>NC_133974.1:4592549-4912095 GCF_047716275.1 Strix uralensis | reverse complement strand
TATAATGAATGAGCAGGAGCCTGTCATTCAGTTGGCAAAGCTTGTCCAGCTGATGTAAAGAGTCAGAAATCACAGCTGTTTTCTATCCAAAGAGAGATTCAGGAGGAGTATTCAGCACCAAACATTGAAAGGGACAACTACAGTAAAATGAAGTGAAATAAAGTACCATAGTAATGACATTGATAGCTGGGAGCTGTTGTTTGAACTGCTCTCTTGGAATAGATCTGATCCAGTGAAATTTCATAGGGTCATAATCTTCTCTCCATTGCCGAAAAGGCAAATGTTATACCTTTTCATCTGATATAAATCTTGATGAACACCATGGAAATCAATGGAGATAATCCTGATTTAGGCCAATTGCTGAAAGCAGAAGGTGGCCCCATCTGTAGATACTAAAAGTAGCTTTGATTTTTTCCTCATGGCCAATGATGTCCAGCATCCCCTAGGGATTCTTAATCACAATGGCAGTGTGTTACCTTACAACTAATCAGTTCCCCATGAATCCTGGAAACATATTAATTTGACTCATCTTTCAAGCACCATGAGGCCAGAATAATGTCTTACACTGCTATGAAGGAAGTAAACATGTACAGCAGCAATGAACAAACACTCCGTTAAGTGAACAGAAGGAACTGAAACGTGCAAATACAAATTGACTAAAAGAATAATGACACCTTTGTGTATAAGTTATTGATTACACTGCGAGCTGTATGAAAATTACAAAAACAGCTTTAACTATCATTCATCCAAATTCCAAACAGTTAATGAGTTAAAAAAATGTTCAGTAAATGGTTTCATGAAGAGAAGTTTTGGGGGAGCAATGGGTTTCATGTTAGAAATTCTCAGACTGGCAAGTATGTTCACAGATGAACAATATGATTCATAATTTGCTATCTTATTTGCTTATCTCACCACACATCGATTTAGAAGTTTAGTATCAAGTCTGAAATTCAAACACTGACAGGGAAGCAGAATGTTGTGTTGTCCAAGTTCTTGCTTAATCATTGGGAAGGATGAAATAGTTTTGGAGCAATCTAGAATATGACCACAAATATTTTTTAAGTCAAAATGGACATGGGCACTTAAGGATTGTTTACAAATGGGTTTTACTGCCTCTGTGCAACAGTGTGACAGCATTTAACACTATTCCCCCTTTTTAATATGTTTTAGCTGTTACATTTTTGGAGATAGTGAAGTGTTTGTGGGACTCATTTCATCTACAGTTAGACTCCTAAAGGTAAGATATCTCATCTAAGCTGTTCTCAGGCTCCCTTTTTCTGCAAAAACACATCAATAGACGGACTTCTTCCATCTTAAGAGAGATGAGAAGTTTTCTGACAGAGCCTAGCTGGTGAAAAAAAGGCAGACCAGGTAATACACTTCTAGGTGAGATCACTTCCATTTATATGTTTAGCACCATGGAGTACTGGTCTCACTAGAGACCTGTAAGTGCGATTTCAATGTAATAATAATAGTAATAATAACAACCAGATTATCAGAAATTTACTTCCCAGCATAAATTATGTTTTTACCTTTTATTTACAAAAAAGATAAATGTATTCTAAATAATGAAACAGTTTCTGATATGAAAAAAAAAGTTTCTAATTTATAGTGTAATTTATAAGAAATAATCCAGAGAGTTATAAATAGATTCTGTTGCATAGCAAGTTCTTTGCTAGATTACATTGACATCAGACTTATAATTTTCCCTTCAGTAAAGCTGATTCAAACTGTAACAAAGATATGTGAGGGCAAACCACCAGCTGAGGCAAAGTGGCTTGATTGTTTAAAGTGAAGGAGCTAAGTTGATTTGCACCACCTAAGGTTTAGGCTCTTGTGATATAATGTTGTTTGATTCTTCTATTCTATGGTTCATAGGAGAAATCAAGCAATGTCAAAATGATTAACTGTAAATGGTCTTGCGTTTGATCATCTTTGTGCTTCAATTATAATTACAGAGTCAAGCCTAACAATAGTCTCTCTATAATTTCTTTATTGGCATGCAAAGTTTGCACAGTAAATATTTCTTCTCATGGCATTTTTCCCCTTTTCCAACAAGCTCTCAAAGCAACCATTCCAAACTAAATAGCAATTGAACTGGACTGTTATTATTCTGTACATACTAATTCTGCTTCCAGCTATTTTTTTTTTAAAGCATGAAATTCACAGATTACAAAGCCTACTGAATCATGTGAACTCATCTTTGAAATAAGTCCGAATCATAGATTTCAAAGCTCAAACTGACTTGAAACTGCACTTCCTCATCAAAGATAAATGTTTAGGGCTAGTGTTCTTGTTTGATCCAAGAGATAAGTCCTAGGTCTCAGTCTTCTAGAGTGAAATCTTGATTTCATTCAAGCCAGTAGCAAAATTCCTATTGTTTGTTAATGAGGTCAGGATTCCAGCACCAGATTTCAGCTCCCTGAAGTTTGGGTGCAGAGGGAGCTGTGCATCCACCACTCTAATTCTGATGCCGTGTTTGTCGAAAGGAAAGAATAAAGTGAGTTCATAAAAAGAAGTCTTCAAAGTAGGGCTTACACAACCTTTGCTGCCAGTTTATATGTCTGAAACTTGTAGTTACTGGAAAGAGACCTGTTGAATATAAAAGGCTTTGGATTAGATCCTGTGACCATAGATTTACAAATTGCACAAGAAAATGAATCACACATAACATATCCCATTACATAATTTAGAGTATCTTTTTGCAGCTTTAATTTCATAAGCATATTTCCAGTATAGTTTCTGTAGGTATCAGTGACATCTTTTTCCAGTCCTATTGAAGAGACACGTCCACAGCGAAGTACAAATCTGCCAGCTATTTTGAAATCAGTCAACGAACATGAGTTTGCATTGTTCTCTCCCCAGAGAGTTTAGAATACTAAACTAAACATACAGTTCTCAAGAGTATTGCAATTTTATTTCCTTTGTTAAAAAAAAAGGGCAGAGATGTGTTTCCTTCTCTTTCCTGAAGTTTTCTGAAAATACTAATGTGACAGCAAACTGATTCTATTTAACATGATACTTCAGAGCACATGGGTGACTGCATCAAGTGAACATGAAACTGTAGCCGCAACAAAAAATTTTAAAAGATACTAACCTGTTTTATCTCACATCTTGAAGGAAGAAAAAACTAAAAATCCTGAAAGAAAACCATAGCAGCTTTAAGAGGTGGAGAGATTTAGATTTTTTTTATACTGGTTGCTGGTTTTGTTACTGTTGACATCATTATTCTTCTGGCTATTCTTATTTTATCTACACATTACTGTAATATTACAAACCTGTTGGGGATCAGAACAATAAAGGAAATGCGGGTATTTCACATGCTTTGTGTAGACATGAGAAAAGCTCATTCGCTATCCCCTTATTATGACTGTTTTTTGATGTATTTGTGGACATTTTCTCATACATGAGCATCAGCAGTGTTACCACAATTTCTCATCATCAGTGTAGAAATAAGATACATTTTTAGAAAAACAAACAAAACCTTATGGTAGTTTAACTTTCTTTTGAGGTTTCAAGATTTTGAACACCTTTCTTCCCTTGTACTTACTAGAAAGAGATAATTTTTTTCTTTTTTTTTCTGTCTTAAATCCATCTATATTATCACATGGAAGCTCTTGGTTATTGCAAGAACAATGAGTTTGTGTATATTGCTAAAGCCAACAGAAGGAAATAGTAACGATAAACTGTCAGTATAGTTTCACAGCACTTTCACCTATTGGATAACATTTAAAAGGGCATGTAAAGAAAATTCCTGATGGCCAGCTTTAATTAATCACCTTTTCATAATGCAAAAAATTATACAATAAAATTTCGAAATGTACTAAGCCAAAAGGGAAGAAAAATTGGATAGAAATATTGAACTAACCACAGAAAGTATGGTGTCACAGATGTGGAATTACACGTCACAGTCTACAAATATTATGAATTCTTTATTTTAATCTGAACGTTACAAAGCATTGTTTTAAATAAGCCATGGAAGAGTCATGGTTTCAGTCCTATTCTGCTCTACTGTTTGATTTTGATTCCTTGAGTCTCTCCAAATACCAGTTGTTACATCACTCAGATCAAAGCAACTATACTTGGAAAAGAAAAAAAAAAACAACATTAAAGTGAAAGTGTAGCTTTGGAACACATGACATTTAATTGGTGGACAAAACACATCTAGTTTCATGCATTAAAGTAATTGCCTTCAGTGAAATGGAAAAACTAGTCTGACACTCCAAGGAAAACCATGTCAGCAACTTCAACCATTATATTGATTCCCTGGTAAAATCAGAATGAAAATGGTACTCAGAGAGATATGCTGTACTGCTAGGTGTATGTCATTTCTTTCCTTTTTCATCTATCCAAACTGAATAATGCAAAATACCATGTCTGAGCTTCATCATGGCTCAGCTTCACCACCAAAATATTATACAATTATAGTAGGCTATCTGTTTAATTTCCTTCTGTGGTCAATGAAAAGAAATAGATAAGCCATCCCATTCTTTTAGTTATTTCTCAAACGACAGTGTGCAGTGGAAAAGGGACTTGAGAACAGTGATGTTTTTGATAATTATTTCCACGAAGAATTCTTCTTTCATTTTGTCTTGGGGACACAGAGTTCCTGCAGACACCGAAACAACAGTTAAGGCCAGAAAAAGATATTAAACTATTGCAGACTGGACAGGATCATAGGTCATCCTCGGGTAAACTAGTTATAAAATATCACCTTCTATATCAAAGAAATCTCTAGTGAACAAAATAAAACTGCACAAGGTAATGGTTGGGGCTGGACACCTATAGGTCCCAAGTGAAATTGCTTGTTCAGTTACTCAGCTGAATGGTGTACTTAAATTATGAAGAGCTTAATATTTGCAGAAGTCACCTGAAAGTAAGTTACTGTATAATTTTCAAGGTAGTTTCAGTAGCAAGGTGAGAACTCTGCCCAAACCCCAGCACCTGAGTGAATTGGCCCAGTTTTGTCAACAATGTCAAAACTCAGGAAGAGGAGAAAAAACACCTCCTTAGTCTAAAATATAGTTATACTCACACATGGGAAATGTCTCAGAATTTTTTTGTCAGTATAGAATTGTCCTCTGTAGGACTTTAGATACAATAGACATGTGTAAGGCTTATTGGTTTTGTGGGTTTCTTTGGTTTGGTCTTATGCTGTGATTTTCTTCTATGTTAAAGTAAGAAATACATTTGTTCAGAGAGTGTTGCTTTTGAGCCACTGTCATCTTGGTAGCTACAATTTCAATGGATAAAATCTGGTGAGGTAACTCTTGCTCTTCCCATCTAAGTCAGATGGGATGAATCTCTTTTCAGATTGTTCTGTCTCTCAGGACCTCCTTCTGTAGACTGTAATGAAATGACTGTCTGACTTCCAGATATCTAAACTAAGAAAAGATAAATCTCACTCCAAAAATACTAGGGAGATGAGTCAGAGATACTACTCACTTTTCAATATCACCCTTAATAAATGTGAAAGTACGTACTTATTCTCTGCACCAGGAAAGCTTTGAATTAAGTGTCAGACACGAATTACTGCTTGAATCTGGGAGGAGGGAGGTCTAAAATAACACAAGCATGAATGGACAGATGTGCATGGGCAACCCTTTGTGGATGAAGGCTATATCTTCTTTTGTGATAAATAACAACAGTTTTGTCTCAGATGTTCTTTAAAACTTTGTGTCTTTGTGACCATGTTCATCCATTTTCTTTATGCTAGTGTGGATAAGGACCAGCTTGCATTTGTCTGTGCTATATTTGTGCAACCTCTATCCCCATACAATCTCAGTCCATTTCCTTAAAGTCCTGTGTGTCACTATGATAAAAAGACAAGGAATTTCACAGATAAAGGAAAACTATGTGATTTCTGTGTTTGAGCTGAATTCTCTGCTGTCTGTCTATGAGGACAAAACCAATGATGTACAGCTTTGTAAGGTTTGGCCAATATATGTATGGGGATTTATAGCATCCAGCAAAATAGAGTTACTTGCTATATAGACTTTGTCTGAGAGGACTCCCATACACACACTTGGGAAACCAAGATGAGATACATATGATTTAATGTGGATGTCTCTTAATGTAGATATCTGTGTTGCCCTTGGCTCCATAAATAGTCAATGTAGATCAACAGATCCTACTCCATTCTAAGATAAATTACTAAAGTCAGATGAATCACACTTAAAAACAACTATTTCTTTTAATTGAATGGAAAGGGAGTTCAGATGTAGGCCTCAGATTTAGACAACCAGATATCTACATTTGACCAGAAAAATGTCACCTTTTTCTTAAGAGGAACATTTCTAATCATCTAAAGCTTGAAGTTTTGGAACCACATCTTCCTAGGAAAAATAAGGGTTAAACTCCTAACTGTATTCAACAAGGGGATTGAAAACTGTATGAATATTATATGAAATAGATGTCATACAGTAGAAGGCATATAATCTGAATGGTCTTTCATAAACATATACAAAAATCATCATCAGCCAGGCTGTATAACTTAACTAGGAATTCTGTCATTTATATATTCTTCCTTTATGCTTCTTTTAAAGAGTTTTAGCATAGCTGAAAACTGTGTCTCTTTCTTTTGGATAGCTCTCTTTAGAACATGCTAACAATGGTTCACATTGCAGCTCCACATAATAGTTTGAGATAACAGTTTTTAACCTGAGAACGTTATTGGCAGTTCTGCATGAAACTCAGCTCTTCCAGACTGGGAGTTATGAGACCATTTGCTTTGGCATTAGGTTTTTTCAGCTTGTATGCTTGTGCAGAATGTGGACTCCAAGGTCTGAAAAAACGTAAAACTTTGCAACGAAATTCAGTGAAAAACACAGTGCCACTAGGTTTCAAATCAAAATCATGGGAACCCAGCTGTTCTGGACAGCTTCCCCAGACTATTAGGCTGTTAGCAATGATTTCTTTCAAAGATGGGTCCAGAATGGTTAAAAATTCCCCCTCTCCCCCCACAAAAAAACCCCAACAAATAAGTTAACGGTTGGACTAGATGATCTTCAAAGTCCCTTCCAACCTAGATGATTCTGTGATTCCGTGAAATAAAAGCCTGTTTACTTTTTATCTGACTTAGAAGTGGTAGTGGTTCTGAAATACTTGGGAAAAGACAGGTGAACTGCACTAAGGCTGTAAAGTATGATTACATTCAAAAACTTGAAACCGGAATTGTATTTGACGGTCAGAGGACCACACTGATCATAGCTAAAGTAATGTGAAAACCTCCCCTTCCCTTTTCAGAATGAAGGCACAAGTACTAAGGTTAACATTCATTCCAGAAACACCTTGTTAAACACCAGCAACAATGGGTAAGAACTCTATTTGCTTCATTTATTTGTGAAATATTGAGGAAAACAAGGAGAACATAAGTCGTTAAAAAACCAGAACTCAACAGACAGAGGAAATCCTTTGATTTTTCAAAGACAGTAAACTTTAGTCTGTCCCTGTTAACCCTCTTCTGGTCTAGTCATATTATCATTATCATTGTTAGTACTAACAATGATAAGAATAAAGGCAAAATAAAATCCCAAATTGAATACACTGCTGATAAGTAGTCCATGACCCATAAAATATGGATGGTGTATACAATAGGAGATTTGTAAGTAGTGCCTCTCTGGTGAGAGTTTCCACTAGATACAGTAAGTCAATCCATGAGATGTGTAAAACAACAAAAGTTTATATTAAATCTTAACTCTACTTATGTGATCCATGGTAGGTGTGGAAAAGAGCAGTGGGGTCTAAACCGATGTACCTCAAACTCAGATGAGTGCTTGGCAACTAGGTCTGCACAGTCCTGGTGCTGGTGCTCGCATCCTGCTCTTGGATCTATGTGAAAGAGAGACCTGACAGGAGGAGTCATCTTTTGTGCTGGACTAAATCATGTGCACTTGGTGGAGCAACACCTGAGTGAACTTGGTACTCTTGCTCATGTTCCAAGAACAGGGATGAAATAATTCTATTGGAATTATTCCGGAAGAAAATTTGATCCAAGCAGAATTAAATGATAAGATTTAAAAATAAATAAATATTTTATTATTGCTATCTATCAGCATAATTAGAAAAAGGATGCTGCAACAGCTCAAAATAAAACTTGTGCTATCACTAAAATTGCTCCCAAAAAGACGCAGTTTTTATGAGCAGGAGCTGAAAAAAAAAAAAAGAATAATTATGTGTTATTATGACAATATCTATTTCTAGATTTATACCATGCTAGATATTCCTTAACACGTGCACATATAGCTGTAAATAGATGTGTGTGGGTGTGTGCATGTGTTTGTGACTACAGATGGGATAACTTAAAAAATGTCCAAGGTAATTTAATTTTTAAAAAATAATAAAAAAAATCACTAGCATTCCTAGTTCCAGCCTGAAGCACATTTTTACAGCTGAAAATAGGGGCTTATAATGAAAATGCTGACACAACCTTAACTATAGAGGTGCTAGCAGGCAATGTTATAATAAATAATGTGGGAAATATTTTACACTTCAAGGCAATTACATGTTCAGCCATCTTTAGGATTTCTGGGCCATGAAGGGTAGGGATTAGGTGTACTTGACAAGTGTAAAAAACCCATGACTCATGACTGCTAGAAGGCACAAATGAATTACAAAAGCTGAGAGAAAGCTTTGTAATCACGTAGCATAGGTAAAATATTTTTTATTTGGGGGTAGATAAGGATCAAGTAAATGTAAAGATACACACTCCAGATTCCATTTAGTTTACTTTTTGAAGAAATGGTGAAAGTTGAGCTAAATCTATTGTCCTAACTTGCCTGCCATCCATTTGTGTATTTTTTTATGCCATACAAATATGACTTTAATATGGTTTGAAATGAAAGTTCATATTTGTAAGAGAACAGGACTGGATAGGGCCAACTAGCTCATTGAGTAGGCTCTCACTGTTTCAGAAATTTCTGCAGGAGGGTTTAGGTTGACAAAGACCCCTAAGAACAGCTTCCTCAACCTTCACCCACCAGAAATACCCCAGTGCCCTCAACAGCTTTTTTGTTCAGTTAAGTGATGACTAAAGGCCTTGGTTTTGGATTGTGAATCATTAGATTCCTTTTTCTGATCTTGGTTTCTTGATGAATTATCTTGGAGTTGTGACTGTCTCTTACAAGGTTTGGGATTTGTTTTACTGTCCCTTGCACAGTGCCTAGCAGAAATGGGTTGTCATCTGAAGTGGCCAGACAGTGCAGTAGGAACAGCCTTTAAAGCCATGGATCCACTCACATTGGTGTTATACACAAGTAAAAGATAATGTTCCAGGTCTGAAAAATAAATGAAGTGGAAAACACTGCATTGTCTCCAGAACTTTGAATAAATTGCTGAAGAGAGTTTTAACAGGCATACAAACTTGAAATAGTTGAACAGCTAATTTTGGACAACTTAAAGGTGAACATCCAAGTCAGAGTTAGACATAATCACTCTCTGGTCACTGGGGAGAAATACACACCATAAGGAGAAAATACCTTTGACTGTAGATATTATTTTCCAGTGAGACAAAATACCTTGTGGAGGTACCTGTTTCTCTCTGCTTATTAGAAAGGAAGGTGGTGGTCACACTTTGAACCTGTAGATGCCTAAGGTACAATGGGTGAACCACTCACCTGGTCTCTTGGTTCGTTGATGCTATGTTCTAGTTGGTCAGGTGTAGCTGGCTGTTACAGTCATTTTCGTGGTATCTGTCAAACTAGCTCAGGCTTTGCAGTCTAAATCTCTCAACAAACATTACTTACCTGTGTAGTCATGGTGTTGGTAATCTCTGTAGGGAGGCCAGAGAAAGGACCTCTGGGAAGGGAGATAACATGGTTGTGTCTCATGCGTCCTCCTGTTCAACCTATCTCAGGTGTTTTAAAATGCTTATTATGGTTTCCAAGAATCTGTGCTGGTGTATGGGGTGTGTATTTTCAGAGCTGTTTATCTGACATCTGCCTTTCAGAAACAGACACAATAATTCCGAACAAAACCCAAAACAAAACACCACCCTCCTACCCATTTTGTCTTAAATTATTAACAAATCTTTAAAACTTGTCTAAATCTTAGGCCAAGGGTTCCTAAGATCATGCACGAGTTCACCTGGAGCTTTATTTCAGATATATATCACACTGAATCTGGCAGAATATTAACTCCCCCTTCCCCTTCTTATCTGTTCCACCATCTTATTTCTTACTTTCATCAGTCTTGGTTATAAGAAATGTGGTAGATAATAAGGAACAATCAAGTAAGCAAGAAAAGAGACTTCTAATAAATTAAGTTTGGTTCCCTTTCCCACATGAGAAGTTTCACAGTCTGCTTTTTAGGGAACTCCCACAATGAAGGAGGCAATGAGGGATGACCGGAGGTTTGACTACAGTAAAATAGATCTTGGTCTCTAAAAGTCAATGAGAATAGTGTCATTGAATAGAATGTGTCCAGAATTTTACTCAAGTGTTTCATTCTCTCTAATTTCTGTGATATTTGGGGAATCCTACTGCCATTCAAATATTTTTAGCTTTACTTCTTTCAGCTCCAAATGATTTAAAGCTCCTTCACTCTCACAATAGAACAGCTACAGTGCAAAATGATGAATATTCAACTTCCATATCAGAAGTCGGCATCAGTACTGAGATAGATATATATTTCTCAGTATATATCAGGGTTAGGTAATAGCTCGCTAACTTAAGACACTTATAATGTGACACCAATTTATTACCATTAGAAATAAAGCCTTTGGAAAAGACCCTAAGCATTATGTTAGCATTGATATGTCAATCCTTTATTTGAAGGATGGCAAGTCTGAATCCCAGCACAGCCTTAATTAACAGAAAATAATTAGCATCATTTTCCCAGCTGTGAATTTGAGATTTTTTCTTCAGCAGAATCCATTGATTGATAATTAAGGAGGAGTTAGTTGTAATAAAACTCCCAGTATTGCAATTTCTAATTGGCCTTTAAGGACATTTTACAGTTACAGTTACTTTGTTCCAGGCATTTTCTAGCTTTTTTTTTTTTTTTTTTTTTTTTTTTTTTTTAACCAGCTTTAATAAGGAATCCTTTCTCAGTGAGGTAAAAAGGATGCAGATGAATAGAAAAAGCCACTCTAAGTTACATCTATTAATTTAAAACTTCACATATAATACAGTCCATTTGATTTGTTTGGGTAATAATTGATGCTAAGTGAATGTAAAAAGCTTTGAAGTTTGTTTTGAATAACCTAAGATTTATCCAAGCACTTGACTCTTCGATTAAACTACATTATCACAGAGATTTATGTAAATGCTTAACTTGATGAACAGTAAATGCTCCTGTTGGTTTCAGTGGGATGAAGCATCATATGTATAGTTAAGCAGATATATGTATATCCTTCAAGGAATGCTGCCCTAGGCTGGAAATCTTATAGGAATGGATTCAGTTCAGGACATGTCTGCTTGTTTCATATTTCCAGCCAGTCCTCAAATACTGCTAGTACAGTGTCCCTCAAGGCACTAAAATTTTCTTTTAGTAATCCTACAAGTAGAATTGATTTAAAAGCATACATTTAATGATTTTGTAATATTTGTGCATTGACATAATTTTGAATTCTTATCCTGATCTCTCTGAAAATTTCTAATGTAGGATGAAAACAATATGAAGCCTTTTAGAATTTTCTCAGTTTCTTTCCTTTCCCTCATTTCTGTTTATTCTCCCACTTGCAAAGAAAGCTGGAAAAACTGACAAAAAAAAGAAAAGAAGAGGAAAAAAAGAGATAATCTTATGTATCTTAATACAAAATAATCAGAAAAAATATTTTACGTAAATTTTCTTTTATACAAATATGATTTTCCGGGAAAAATATTTGTGAATAAGAAGTGTCAAAGATTTTTATGTACCAAAAAATCAGTAACTTCAACTGAACATGCAAAAGCAGTACTCCTCCTAGGAAGAAACTTTCATTCATATGTGACAACAAAGCGGATATCAAAACTGGTCCCAAATGTTATGAAAGTAGATATGAATAATCAGACCTGTACATGCATTGGTGTCATTGGTGGCCATCACACAATGATTTCAGCTTGCCCAGGCTCAGAGAAATAATTAATGGTTCATTAAAGTTTGCTGTTATTACCGGCAAAAAAGCCACATGATAGGGAGTTTTGCTGTTGTTTCCAGTGGTTATTGCCTGTCTTTCTTGCCCTGTTCATGTGTAATTTTCTGTATGTCTGTGGCAGTGAAGAAATGTTTCTGTGTGATCAAAGTGTCCTGACTATCTTTAGAAAAAAACAGATCAACTCAGTTTCTCCATCTTGGGAATGCTATAAGGCAGCTTTTCTGCCTCTCCACGGAGGATGTCAGATCACTTAGCTGTGATCGCCTTACATCTTGGCTGGACTAATGGAGCTTTCTCTCTTTGGAGATCATCCAGTGAAGCTATATGCCGCTTACAAATTTATTCAGAGTACCTCCACCACATTTTGTTAACATGTGCCTAAATGTCCTCTCTCATTTCTATCACACTGAGGTCACAGGACTGATTTTCAGAACAAAACAATCTGGAAAGTTGGACACTGTTACTACTTGTGTTCAAGACAACTTGGTTCTTCCCATCTCATTATACTTAAGCATCACTTCAGCCACCAAAAACACAAGAGTTACTGAAAATTCATGGGCCACCTTAGCCAGTACTCAAGCTCCTATACTTGCTGACATCAGGTAATTCAAAATGACGGCATGTATAGATGTGATAACCACAAAATACATTTACAGATTATTTGCACATTTATTTATTTATTATTCCTTATTTGTTATTTATTTGCTATATTATTTTATTTTATTATTTTATTATTTTATTATATATTTATTTATTATTTAGACATTTATCCCCAGAATTTTCATTATTCCCTAAAACTGGGGGTTTGTTTCGGGTCCAGCATGGTCTTATTTTTATGCAATATACTTGGCTGCCTAGGCCAGCAGACTACTGGAAACAGCAAAACCCCACACTCCACATCCAATTTGGGCAGTGGCACAATCCTGGAAAGCCTGTCTGGCTGCTGTCACCACAGAGAGAGGGATGAGGGAGCAAGAGACTGCAGCTACTGCTTATAGAGAAGGCTCACACTGAAACAGCAGTCACCACCTTCCTTCTCCTATCTCCCTGGAGGCAACACGAGCATCAGCTGAAGGCATATGTACATTTGCATTCACATGCATGCATTGTCTGGTCACACAGCTGGGAGAAATCAGTGCATCGCGATGGACGGTAATAGAGCGTGGCTGTCTTTTGCTGCTAAAGAGATGGATCTGTAAGTATCACAGAGGGATTTTGGTAGATATTTTAGGAGAGAAGTCATCTCAGTTGACCTCAGCCTTCTAAGACAGAGCTGTTAGGTCTAAGTTAGCCTCGACTCTTCAAGTCAAAGAGGGAGCTGAGCATGCTGGAGAGCTATTTGTTGTACTTACTTTAAATCAATACTGAATGCTTTAAAAAAAGTATGACAAGTATTCAAACTTTATCCAAATTTTCTGAGTTAGTTTTTTTCACCTGTATAGGAAAATAATTTGAAAATAATTTCAGTTCTGTCTCAGAATTGCTTTCATCAATGGATTTAACATTCTATTAGAGAATTTACTGTTTCCTCAAAACATTTATTTACCCTTTCTCTAATCTTAACCAAAACACAATTAACCTCACATCAAATCCTTCTTCAAATAAGAGGCCATATTAAATCCTGTTGCGGGGGAAACTTAGACCTGCCTGCCAACAAATCTAAGAGTTGTTTTTATCAGCCCATTGATGATTTCTGTCCAGTGTAGAAAGACTTCCTTCTTAAAATGTTTAAAATAGTTTCAGAGAAATCAGGGTAGGAGGAAATTTCAGTGTGTTTCCCAGCATATTCTCTTGCCCCAAAATAGAATCAGCTGCAGTGAATCATTCCTGTTAGACATTCACCTAACTTGTTCTTAAAAACTTGTTAAGCTTCAGCAATCCCTCCAGACAAGCTGTTTAGGACCCTACTGATGCTGCAGTTAACACATTTTACCTGAGACCTCTCCTGAATCTCCCTAGCTCTGTTTTAAGTCTCATAGTTTTCCACTCCCCAGAAAATATAGAGAACAGTTCATTTCCCTCCTTTGCAGCAATCCTTTTGCATCTTCAGACACTTGCCATGTCTCTGCATAAATTTTTAGTCCATTTTAGACTAAATAAATCCAACGAAAAATTTCCCATAAAAAACCAGCACTACCTGCACTGGAGAAATTGATGAGGAATGAAGAAGCAGAAATGTGTACAAGGTGCTGCATACCAAAAGAGAAGAGCCATTGGGGATCCAAAACACATACTAGCTGGGGTGACCTTATTGATTTTGAAAACATGGCAACAGCTTTTACAGGGAGCTGCTCAGAAAACGCAGTAAGATCTTGGATACTTTTGATACAGTGAAAAATGCCCATATGAATATATTGCATTTTCACATTTTGTACATTTCAGTAGATTTCACACTGAGAGGGTCAGGAGCAGAAACTATAAAAATCCACTACAGGAAAATGATATATTAGAATGAAGTATAATTAAAATTCTGAAGCTTTAATCTCAACGACATTTCACAAAACGTGGATCAAGATTTACAAGTATAGGTGCCAAAAATCAAGCTCCAATGTTAATATTTAGACAGTAAATATGAGGCCTGACTTCTGAAAAAAACAATTTTTTGACAGTTCCATTTAAATGAGGTGGACATCATTTCTAAAAGCCATAGGCCTGGGAACTCAAACATGGACTGAAATGCTAGATCCTACTTTTAAGAATCTCATTTTATAGCAGTAAAACATGTGCTGCCTAGGTGAAAGTATGTGACCCTTGCCAGCAGACCCCTTCTAAGAGATTTAAGTACCAGGTTTTATTAAGCATTTTTCTTTTTACTTAAACTGCATTGAAAAAAATGGAGTATAAGTAGGTATATTCAGGAATTTCTTCTTCTTTTATATATAATTCTTTTTCATGTTGCACAATGGAAATGGCTGAGTGAAACCAGATAAAGTCTGTCAGGTTTGAGCAGTGTCTTGTTCCTCTATTATGTTCTATTTTCATGCCAGTGATGCTCTCTTGAACTGAAGTCATATGTGAGTAGAGGGCTAGATGTCAGGGTGTTAGCTAAAAGCTGTTTCACCAGACCATGTAGCAATGCAGCATGCAATAAAAGCAGAAGATGCAATAGAGCATTTGCATCTGGTTCCGAGAAACTCCAGGAATTTGAAAAGGAGCTTCAACTCTGTAGGATGAGGGAGTAATGAATCTGACCTGAGGTCACTGCTCTGCTGGAACCCAGAATAAGTTCAAACCACAACTGATCAGCATGAACCAAAGCACATCACAGACCAAGGAAAGAGAAAAGTTCACAAGAGCAACAGGGTTTTGCAAGTGATGATTTTCTCACAAAATTAGTTGGAAACTCAAAGCCTGATGTAAATGGCACATTTGCTGATCCTGTGATTTTTGGTTTGTGGAGGGAAGTTTGCTAGCTGAACCACTAGCATTAAAATGAGGGATGGGCTATAGCCCTCATCTCCTTTACTTCTATGCCTGGATTTTACTAAGTAGCATTGTTTAAAATCCTTGAGAAAATCCTGACATCAAAAGCAAATTTTCTGCTGACCTCAGTCTTCGCAGGATTTTTAAAATAGATTTGTTTTTCCCTGGCAGAAAATGCGTACTGTTTGCTGGCCAGCTGTATAGGAGATCATGATTTAAAATCCTACTTGGTCACAGGATCTTGGGGGTAAGTCAAAGTCCCTTTGTCTTTCAGATAATTTCTTCCCCACAAAGGATTCCTCTGACATGGGGTTATGCGGTCTGTGAGCCCTTCAGCTGCTGCAGAGATGAGGTCCATGTAGAAAGATAAAGCTCTCTTGACCAAGACAGATGTTGCTGGAGCAGAAAATATGATCATTCATTCAGCTTTATTGCTGCATGGTGGCTCAGCTTTAGTAATGATGCTGTGAAATGCAAAGATGGATAGTTAAGGATAATGGGTCGTTATATGACATTAGTGAGGAGTGATATGAAAATCCATAAGAACCATAAGCCCAAAATTTTGTCTTCAGCAAATATTCTGTTTTAGAGACATCAAGGAATTGAACCTTTTTTAATATATATTAATCACATGAATCCACATAAATAATTTGTATTAAAAAAGGGAGAGAACCTGATATGCTGTACCCTTAGACCCTGATTATATATAAAGATTAGGTTTGAACCTATTCCCAAAATAAAAATATTCCAATGAGATTTTGGAGGAGTTTAAAAGATTTTTATTAATGGTCCCTTCACTGCTTACCCTTTAGGTTTCCAACAGCAATTTCTTTTAATCATTGGACTTAATATACTCCAAGGTGCTGGATTCTGTGTCAGCTGTAAACATGCAGCAAAACATTTACATGTAGGCTTCCTTCAGCTCCTCACATTCAATTCAAGGAGTGAACAATGAAGCAGCGCTGCTGTGCAAGATCCAAATTGTGCTGCTGGCAAGAAGATTCTCAAATAACAGTGGATCTCCTGGGAGAAGGAATATTATACTATGGAATAGAAAGTATTTGCCATAGAGCAAGCTGGTCTGTAGGCTTTTTTTGCTCTTCTTTCATTCTGTTTATTTATTTGTTTGTACTGTCACCGATGTCATCTGAAACCAAGAAATGCAATAAGGTTAAATCTATTGCAGGAAATTATTTTGATCTGCCAATTAAATGAACAAGTTCACCTTGCCTATGATATGCCATCAAACATTGGTATGAGCATTTGGTGCAATCAATCTATTACACATCAATTTTATGGCTGTATAATGAGGTTTAATTGCTTCTTTATTAGTCTGACTAATATTAAGTGTCAGTAATTGCTTTGCATTCAACTTGGCTTTCTCATTTAAATTACACATTCAATATTTAAACATAACTGTAGACCTTCTTTTTATCTAATGAATTTTTGCTTTTGCCGTTGTGGTACAAGGAAAGCACATTTGGGGTGATTTTCCTCCTTTGTACAAGTTCTCTGGCCCTGAGGAACAGAGGCTGGAAAAGCTAAATATTGTTCTTGGTAAATGCACAGGCCTTTGGCATTTGGAAAGTGAACTTCAAATTTCTTTTTGACAGAAATATAATACGGTTTTAGTGTACTAATGAGTGAATTGCTAAGGTGTGTAAACACATTTGCAGTCCCACTGAAGTCTGTGGGATACTCATACACTTTAAGTTATGCATATCCTTGGGTGAATGGTAGGGCTAATGCTTGCTACCCTGAAGCACACATGAAAAACGAGTCTGGCAGGATGCAGAATGCATTTTGACTGGCAAGACACAGACTGAATATTTTTGTCAGCCAGGATTTTAGTGCACTGTTAAAGTCATAGGCTCAGACGCTCAGACACGGAGCTGTAGGAGGCAAAGACTGAGGTTCAATAAATTACTTGGTACAAGCAATGAGGAAACCTTTTGTAGACCCAATCTTGTTCTGTGGCTTCCTTACATTCACAAGGACTACATGCAGGTGATAAATTGCTGGATTGTTCAAGTTGGTAGCAGTTTTACCATTTCACTTGGCTTCTTCTGATTTCCTTTTTTTGTTTGAAATAGACTCCGTCTGATTTTGCAGAGATGAGCTCAGCTCACTGAATAGACATGCCAGTTGCCATTAATATCATCTGATCCTCCAGTGACAGCTGGCTAATATCACCCTGCAAGCACCTCGTGAGCTAAAATCAAGCTGTATTTTGGGAAAAGAGGCCTAGTGCTGGGGTGTGTCACGTGTCTGATTCGTATGACATTGGACTACTGAAATTCTGAACAGGAAAAAGTAGTGATTGAATCAATAACATTTTATTGCATTTTATTGCAATTCTCTTCCTGTGTCCATGAAAGAGTTAATAGAGCTAGAGACCCTGTGAGAGTCAAATATCCATCACTGGATATCTACCGGACTGCAAATCAATTACTGAAAAAATGTAAGTCTCTTGCTGTTTATTCTTTGGTGTTAGTGGTAGCTCCTTTTTGTTGTTGTTGTTTTCTTTTTTTCTTTCTTTTCAACAACAAATATTTTGGGGTTAATAGAAAAAGTTATCTAGCACAACACAGGTTTTTGGAAAGATTGGTTTCTGGAAGAGACTTCACTTGTGCTGTTTATCCAGTTTTGTTTGAATAACGTACTTATTACACAAGTGGCAAGAGCTAGGAATGTGTGGACCCACAGCCTTCTGAAGCTGGGACTTAAACCTACCAGCTACCTGGCAGAAATCCAGGCCACAGCCTTTCAGCACCATTAATACTAGTGTCAACCTTTAGCTGAACAGGAGTCAGGAGTGTTTATTCTGCAAAAAAGAAGCCAACCAAACCTCTCAGACCTCAACATGACCCAGGCCCTGAGCACCATCTAGCCTTTATATCAAACAGGGCCCTTACTCCATTTGCCATGGTAATGTAATATTTTACAGTATGCACTGAAGAAGCAAGAGACCTGAGCTTCAGGACAGCTTTAACCTGAATGCTTGGAAACCATCTATTTACACATCCCAAGAGGATATTGAAATCCCTGTCTTACAGAGCATTCTGGGTGAGCATACAACCAGGAATGTAAGATCATGGGACCAAGCAGACATGAGGCAAGAGGGAACCTGTCTTGTGCCTTGTCTAGAACATTTGGTGAAGGAAAGGGACACCTGGTGTTTTCATCCCCAGACCAGAGACTGTTCCTGTTTCTTATCCAAGGACTGATCTAAGATAAAACAACCACATTCCAAAGAGCAGGTGGGATCTTGTGTGTGAGATCTAGTAGCTGAAGAAACTGCAGGCTGAGAAAGGCCCAGGATTTTGGTCTTTTACCAAGGAGAGTCCTCTAACTGCTAGGTCTTGGTGTTAAAAGTGATGGAGACTGCCATCACATTTTTTTATTTTAATTTGTTTTAAATAACCAGTTCTTTCTCATTAGACATGTTTCCAAGAATCTTGAGCAGCCATTGGTAACTCCTCACTTTTACTAGCTTCCTTTGCAGTCATCACAGAGAGTTATCTTGAGAAGCCTTGAAATTTTTCAAGGTTTCAGAGATGCTTTTCTCTCCTCAGCTGACCTTATATAAAACAGACACTTAGCCCTGCATTCCCTTCCTTCACCTCTCCCTCCCATGCATGAGTGGAAATTGCAATTACTGTACCCTAGATTTCACACTGAGTTCCCCTACACCAGCAGTCTTGATAGCAGTGTCTGAGAAGCCAGGTGGGACTATTTGCACCATTTTGAGCTCTGTTACCTAACACTGAAAGTCTTCACCACAACAATGAAGAACTTTGGTGTACAGCTCAGTTGACCTGAAAGTTAAAGAATATGTTTCAACAGGGCTGACACAAATAAAATCTTCCTCCTGCATTTTTCTTATTATTTTTGAGTGCTAGGGCAGCAGATCAGGCCCAGGGAGCTGATCTACTGAGTGAGAAAGTGCCATTTTTACACATCACTGTTCAGAGCTGAACTGCATATTTAAGTGTGGCTGTCAGTCTTTTCATTGTCACGTTAAATCCTTACCCATGGTGATTCTTGTTCATCCGCAACGACTGTCAGCACTGAGGTCAGGAGTGAGCTTTCCCCCCTCTCCATGGCAAGTTAGCAGGGCGTTTATGTGCAAGGGACTAATCCACCTTCCTTGGAAGCAGTAAGCTGAGGTTCTTGGTCAGGAACAAAAGGCCAGAACAAAGATCTGAGATTACATATGGACAGACATTTGCAGCCCTCTGCTGCTTCCTGTTGCTGTTTTAATTTTCTTTGATAGGCATTGCCAGACCATTGTAGTCCAGCCCAGGCCAGCTCAGCTTCTGACAGGCAGAAGAGGAGTGGTAAGAATGCCTTGGCAAACAGGTAAGAACCCGCATCCACCTTAGGTCTCAGCTGTACCTTGGACTTCAGACCTCAGACCTCAGCTATTTTCTTCAAGGTTAAAGTCTGCTCATACATCCCTCTCAAATTAATCAGGATGATTTTTCTCTTTCCTAAATGCAGATTCTTATCTCTACAGAAAGAGACATCAGTAAATAAACCCTTGACTAAGAAGAATCCCTCAGCTATCTTGCAAAGATCCCTTCCATTACAATTCCCTGTGATGTGCATCTCATGAAGTCTAAAGACTGGAACAAAAAAGCTGTGGCAGGGCTGAGAGGCAACCTCCTAGATTATGCTGGAGACCATGTCAAAACCTGTGTTTGTCAGAGACTAAGGAAAAGATCTTTATATATATGTAAAGATTGTCAATATATAAAAGAGGTTTATAAAAAAGATAGAGAAAGACTTTTTACCAAGGCCTCTAGTGACAGGACAAAGGGCAACGGTTTTGAACTAAAGTAGGGTAGATAGAGATTGGACATAAGGAAGAAATTTTTTGTGATGAGGAAGATGAAACACTGGAACAGGTTGCCCAGAGAAGTTATGGATGTCCCATCATTGGAAGTGGTCAAGGTCATATTGGATGGGAGTTTGAGCAACCTGGTCTAATGGAAGATGTCCCTGCTCATGACAGTGGGGGTTGGACTAGATGACCTTCAAAGGACCCTTTGAACCCAAACCGTTCTATGATTCTATGATTTAGCTGAGTTAAAGATCCTGATATGCTTCAATTCAGACATGAAGGACCCATATTATCCATATGTATATATCTCTCACCTTGTTCTAGATGCTTATACAATGCCTACATTAGTGAATTAGAGCCAGGGCACAGACCTTGGCTTTGGAAGTCATTCTTAGAAAATTCTCCATTCCCAGCCAAGTCTTCAGCCCAGACCAATTAGCCCTTTCCCAAACAGTACCCAGGCACAGTCTGGAAACTAGCAAGAGCCAGAGACCACTCCTATAAATAAATTTGGATGTGAACAGTTCATTTTGGAACCTAAGATAACTATGGAAGTGGTCAGATCACATCAGGTGGATTTAGGGTCAAACAGCAGCCTCCTGCAGTGATTCTTCTAGCAACAAAGACATGGTTGTAGGAAAAAGGAACTGTTAGCCATCTTTGAAATCCAGAGAGGAAAAGCTTCCCAGGACCAGATTCTCAGATGGTGTAGAACAGTATCAGAGCTGTGCTGGTTTACAACAGCTGAGTAATTATGCTGCATCCTTAAAAACAAACAACTGGACAAATATGGAGCTGCTTATTGTTTTCTTCAGTCATTTCACCCCTCCTTTTCTTCCTTCCCTTCCCTCCATGTCTGAAAGTCTTTACCACTGCACAGTGAAAGCAAATAAACAAGGAAGGTTAAAATCTAAAACCACTCATCCAAGTTAATTAAGTTCAGCCAGCCTCAACTACATCATCTGGTAAGATCTGGCAAGTTGTGTGTGTGTATATGTGTGTGTGTGTGTGTACATGTCTGCCTGTGTATCTCTTCCCCTGTTCAGGAAGAATCATCCAAAAGTGCACCTACTTTAAAATACATTATTTCTGGCTGTGAGGTTTTTTGATTTTTTCTTTTTTTCTTTCCTTGTCTGTTTTTGTTCTTACAGCTGCTTTCATATTTTTCTCCAACTTCCCATTATTACATTTTCCTCCTTTTATTTATGATGCCTGATTCCTAGTGTACATTATTGCTGCTCTGTTGGTACTTTATTAAATACGATACAGATACTAGAGTGAGAGTGAGGTTTTATGTCCCACACATGGTGTGTCGTAATTGTGGCATTTTTACTTTCCATTAAGAAGTATCTCCAGGAGGGGAGGATGGGGGACTCGGTTCATTACTTCTATAAACCAAAGAAGAAACCCCAGACAAGCTTGATGAGTTGTTAAGTAGTCTTTAAAGAAGTCTTTAAATCATGATTAGATGTCTTTCCTAAAGAGACTCCCTAGTTCAACTAGAAGTTACAGGCCTGATAGAGGGATCACTGGTTAATCCTGTGTCTTGCAGTATGGAAAAAGTCAAACTACATTAAAATAATGGTTCTTCTGGCCTTCAAATTTATGAGAACATAATCAGAAGATAGTGGTTTTAGCTAGCCAGATAAAGACAGTGTAAAACTATAAACATCTCCATGATGGAAAGATAAATTTACATATCAAAAACTTGGTCTAAAAGAAAGGACAAAGGACTCAGGGCAAAGTGAGCACAGGTTGAGCATAAGAAATATTTTTCTGGACCTGTAGCTTTTCTTCCTAGAATCTGTCTGAGAGATTTCTAAGAACCCCTTCTTCTATGACACCTTTGATTACTTTGAAATATTAATGCATTTTATGTGCACAATCCCCCTGTCAGGGAAGGACTGCTCCTGCCCCACCTCTACTGTTCATTTATGGACATTTCTGTGCAGTGTTGCTCTGCTCAGCCCCTCAGAGTCTAAACACTGAGCAGGTCTCAGAGAGTTTCATCTACATCAGTGCTGGTGTCTTGGCACTACTAGAAAACACAGAATGATAATAAAATGGGGTGATTCTTCTCTGGGTATTCATTTTTCCATGATGAGCACCAGACCTGGTTAAAGGCAGATGGGTGCTAGGAGAGCAGATTGCTTTCGGCCATAAAATAGATATCACCCTGGTTATTTCATGTATGCCAGAGCCCTGTCAAGGCAGAGCCTCTGCTGCGAAGCAGCTCCTCACTGAATTTTGGCCACTGCCCCTGCTCACCTTCCCTCAGGACTAGTTTACATCTTCAGGACTTTTCCCTGGGTCTATGTCCCAGCTCTGTATTTTCCTCTCTCTCTCTCCTTTCTGCAACAGAAAAGATCCAGATTTGGCCTGATCCCATTTCTTCTCCTTCCTGTCTAAAATTCTGAGAAGGCTTGAATGCTAATGAGATTCGTGGCAGGGATCAATAACTGTGTCTTCTTGCCATGGTGGGACAGTCCACTCTCTCCTATAAACCTCCAAACCACAACTCCAGAGACATATGTAATACTAATATGAAGCTTGGGATGCACACATAAAATCAAAATGAAATAGGCAATAAAAATACTAACTGAGCAATCAGGATGACCTTTCTGGCTTCAGTGACGTGAAGCAAATCTACAATGAGAAGAGGAGTGGTACCAGTTAAACAAGTTTTAAAATTTCTTTATATTTCTTCCACATTTATAGGGCCTCCCCTGTAAGTACGGTTGTCTCTGTGTATGTGAGGCAAAGAAAAAAGGCAGGAAAGGACAGACAATGACAATCACATATTTATCTGCTGCCCCTTTTGCTCACCCTTTGTTGTGTGACACCTCTTCATTTCAAGAGGGACAGATCCACATGTAAGGAAAGTAATATTGGAGAAAAAACTAACAAGCACACATGCAAAAAGAGATCAGAAGTAAGGTCTCAAAACATTGATCTCTAGAGACCAGCTTAGTCTATTGTGGTGTATCAACACAATAGCTAAGGCAGGACAATGGGAATTTGTGTTTGTGGGTATAGATGGGATTTGCTTGAAAAAACTGAGGTGCTTTGAAGTTCTTAAAGTCATTATTATATAATACAGTGACTTTGTATCGCTCATTTCACAGCAGGATCAAGATGAGGTTTTCTACTTTCCTGTGCAGATTGTAATTTTGATTGGCTTACTGGTATCTCCAAATTCTCCCCACCTGGCCTAAAGGAAAGAAGGAAGGAAACCTAACTTTGCTATCCCCAAAACAACTCAAACAGAGAGATCATGTTGCACTGAGAAGGGTCAGAAACCAGAAACCAGTATGCAATTGCTAAATCTAGCTGATTTCGACACCCAGATAGCTTTAATGATCTCTGCTGGCTCCCAGTTCTGTGTGCTAGAATAGGATTTCAACTATGTTGTGTTTAGCCTACCAAACTCAGTTATTTCTTTTTGAATCATTTCAGTCATCCTTATGTAATATTGTGCAACCAGATGGAGCATCTCTATTCTTTACTTCCTTTCCTTTTTTCTGGTTTGGTCTTCTCTCTCCCCATAGATACATTCCCTCCAAGTAGAATTCGGGCTTTAAACACTTTAAACACCTTAGAAGGTCTCTTTCTAAAACCTGTATCCAAACAAAGGACCACTGTGAATCAGCAGGAGTGACTGAAGCAGGGAAGGCCAACACCACCACAGTTTCAGTGAAAAAACACTTCCACTATTTGTCAATTCATACCTTCTTGCAACTTGCATGATTTTAATAGAGAAGCACCTGTGTTTGATGCGTTCCCAAAGCTGTGGGCCTGACTGTGATCAGTCATTTGCTGAAATAGGACAAAATGAAGTTTTAGATGTAGGGTCAAGAGTTAAGGTTTTTTGTTTAAGCAAAAATCCACCAAGGACCCCAAAGCAGACAGCAATGCAAGCTCCAGAGCCCACTGAAATGATGGAGAATGAATCCAGTCCCTGTACGAGTCTGCAAACTACTTAGAGGTGGTGGTAATATTTGCTGTGCTGTTGTCAGCCCCTTCACCAGTTATCAGCAGCAGAACTGCAGCTGTCTGCTGAATAACACATTTGTTTATACAGTAGATTGAGAATATTTGTGTGTGCAGCAAACTCCTTGGGGGTATAAACAATGCGTTTCTGAAGAGGCCCAGTGTCATTAGAATAATCAAGACTTGTAGTATGATAAAGAGAGTCACAAACAGAAAGTACTACATAGACTCTCAAGCACAGTATCGCATTCGATGTTAAGTCCCGAGGATGATCTCTTCAAACAGCTTTTCCTGTGGCGCAGACACAGGTTGCTACATGCTTTACAGAGGAAACAAGGGGGAGACATGGTCATGGTGTATTTTTGATGAGACCTTGTCAGCATCATGCTGACATGTAGTAGAAATCTCCTTTTCATTTCAAAAGGCCCAAATCCGTTTATCTGTGCAAACCATGTGAAATCTATCAAAGTGAAAGAATGTCCACTTTCTTTACCAAGGAGACCAGACCAAGGCCAAATTCTTATTGTGGTATATTTATATTTTCCTCAAAGTCTGTATCAACGATATTGTACCCTCTCAGCTACTTTATATGAGTTAATTGTGTCTACGGCAGTCAAGACTGTGACCATCTAATGTGGGCCAGCAGTACACACTGCAGAGCTTTTGGCCTGGGTATTTGCAGCATCACAAGTGCTGTTTCTGGGGTTCTGCAACAGGTATTAACTTTGTGAGTGTTCTTTAGACTACAAAGGGTGCAAAACAATGAGAAGGATGTGTTGCAGCTCTGTGCAGTGGTGCTCTTCCATACTGTAGTTTAGCACTACGAAAAAGCATTGCAGGATAATGAGCTCGTCCAGAAGGCATTAGGAAGCATTTGAGAGTGAAAATCCTTAGGGTACAGTGTTGGGAAAACTCTTTTGGGTAGGAGAAAAAAAGCAACACCTTCTGCAGTGGACCCTGGAAAGCATTGTCTTGTCATCTGTGGGTTAACTGTGGTTTGTTTAAGAAAGGGAGCCTAGGAGTGAACAGGCATGAATGGAGGGAAAACAATCAGGTGTTGACCCAATGTAACAGTGTAGGAAACTCTTAAAGATTTCCCTTGGAAAATCAAGTCTTATAGATTTTCCTTGGAGTTGGAGTATGGATTATATGACAAAATTGGTGATATCTTCAGAAATGGCTAAATGGAATTTAGCCCTGATTTCCCTGTCTCATGAAAAGTAGAACATATATAGAAATCCCAATGAAAAAATGCTCTTCTTCCAAGAAAGTGCATGGAATCCTAAGTTGGGTCATGTGCAAAAAGAGGGTAACGACTGGAAAAGGAGTGTTACAATGATGAGAAGGTAGCAAAGTTCTGGTAGAAGATGAAGACATCACTGCATCTGTGCTATGGTGACAGCCATAAAGATGAGTAGTACACCAATTTCAGTCCTATTTTTTCAATACCATAAAGCAAATATTACCTCCTACTTCACCAGCTCTATCAAGTGACATTAATTGTTCACATAATGTCATGAAATAGTTTCTATGAGAACAGTGAACTGAAAAGGTTCGTTATGACAGTGTCATTTTATTATTTTACAAATAACAAGATCCCACGTGTGCAGCATAAACCAAAAATATCTACATTTTACACATGCAGTTCTTTGGTGCTGATAACTTGGTGAGCTGTTAAGATTAGTGCAGACATAATGAGTTGATCAAGAAGGAAGAAAGAAGAAAAACAGACATAAAATTAGTAAAAACATGCCTAGGGCTTTTGACTTCTTGACTTCAGCCTCCTTCTCACAGCACTGTGATGAGTGACAGGAGTCCTCTGAAGCCTGTTCATTTTGTTTTATGCCTTCTGTCCTGTTTTTCCACTTCACTGAACTAAGGTTCTTCCTCTGAAGGTTAAAGATCTCTCCTTAAGTGTATTGCATCTGTTTACTTGTAGAAACACCATGTTCTCAATATTCATGTGCATGCAGCTAATTATCTTCTTTCTGTCTCCTGCTCCTAGTCTCTCACTGTCTTTGTTTACCCCTCTCCCCACTGCCCATCCAGAAAACAGTCAAAAGACAGCTATCAAAGACTGTAGAAATTCTGTCAGGAAAGAGTTCAGATGAATGGGGTAGTTGGTCTGCTACGTTCAGTAGGAGGTATATATCCATACAAAATAAAATCAAAGCTTCGTCTAATCCAGGGTTCCTTCTCCAACACCCTCCAAGAGCTGATGTCTGGATAAAAGACATAGAGTCCCTGGTAATTGTTCAGTTATAGTTCCAAGCCTCAAGTATTTGCAAATTCCACTATCCACCCATCTATATTGCCGAAATTTGCTTTCTCCTCCACATTTCCAATACTTCAGATCTATTCTCCTTGCTCAGCACCATATCTTTTTACTCCTTAGATCTGTACCATCTGATCCTCATGATTCATCCTCCTCCCACAGGTTTCCTCCTCTGCACCTACCAGCCCGGCTCTCCTAGTCCTGCTGCAGTGTCAGGTCCCTTCCCAAAAGGCACATCACATCACCTTTGTGGAGCTGATGCCTTTATCCTCATGGGGACAAGGTGGAGGGGTTACAGAAGGGACATCTACGATTTGTAGGTGTTGTCCTCATTTTTTCTATTAAATTGCTGTGCAAATCTGGTCAAACTATTTCTGTAACAGCTCTGTTCACCGTGCAGTCTTATGTAATGGTAAGGACTGGTGTGTACCATGGCCAGCAAACACTGGTTCACATTTTAGGAAAGTGCTGCTGCCTTTTCCTCAGTGGCTGAAATAATGTGAGTATATTGTCTCTCCCAATTTCTTTATCGTGTGTTTCTGCAAGAGCAGAGGCATGCAGACAAAAATAATCTTGCAAATTTGAGATGTTATGTCACTGATCTGCCACTTCACCTGTTTGGACTGGGGCATGAAGGCTTTGAACCTGCACCGACTGGATGTGGTAGCTGACCAGAAATGAACCAGCTCCTGTCCACAACTTCAGCTACAGATGAATGCCAGCATGACTCTTTAGGATGGTCTGGTTACAGTTAAACTAAACTAAACAGGTCCAGGGTACATTTCTGAGTATTGATCCTCAATTACACAGACTGATAAATTGTTATCACTGTCCCTGCCATGATTTTGACTTCTACTAATTCAGATAAATTAAATTGTTTCCTATTCTTCAAATCTGCAGGCACAAGAAACCAAAAGTAACCAGCTAACTTGACTTCCCGAAATAAGTAGCCCAGGGAATTTCACCCAGTACTTCCCAAAGGGAATGCATCTTGTCAGAAGGTGTTTCATTTGAATCTTTGATCTGCCTGAATAACAGAGTTGTCCAAAATAATGGATAAAATAAGAGTCAATGTGAAGGCATGAGGGGTTTGGGAGTTTCCTCCTATCTTACATATCAACTAGCTTTGTTCTGGACAAAATATATCACTTTGTGCCTTAGATTCCATGTCTCTTAGGAGGATACAGTATTCATCTGGTTTAAAGTACTCATATCCTCCCCAGTTTGCTGTTATGTATGTACAGAGTAGGAAACACGTGTGAGCAAACTCTTATAAGAAGTAAACAATAAAACAGAGAAAGAGTTTCAGAATGGAGAATGGGGATAAGGGGAAAGTTTGAATCCCTCTTGTTCACATTGGCCAGTGGTAAAATAGCTGCACAGTCATTTCAATTAGACAGCTCTTGCATCATCTCCTATGTATAAAAGGTGTATAGACAAATAAAGTTGTGCTGACCTAAATTCCCCTTGTGCTGTCACCAGCTCCCTGTATTATTGACACAAGAGGGTTCTTATGCTTTCCCCAACTTCTGTCTTTCCATTCTTCCATTACTGGTGGCATGTCATTTGCTGCACAGATGTTTCTCCCAAGCCATTGCAGGGTTTTTTTTCAAGTGACTTCTTCCAGCAGATGTTCCTCAGTTCCCAGGTGTATGTGTTGTCCTCTCCACTGAGCTGAAACTCAGCGATGCGCTTGACATATTGCAGTGCCGCTGTCTCTTTGAGCTGGAGGCTCTGCAACATTGTGCATCACTGACATCTCTGCTCCTGCCAGGCTGCTTGGTGACAGTCTCCCTCAGCAACAGGCCTCCCTGCTCCTCTCCTTGCAGGTTCTTCAGGTTACAAACTCACTACCTGGGCTGCACAAAGCAAATTTCTGGGGTGCCTGAGAGAAACTTATATAATTGCTGTGGAGCGTGTGCCCGAAAGAAGAATTAACTTCACCTGTTATTCAGGCAGCCAAGTCCTATTTCCTTGTAGAGTCAGAGAAGAAAGCCAGATGCAAGAGCTAAAAGACATTTACAAAGTAGTGGTTTGAATACAAGACCTTCTTCTTCCCGTTAACTGGGGATTCAAGGTCATGTAACCAGTCACAGTAAGAAAGCTGTATAAACCACCAAGCTCTTTCCCTCAGAGCCCATAATATAATTCCACCTTAAGTCCTGTGGTAGATGACTAAATACAGGTATTTGGCTCTGTCTTCCTCTGCAATGTCTGTTTTCCTGTACAGTTCAGATACTTTCATAGCTTTCATCTTTTTTTTAAATGTCGCAGGGGTGCAGACTGGCTTGCAATGACAGCCCTGTTTGGTTCAGCTAATATCTGGGCTAGCTTTAGCCTCAGGCTATGGAACAACTCCTTGCAAGCCTTCTGTGAGACAAAATGATAAGTAGAATCTCTAATTATTATTATTTTTAAATGGATACTATATATTGAACTCGAAGAAATAACACCCTGTATTTAATTAGAGAGAGAAGAAAACCTGAGAAGAAATTTCCTCTCCCCACCCCTTCCCCTCATTTCTCCCATCTGAACTCTTTCACCATAGTGTATCATTCAGGTGGCCATGGGCAGAAAAAAGATGGAGCCAAATCTTCAAAATGACTCTCTGTAGATAGACAATCTTGGGCCATAATAGGAACAGGACTATAGCTAATGGGTGCTGTCTATTAGCACTCAGCTGAAGCAGGTAACAATATGAACATGGTTTTGTTGCTAATTATACCTGTGTCAGGGAAGACAAACTGACTCCTGCAGATGAGTAAGGGCAAAGAGCCTGTGTACTTAGAGTGCTTCACCAAAAAGCAGGGGTTGTATCTCCTATCCCCACCATCCTGATGGCTTCAGGAGGAACTGTAGGTTGTTTCTTCAATGGCTTTTTTTCCCAGCTCTCTGTCTCAGATTAGCCCCTTCATTTCATTTCTTCCCTTCATGCTGAAGGCATAGCTCTTCCCTCATCCTTGGATGAACAAAATTCAGTATTTTAGCTCCTCATTGCTGAGGCACAGCAGAGGAGAAAGGAACTTGTGTGTTTACTGTCAGGCAAGCTTGCAGAAGTGGGACCAAGACAAATCTCCTGCCAGACATTTTGGCTACATCTCTGCTAGTAAGCTAAGCAGTGTCAGGATCAGCTCTCTGTCCCTGAGGCCAGCTGGCACAGTCTGGCCATTTCCTCAGTATTAAACAACCTTACCTCCAAAATAAAATAGCCAATTCCAACTTGCCTACCGGGGACAGTGCCTGGCGCATGCTGGCTCCTGAGCTGTGCCTGGGAATTGTCTGGGACAGTGCTAGCTAGCCTGGATCAACACCATGCCAGGGACCATCTGACTAGTTGCAGAGACTGTCAAATTCCAGTGTTTGCTTCTGTGCAATGGTACTGATTTGTTTATTGGCACAGACAAAACCCATGCAGATATGCATATACACAGACACACACATATATGTATGTACATGCCTATATGCATCAGTGGGTAAACCTATGAAATTTCCTAAGCAAGTACCTCCACAGCCTCACCCTCTCCCACCAGCTTGCTGAAGTGACACTGCTTGAACATGGGTGAGCAGCTGCTTTTATAGGCAGGTTTTACATATTGCTGGCTCCTTGATTTCATTGTTGCTGATTTTCCCCTTGCAATTCACAATATTGGTGTCTACTGGTTTATGCAGGTACATTTTATACCTTTATGAATCATTATGAGGGCTAAAAGAATGAATGGGTTTTGGGAGTTAAGTCAGCAAGATCTAGGATAACCTGAATGCCAGAACTCCGCCATGAACTACTACTTGATCTCTCTCAAGCAAATACAGGTGAGGAAAGGTAATTAATGCCTGCACAGATAGGTGCAGACAGATGCAAGCTTGCATTTTAAGCTGGTTAGACATGAGACAGCTGCTGCCTACAGTCTGATCTCAGATAATGTTGGTGTCTGGTGGACACCAACATGATCTGACATTGCATTTCCGTGGCAGCCTAAGACAGTCTGGTTATACCTATCCTAAAAAACCCAAACTGAGCCAAGTACAGGCATGAGTCTTTGCCCCTTATCATCTGTATTGGTACACTTAGCACATCTGTCATGATTTTAATCCAAATCAACCAGCACGCTCATTGCCTGGTCATGGTTCAAGGCTAGCATGAAAGAGGGATTTACACTAGTAAACTATTCTTTTTTGGTGTGGTAAGTCAGAGGTGCAAGCAGTATCATGTCATTTTGCCTCAGAATAACTAAAGAATGGTTCTATCTATTAATTAGTGTAGACATTGCTTAAACACAGGCTTGTGTGGTTGTGTTTGGATTTCCCAGTCACATGTTCCCATTCACCATGAGTCAGCTAATCCAACTGGGTGGTTGGGTGGTCTGACTGAAAACTAGTCCAAGGCAAGAAATATATCAACTTTTATCAACCAATAACACTTGTTCACTGCCTTTTTCCAGTACAAGAGGAGAGAGTAGGTCTGCACACATAGGACTAGGGGAGAGAAGAGCATAGCTTCACTCTGGACTTGGATTAGTTTAATCTTTTCTGGAGCTGGCACTTGGCTGGAAGAACTGAACAGCCACAAAGATGCCCTAAGATGTTGTATTCATTGCATCAACCAGTGCTTTTATGAAGGATAAAACTTCCTTTGGATCTTCTATCAGGCCCAATAAAATCATCTACATTTGTATAGCCGGATAAGCACAGGTCTAGGTCCTAGCTAAACTGTCTTGCCCTTGTAACCAGGCTTCATTATTACAAGGGCTACATTGCTTCTAGGGTGCAAGATCTGGCTGTGTATCTATCTTCCAACTCTCTCATACATACAGAGAGATATAAAAAAGACTACTTTTAGTAATGTATTCAAGTTCTGCTTTCACATATAAATACACCCAAACATACATCAATTTTAACATATTTTTAAAGTTGTATTTATAAATGTAAATAAACATCACAAGTATTTGAAAAACCAGGACTGAAATATTTCTTTAGGCAAACTGCCTCCCACTGAAAGGCCACTAAGAGAATGATGGGAACATGAGCATCATTTGAAATGAAGGGTTTGAGCACCTTAGTCTGTCATATTTTAATGGAAATAACAGTAAAATACAGCCAAATGAAAAACTCCAGGTGTTCTAAGAAACCATTGTTCTCTCAGGAAAAGGAGGAGAAGGGAAAGGAATAGAATAGATAACCATTAGAAGCAAAAAAAATTACTGTTATTTTACTATTAATTACAAATCCTATTATTAATTAATAGCAAACATATACAAGTACAGAATTAAATCAGTCCAGTCAAAATGTCAGAGCAGGAAAAACAGCCTGATTTTTAACTCATTACACAAATATATATTTTGTGTCCCCACTTGTCCCCTTTCCCAGCCCTTTTGGAAGTAAATATATAAATAGATTCATATATTCATAGATTTTTAGGGCCAGAAGGGACCATTACAATCACCTCGGTTGAGCCTCTACTGAAGACAGGTTTTATAATTTTAGTCTTATATCTGGCCTATAACTTTTCTGAGCTACACTATACCTTTTTAAGCTGCATATAGTTCTGATTTAAACACTTCAAGAAACAGACAGTCCACTACATTCCTGGGTGAGTTGATTTGATAGTTAATTACTGCCACTGCTAAGTGTTTTGTCGTTGTTTTCAGTCTGAAATCCAACTCCAGGACATGGGATTTTGGGTAGCCTTTTTCTGCCAAATCACAGAGCCCTCAGCCCTCTATAAATAAGTAATGTCCATCTGTAAAAGCTTTGGCCTTCTTTTCTAGTTTCTAAAATCACATTAATTTTGTCACTGTGTTCAATCAGCCTCTTGATTTTACAACATCCAGCAGTCTTTAAGAAGTAAAGGAGTCAATGTTCCAAAATATCTAGAAATCCACTACAACTCACCTGTACCTCAGTCCCGAAAGCACGTGGCCTTCAGTTTGCTCTCTGCCTGCAAAATTTGTTAAGCACTTTGAGAGCTTTGGATGAAAGCCATCTTATAAATGTACATTATTGCACTGTCATTATTATTGTGTTGTCATTCTGTCTTCGGCCTTTTAAAATTGTTTCAGCCTGCTGTAGCTCTTGCAGTTTAATTTCTTTTCTTTAAACTAACAGCCCCATTGAACAAAGGAAGTAAGTATGGGGACATTAAAAATAGACTGAGTTTTCTGTATTATTACTATTATTGCTGCAAGTTTGCAGCTTACCCCATTATGACTCCAACTCATTACAATGAGTGCCAAGAATGTGCAGCAATAACAGGCAGCATTTGTGTAAAACGGGGCTTGCAATACCACTTGCTGAGCAAAAATATCCAAGGAAAAGCAGTTGTTAGGCAGTGGCCTGATCTTACTGGGTGGGCTGTTGTACCTCAGACTTTAACGGGCTTTGCTCCATGTGTGCTTGGGAAAGAGAAAGATCCCATCTTCAGTTCCCGCTGACCCCAGAGCTGTAAGGAATGGGAAGCAGAAGGTAGAGATATCCAAGGTGGATCCATAAGTGCTACTCCTGTAAGATCTGGATGTACCGAGGTTGGCACCATCATGACTACAGGGGCATGCCACAGGCCTGAGATCACACTGGACAGGGTAAGCAGGGTCTAAAGCCTTTGGCTGGTGGCTCCATCATGACTTAATGAGAGGCAGCAAACCATACAAGCTCTAAGGCATGCCCTGTGTTGTGTGGTCTTTTCTTCTCTGGTTATTGTGAACTCAGATGTTGCCCTGACAGATGGGAAAACCAAGGCAACAGTTTCTTAAACATGCATAGTTAGCTGAAGCGCAGGCTGCCTGCTCCTGCTCCCCGCCACACGTTTCTGATACTTTCTTTGGACCAGCACTACTGCTTGTGCAGCCAAGGTGAAAGATGGAGGGAGGTAGTGGTTTGGTTTCAAACCCAGCCCTTCCCAGGCTGACTCTAATCTGGCTGTCATATGTCAGAGCAAGAGGATAAAAATGAATGTGCATCCATGGCCATAAAATACAAGACAAACTATTTCATCATGAGTCCATAATAATGTCTGACCCATGAAAGCACAGGTCCAACATGAGGAGAAAAATGTACTTTTGCCCAAAATGACCCAGCAAGCCAGCAGCAGACATGAGAATAGAGCTTGAATTTTCCGAACCTTAGCTTAGCATACACAGACCACAGACAGAAAATGTTTAGATATTTAAAAAAGATTTCTCTTTGAAGGCTCATATGGAGGGAGAAAGTCCCTTTACCATCAGTTCTTTCTTATCCTTCCCCTAAAATAAAGGAAAAAGAAAGGTTATGTATTCAGCTTGAACCTAAGGTTTTGGAGATTTTATGGGAGAAATGGCTGGATGGGTACTTTGCTTAACACCCACTGAAAGAAATTCAGCTTTGGAAGAACCATTCACACCACAAAAATTAAAAACCATGTATACATTTTTGCAGAATGACTTTTGATACCAATATCAGCATGTCTGTAAAATCCAGATACAATTAGTGACGAAAAGATGATTGGAGCTGCAATCTGGGCCTTATTTGAATAATCTGATTACGTCTATACTAGTAAACAATTCCTGAGCATAAATCAAGACACTGAAATACACCCTTTTACACCACTGAATCATAAATATGGCTCCTCACATGCGTTTGCTCCAGTTCACCTAACTAATTCTCGGATGGTTCCCAAAGATTGTGAATTAATGTAGTTCAACAACTTCATCTATTTCAAAGAGCTGGTATCAGGGTCAGAGAACAGGCTCTGACACTGAGTAGCTGGTCACTGTAGATGCTCCTTCTGGCCTTCGTGTGCAAAAAATCCCCACTATTGCCACCCCAGAAAAGATCAATCTTTTATAAATTTAGCAATTAAAATGTTAGATATCTCACTTAAGTCAGTCTTCTGGAGATGAGGTGAACATCCTCACAGGGTTGTTTAGCCATCCTAAAATAAATTTCCGAAAGGGATAAGGTAAAACATTCTCTGGGAAAACACTTTTCCATAGTAGGAGTCTAATTAGAGAGTCTAATTTAGCCTAAATGGCTAAACTAGCAGAAATGAATCTCATTTCTAAATCTGCACATTCAGTGGTGACTTAAATTTCTGTATTTGACCATACCAAGGACTGCAGACCAGGCTGAATTCATTCACTGGACGGTACCAATAATATTAATGATCATTAGTACTATTACGTGTTCTAGAACAATAACAACAATAATAATAATGATAGTTAATAGGGGGACCATTGTTTGAAACCACTGAAAAGAAGCATTAATAACAGAAAAAAATACAAGAGTTTTATTACAGAAAGAAAACCCAGCTGAAAAAAAACTCAGTGCAGCTGAACAAAGAATGCTTACAAGATTCAGGCTGGCCTCAGTGCAAATTATATGATAGCATCTTATGATTACTTTGTGTCTGACACAGTTTTAGCCTAGGATACAATCTGTCATGCTGGATTGCAACTGTGTGTTCTACACCAGGGAAAAATATATATCAGTAAAATTTACCATCTGTGTCATTATGTGACTACATAAATTTCAATCTGAACATATTTGTTAGTTTTAATTTGCAGATCTTTTTTTTTCTCATTAAAGGCATTATTCATATTAGCCTTTATTGTATGAACTTTACACTGTCTTTAAGGGTCTTCTTTGGATGTTGGAAAAAATCTGAAACCTATATTATTCGTAAACTTCAGGTTAGGGAGTGCAATGCTTTTACCTTAATGCCTTTTTTTTTAAGTCCATCCTTACAATTAAAATTGACACCAAAAGGTTAAGGATCACCAGCAGTTATGGTGGGTTAATGCTTAGCTGTTAATCACTCACTCACTCTCTCCCTCTCATTATGTATGTCACGCTCTCTGTTGGGTTGCCATTCCATAAACACCATTTGATTAATCTTATCCATGCTCTAACGCCTACCCATGAAGAGATATAGGCTGCAACACGAAGAATGTGGAAAAGTCAGTGGAGGTTTAATTGGATTAATCTCTGTGTTCTACATATATACTGGCAACTTTCGTGACAGTTTAGCTAACACGATAATATGCAACAAAGGGATCTGGTATTCAGCAGCGTCCCACACCTTAGCTAGGGGGGATACACCTGGGGAAGCTTCAGTATACAACAGAATAACAGGCAGCTGACAACAATCCTGCTCTGATATTGTCACAAATTGCTGTATCTGAAGAGCGTTTTTTGATGAAACTCATATCACATTTTTAGTGGTTTAAAGGGATGGCTTTCAGCTACAGGGTCTTGCCAGACATGAACTCTGCACAGCACCTTGTTTCTTTCCCTGGGAAAAGCAAAATGGCACTAAGAGATGGTGTGAAGGTGTTGGCATAGTGTCTCTGAGAGAAAGAGGAGACAGAGGCAAGGAGCAACACTGAACAATGCCATCATCATTCAGGGAAAAGCACCCTCCTCACTGGTTCCCAGGGAGCCACACAGACGTGGCCACACTGATGGAGAAGAGAATCTCACCATGGACTCAGGGTGGCCTTTGTCCCATGCCCTCAAGCTGGAGGAAGAGATCCTGGCACATATAAAGAGTACATACCGGTGTTGCTATAGACATGAGATAGGTGGATGGGAAGTCTCTGCTACGAGAGCAGCCCTGTCCCATGGTGTGACAAGGAATGCATCTTACCCTGCTACAGACCTCTTAATCCAAGCCATATCCCTCCTTAAAGCCAGCCCATAGGGAAGACCTGGTCTTCTTTACCTTTGCAAAATCTCATGACAATATACCTAAGCAGTATATATTTTCTGAAGTCCTCTCCTTTCCTCAAGGCATGAGACTCAATTCCATCTTAAGTCTGCCACTTGACTGATTTTACTTGTCTGCTTCTGATCCATCTAAATAAATTGGCTCATTTTACTTCAAAAAATACTGACTCCATCTACACATAGTGTCCAGTTTTATTCCAGTCAATTGCAGACCTACCTGAAGAGCTTGGTAAAAGCTAAGCAGACTAATATAAATGACCTGGCCTCCTTCTCCCACATGCATTATAGATTTCAGTTTCCCAGATTCTGCTGAAGTGCTTATTCCTCTGTCTTAAAAAGATTCCCTAAATGGTTTTGTCTTCTCCTGGCACCAGTAATGGGTGTAATGTACCCCACTCATCAAAGCCAGAGAGGGGGAGATTCATCTCACTTTTGGAAATGGAACAGTTACATATATAAAGAGTAATTATGGTCTTTCTATACGATCTACAACTGTTTGGATGCCTTAGAACATCTGTTGACAGCTATAGGATAGGACTATTGGACACTTCATACTTCTGGACCAGGAGCTGGAGGCCAGGAGGTGTATCACCTTCTGGAGTTACCTGTCTTCTTCCCTTCATTATAGACTAAGATGAATAGCTTGGACCAGTTGCCTAACTTTATTCCCCTCCTTTACCTTTTCTACCTGAATGAGGCAATTATCCCTTGATATGAATTCCACAACCCAGAAACATTCCCACCAGTAACAGTGGTTACTACAGTGAAAGTAAAGTCTCCTATTCTAACTTCCAGTACCATCAGTCCTGCTGGCCAGTGATCCAGGTAGTAGCTATAAAAGGAGTTAAAATGTTATTAATATCTAGGCATAACTCTGTCTTTATGCTATTGCGTAAGCACTTTCTGAAAGATGAAAGAGGTAAAAAATAGACATTGTATTCAGATCTCTCTCCATTCCTGAATCTCGGTCCATGTTCCTCTCTGAGAGTCAATGAAACTGGTTGGGTACTTTAATGGCAAGTTAACTAAGTTAACCAGTGCTAGGACCAGACCTTTGGCCCTGAATACATCTGCTGTCTTTTAACCACATATACTATTATTTTCTCTTAACCTCAGGAAGAAGATGATCACATACATATATCTTCTGAAAAGTCCCTTTCTTGTGTTAATTCCCAAATAGCGACCACAAATGGTTTAGAAGAAGTCCAATAGCATGTGCCAAAAGAAGAACAGGCACTATGTTACCGGTTTAACAAGAATGATCAAGACCTTTTTCCCATGTTTATATATTAGCATTTTTTAACCCTAGTGTAGATGTGGCTGCATAGTCACTATAATATTAAGACTCATTCACTACTATACATCATGACTGCATATAAATGTCAACTCACGTAGGTCGCAATCTCATCAGAGCAGCTATGACTATCATTGTGACACTACTTAAGAGCAGGTTGTCATGTTCTATAAGACAACCAAAATCCTCTAGCTTAGAAAAGACATCAAACTTCTTTCAAGTCTGGGCCCCTGCTACTTTCTTAGCTTTAGTGAACCTCTCATGGTCTCTGGTCTCATGTCCTTTGGGACTTTCTTAATCTTTTCTCTAGCAATTCTCCAGTTCCTGCCTCAGAGGTTTCTGTAATAACTTCTTACTTGAGAGTGCTTGTTTTGTTGTTGTTGCTGTTGAAGACAAAACAATACAGATTAAAACAGAAAGTTGTGCTATTAGCTTAAAGTAACCCAGGCAGAATATTAATCATAAATTCATAAGATAATTTAACTTCAGGATATCATATGGTCTAACCCATCATCAAAACAAGTCCAATTAGTTCAGGTTGCTCTGGGTCATGTCCAGTCCTTGCATCTCAGCTAGTTCTTTACCCAGACTAATTCTGGTGGGTATCTTCTCTCTGGGTTTGAACACAAAGGCATGTGAGGCATTTGGCCCATGACAGGAATTTATTGAAGAAGTTACCGAATTGGTAACCCTGGTCAACTTTGAGACAGAATACAGCACATGTTGACTAGAGTTTCACAATTAGTTTGAGATTGCCTATTAGTCTTACATATCAATTTAAATATATGTGAATTTGAAGACTGCTTTACTGCACAGTGAATTGAGGCTGGGCCCTCAATGAAAAAAAGTGGAGGTGGTGGGTAGAAGATAGATGGCAGCAGCCTTCAGTACTTCTGAAACAAGTAGTTTCAGCACCTGCATTCCCAGGCTTGGATCTCTAATAACCCAAAGGTTTTGATCTTCAGAGCATGACAGGAGGTGTCCATTTTCACTCCTTCACAGAAGAAAAGTGACTCAAGAGCACGGGTTTTATAGGGTTGAACAGGGTTTGAATTTTGATGGTTTATTTGTTTGATTGACCTTTTAACCTGGACACTAATTGCGGGGGGAAAGAAAGAGAGAGATATTTCATAGAAATGTTATGAGTTTGGATAGAAATCCTGAACCAAACTATAGCAGTGGTAATAACTCTGAGTTTACAGACATCCAGAAATTATGAGCACATTGCACTTTTAGAAAATATATTATGTGTGGGATAGTTTGTGTCCCTAGGGTAAGTGTTCCGCTTCTTTCGTGACCCATAACTCAGGAGTGTGGCAGGCATTAGTACTTTACAAAACATCTTCATTCTTCATGGCTGAGACAGAACTCGTAGCATGCAGAGTATCTTACTTCTTCAACAGTGATTTGAGTCATTTTATTTTAAACACTAACTTTATGTGGTCAGTATCCCAGATAGAAGAAGGAAAAAAAAAGAGAGGCAGTAGAAGTGTATCTAATTTTTTATTAAATATATCACTGTTGCAATCCGACTTGTACTGTAACGGGAAATTACAGACCATAAAACAGTAAGAAGAATGGATCTGATGCATAATACAGGAGCCTGCCTGGAGAGGAATGCATATCACATAAAACTGTAAATACATACATACAAATTCATACACGTACACACATTGGGAAAACAGATAGATTTTTGCATCATGTATCTTGAATCAAAAAAAGGGAAATGCATTGATATGGCTTTCTATTTGCCCTAATCTCTCCTTTGCCAATATCAGAGGACATTCCCTTGTCTTTTTAATCACAGTCACTAAAACATTAAAAAGGAAGAGAAGTGGCTTCTGTTGATACACAGGAACTCCCTGAAACTTCTCCTATTCCAGGGAAACAAGTAGGTTGGTTCTTAGCATCTAATGCTACTTCCCTGACCTTTCTGTTTTAGGCCAAAATGCCAGAAAAACAACAGCACTTCAAAGAAACCCCAGTATTAGTTTAAGTTCTGAGGGAAGGTAAGTCATTTTAGGTTCAAACATCAAACAGTCTTAGGATGATCTCTCTACAGAAAACATACATGATACCTTTTCTCAGGATTTTCAGAATTGGATCTGGAGGAAAGTTTTTTATCAAAACTTCTTAGAAAAACCTGACTCTCAGTGAATAATGAAACATTTCATACTTTTTTTTTTTTTTTTTGGTGCACATTGGTAAGGCAGAAACTGAAAATATATGACCTTTATCTTTTTTTTTTTTTCACTTACAAGAATCTTCAATTTAAAATAATATATAATTTATTTTTACAAGTTTAAAATGAATATAACTGGTCAGAAGTGAAATTAAAGTTCACTTATTTGAGTTAAACCATTAAGTTTGTTCAACTCAAGAGCATCTTCCCTTTTTATTTTGCCAGTATATTATTTTCCTTAGACAACACCCTTTATGCATATATCTGCAAACTGCAAAAATCCACTGCTTGCCCAGCCTTAACATATTTGCCACTTTAGAATTTATATATTTGCTCTCCCATTTTTCAATACTTTCCAATTATTGAATTATTTATTGCATTATTTTGATTATTGAATAGTTTAATTATTTTCAATTCTTCTCAATTATTGAATTTAATCCTGAACACTTGAAGATCCTGTGACTCCCCTGACAAAACTAGGAAATGTAAAATATTCAGTGTTTTGGCACTTAAAATGTTCTTTCACATAGGTGCATCATAGTTTACCTAGCAGATCAAAGTATCACAGCTTGGTGTCAGCAATTAACACCAAGTTGTCAGCAATTAACAAAAAGCTGCCATTTTTTCCTGGTAAAATTTTTTTTAAAGGATTTTTACCTCTAAGTGTACTCTCAAGTGCTGTCTGTTTTTAGATAGAAAACAAAACAAAGCAAAGCAAAAACAACAAAACAAGCTTGTTTTGACAGAAGAAAACAACACTTTTTTTATTCAATGAGATGAATATTTTCCATAAACATTCACACTTTGAACAAAGAGCCAATTTCCATTCAAAGCTGTTTAAAGGGAAAATGTTCAGAGCAGTCTAAGCAGCCTCAGGTGACTGTGTTTCACTGATGGGTGAAGCGAATGCTTAAGAGATGTCACGTTCGTAAAGCTTTACAGGATCCTTGGGAAAGACAGCTGCTTGCTAAATATTAGGTGCTAATGTTTAATATTATTTTATCTTTGCCTTTTTCCTTTCCTTCTTAAAATCAGAGCCATATATAAGATATGTGCACATATATTTGAAAACTGCTGGGTTCAATTCATGCTGGGACTATGCAGAAGTAGAATATCTCAATTTAGCTATTAAGAGATATCAATGAGCTGAATATATCAGTTATGACACTGTCGTATCAACAACAATCAAGGGGCAGCAGGAGATAGAGGATCTTTAATTTAAGTGATTAATTTTAATAGCATGTGGAGTCCCATTAATCTTCCTTGTACTGCCTGTCTTCCCTGGCTGTAATCCCACAGGTACTAAAGTTCATCTATAGTTTTACTCACACTGGCAGAATAGCTGGGACTAGCTGCAGAGAGCACAATCTGCTGCTCAGCAAAGTTTAGCACAAGCTCAAATGCTCTTCTCAAGAAAAGCCAAACAGCCTTATCCTTTTCAAGAAAATCAACAATTTTTTTTTTTTTGCTGACATGGTCAGGATCAAGCATTACTGGTTTATGTGATCCACACAGAAGTAATTTTCTGTCCTGGTAGAATAAAATTTGCTGGGATATAGATTTTTAGAATAATTTCCTGGTCACAGTGTCAATGCCTCCTAGATACTATGCTGATATCATTAATCATAATAATTTTACTGTAGTGAAATTAACTGTATAACATTGCAAATGAACAATCTACAACCAACTATATGGAAGGTGTAAATATAATGTAAGAAGTATGTTATCACACATTCTTCCCATTAATAGCTCTGGCTGGACACATTATGCTGAACCCAATTAAAAATCCAGTTTTCAAAACCTAAACTGAGAGAGTAAACCCACATTTTTTGCTCCTGTACTCTTCTTTAGCACCAGTTTCTGGAACTGGCTTGTTTTACCAATGAACCATTTTGTCTGTCAGCTTAGATTAGGTCAAATTAGTTCTCATTTCAATAACTGACAAAGATCATCTTTGACAACATCAGTGACCTCACATGTCCTGACAAGGGCACATATTCAAAGCCTATAGAAAAGGAAGAAAAGTTTCATAAATTGCGTGCAAGAGGTATTAAGCTAACACTTAGATATACAAAGCCCTGAATGAGAGCTTTATGTTTCAGGTGTAGTTCATAATTGGTTTTGAAGATTTATGGAAAGGTAGATGGATAGACAGACAGACAGAAAAAGCCGTTAGGCAGGCAAGCAATGAAATAAACAAGAAAACAAGTAATAAATTAATTAACTGGTCTCTGATTATTGATATAATACCCATCCTTTAAGTTGAGCACCTGAGTTTCTTTGCTGAACCAGAACTGTGGGAGGTTTTTGCAAGGTGAAAGCCACCCTCGTGTACAAGAGAGATGCCCTGCTGCAGAGCTCCACAGAAGTTTGTGTCGTGTCTGTGGTACAAAAGCCTTTGTACAGGACCCATTCATGTGGGGTAAATATCTTTTCCAATAGAGTAAGTTGTTCAAGGAGGCAGGGGAATGCCTATCATTTCTGTTTCTCCTGACTAGACCTGACATTCATCTGGTGGTGTCAGGGATGGTTTAAGGATAGTGAAATGCATCTTCTGTCCTCTCATCATTCAGACAAACAAAATGCCTGATAATTCTTTAACCAAGAAGGTACTTCATAGCAGACATGATAGAAGCCCTCAAAATAGGAAGATTTTAGGACAAATGTATTTCTTATCTCTCAATATAAATCCACTTTTGTTTGTTTTCACTACTGAAAGAAATTATGTCTCTAAAATTTTTAACAACTGTTAACACTCAATTCTTTATCTTTTTGTGTCCCTCCTCTAACATGTCCCATCTCATTATTTAAGGATATATGGAGGGATTGTTACTTCCACTACTAAGACATGGTTATTTTGGGGTGGAATAAACCAGTTGTGTTCAACAGAGGACCAAACTCTTTAACATTACAAATTTGCATGAGAAAGATGATATTGTATCTAACAGAAGCTTCAGGTTCAGTTCTATTTATTATAAAGGAGAATTAAAGATATGGATCTACTTGCATGAACGTATGTAAACTTTGTGGTATGTTTTTATTATGCAGTGCATAATACGAAATGCAATGAAAATCCAGCATGGCTGTGGAGAGATTAGTCCACTTTGTGCAGATCAAGTTTGCATGGGTTGATTTAGTAGTGCCTTTCTAATTTAATCATGTCACTTATTCCTGACACTCCAGACTACTAATCTTCTGTGTCTGATTTCTAGTTCACATATCATTGTCATATATCCAAGAATGCAGCTTGACAATTCTCTGCTCGTGAGCTTGGATCTTTAATATTCCAGAACTGAATGTAGAAGTATCATGTATTCTGTTCAGTACTTAGCATAGCTCAGACTAATAGAGATCCAATTGCCCACAATCTTTGAACAGGCGTGCCAGACAAGGGTACAAGATGCTTTACAGCCTTACATGTGCCATTGATTATTACAAGAACAATTCTGTAAAAACCCTGGGGAAAAGGTTGCAGTGTACAGGGCTCCACATTCTTTTTAATCTTCGCTCACTCCCCACTTCCATGGCATGTAAGCACTGTCTTGCATCTGGAGCCCTAAATTGTGACTGAAGACCCAACTTAACTCCTAGCAAACACATTAGAAGAACTGAGGAAGAGGTTAATAGAAATCCTACCATTGATTTCAGCTACATCATGGCCATGCCAGTGGTGCATTGGGTGGAAAATTTCACCCTATACGCTCTTTGTCTATATGTCAGCTATGTCTAGACTAGGTTACTCTTCACTTATAGCTCATGGAGAAAGATGGGTAACTCTTGGAGCAGTTAGTCCCACTTGTTGTAGATATTTATCAAAGAATGACATGACTCAACCTCTGAAAGTACTGATATTGAGAGTAGAAGGATCATCAATCAAGAACAGACACGTAAATGCTGAATGAGTACAGCAAGGTCAGGTGAATCCTTTCTTCAAAATTCTACTCCACATCCCCAGCCCCAGTAAGGGTACGATGGCACCTCCCTTTATGAACCTTCAAAAAACAGCATTAGCAATTGATGTAACAACAAATGCAATATCATCTTCATGTGGAAAATGAGGCTAAGGTTAAACAGGCTGCATCATCAAAAGTCACCAAGTGAGGCTTAGCAGATGATGATAGAGAACTGGAAAGAATGAATAACATTTGATTTCTGGTGTCACAGCTGTTCTTTGGGTTTCTCAAATTCATATCTAAAATAAAAGTCTTGATTAAAAAATTTCTAGTGATAAAGTATTCACCATAATTCTTGCTATGTTATTGCAGTGGTCAATTACCCCATCTCTTAAAAATGTAAGCTTTACATTTACTGTGAATTTACTTAGGTTTGGCTTTTTATTATTTATACCTTTACCTTTTGAAAGTGCATGTGGCAACTAGGAAAATGTTGTCATAACATGTAAATTATTAATTAGTGTAAATCACTTATCAGATTTTGATACATTTGAAGATTCATTTCCTTTCCCCAATTAACCCATTAACCCCTCAACTACCATTTCATTAAGTAAACGGGAGGGCTGTGTAAACCAGTTAATATTTATTAACAGTGTTGTGCCAATTAGTAAGGAATATATTTTTCCTAGACAAGGGCCAAACAGCCCTCCAGTCTTTTTTGTATACACTTGTTTTCTTTTAATTTGGCTAGTGAAAGTAGCAGGTGTTGAAGGCTAAGTGTTGTATGCAATTTGAGGTTGTTCAAGTCTACTGATTAGGTGATCACTTTAGATGGAAATTCTCACTGGAAGGCAGGATTCCTTCATTTTGGTCAGTCTATAAAATGTCTCTTTGCTAGTAATACACTTGCTGAACTTTGCTGCAGAAATGCACATCAACAACCTCTATTTATCCCACATGGGCACATTTTGAAATTATCATCTTCACAATAAAGGCATGTACACAAAATATTGCATAAAAGGGCTCACTGCCTCTGACAAAGATCAAATAAAACTTGGTTGGTTGATCTGTCCATGCCTATAGGGTATTAGTGATTATAATATTGTGCTTTAATGGACTATGGACCCAATTTACATAACATTTACATGTCATCTACATACTCTTTATGGAATAAAAACCCAGTGATTCAGACACAAAAAATATCTAAGACATACAGATGCACTCTTCAAACTGATTTCTTTTTTGCTCTTCAGCTTGAAGCTTAGAGTTTTGACTTTATCTGCTCCCACTGGAACCCAAAAGCAGAGCAGAGTAATCACTGCTGCACCACTGCTAATACTCACAGTGGAACAATGGCTATTAAATGCCCATTGAACCAAACAAGCATTTCATTTTCAAGGAAATCTCTTTTTAAACAAAAATGTAAATGCATTAAAATGTTCCTCTTTTTTTTGAGGAATATCTACTTTTCTATGTTTCCTACATGGAGAATCCCTGGCATGGCCAGAAACAGGTTTTAAAACGTCTTCACAGTTCTCCTGTACTTTTGCTCTGCATTAAGGGAAAATGGAGTGGGGAGGACAGAACTGTGGCTCAACCACAGAGCAAAACAACAGGCTTTCTGCATGGCAGCTGCCAATCAAAGGTAACATTTAGGAATTTTTGTTTAAGAGAGAAATGTAAGGAAACCCTTTATTAAGTTTCTGGCATGTCTTTGTTATTTGAAGTTTTGGGAAGAAATGTCTGGAACTCCTAAAATACTGAGATTTTCAGTAATGTCCCAGTGATGGTTGAGTTGTCTGCCCTGCCCGCATGACCTGAACCATGAGAGGAATCCTCAGAAGCCACACAGAAGCTCTGCAAGGCTATTGTGTCTCCTCTGAGCTAAAAATAAAATGGGTACCTCAGGGCACTGACTGCTTTTTATGTTTTAATCAACCTGTGCATCCATAATAGCTCCGATAATAGCTGGAAAGTAAAATTATGAAGGCCAAAGGGATACCATACTAACCAGGACACATCCTATGCCCAGGATGAAGGTACATTTATTATACAATAAACACAAAATCAAAATAGTTTTAGAATTCACACAGGAATTGAGAGATTTCAATTCTAGGCCTTTCTGATTTGTGTGTGGGACCAGTATATTTTATAAACTACCTGAAACACTTCATCCCTTCTGTTTGAAAAGGAACAAGAAGAAAGGACAAAGAAGAAAGAAGAAAAAAAAAAATGAAGGAAAAAAAAAGGAAAAAAAATAAAAAGGAAATGAGAAAAAAGAAAAAAAGAATAAGAGCTGTTAGGACTAGAGGTTTGGACCTTCTGCTAACCATGAACAGAAAGTTAAGGAAGAGAGACAAAAGCACAACATATGAAGATGTCTTGCAAAAAATCCATGAGGTACTTAAGTAAAAGACAGCAGTTTCAGGCTCCAGCACAGATGTACTACCCTGAAACACATTTGGCTGGCTTAAACCTGAATGCTAGAAGTCACTCTAAAGTCTTTTTTATTCCATGATAACAACTTCTTGCCCAACTCATCTTTGTGACTTTCTATCACAAGTCTGAGAAAGAAGCAGCTTAATACAGAGCTGAAATCTGGTTTTGTGCAATACATGTTAGCAGAATCAAGACTAGGAAGTGATTGGGGCAAGCATGTTATGGGCCCTGAGTATGTAAAGAAGGTAGTATTGACTGGTCATCCTGTTTTTCTACTATCCCTTGAAGAAAAGACAGAAAAAGGGGCTAGATGAGCTTTTGGTCTGACCACATAGAGCAGGTTCTTGTTCTGACATGACAAATTAAAGGAAGGAAGTCAAGCCAACACCTTAGATGTGAAGCCAAGACCAACATTTACATGAGCGTGTTGGCCAGAAAGACTCTTCCCATAATTTATAGCATTGTCACAGGATGTCCATCCAATTCTACCCTCAAAGATTTGGTTTGCATTCTTAGTTTTGGCATCTCTCACACTGAAAACTAAAGACAAACCTGGCACATTCTGGTCATTAAAAGAGACTACTCCAATTCATCTGAAACAACTGTGACACTGCAGCAAACCTCCCTGCAAGTCAAAGGTCCCTTGTGAGCTGTGATGAAACCCAGGCTTCTATTGGAAAGTACTTTGACAAGAGAGGATGATAGATAAAAAGTAATCCCAGTGATGTATTATACAGGTATATATGGTCCATCCATCTATTATGGAGCAAACCCTTTCTCCTCCATGTATCTTTCCTGGTGGTACCTGTAACGGTATATGTCAGAGCAATAAAACATGGGTGTTTGCAGCAGGGAGAAAGACCTGTTTACCAAACCCAGCACCCAGGAATGTCATTGAGGAGAGGAGGTCCCCATGAGAGGAGCAGGGATAGCTGAGGAGGTGAGTGTATGGTGTAGTTGGGAACTGTCAATGTTAGGTTATTGGTTGGACTGGATGATCTTCAAGGTCTTTTCCAACCTAGACAATTCTGTGATTCTGTGAGGTGGTAATAGCTGCAGGTGGCATAGCTTCCTGCAAAAAGGACAGTGGTGCATTGAGAACGTGCTGGGACAGGGTTGTAACAGGGTGGGTCAGAAGTTACCTGTGGTTCTAGGAGCCAGCTGTGGAAAAAAGGTGAAAATGGAGGAAGACGAAGATGAACACCACTTGTGTAAACAAACAGGGGGACTGATTTCATTCCTTGTTATCAAAGCTTCATATTGCAGTCTTCCAGAAGTGAAATGGGAGAATTTTATCTCTGTGAAGGGACCAGCAGAGCAGAGGAGCCTGCTAGCCCACTACCAGGATAGCACCCAACATGTACACCTTGTGCAACTGCCAGGGGCATGGTTCATGGTTGGAGAAGAGTGGGAAGATCCCAGAAGCTCCTGGGATTTTGGAGCTGGTATTTAATCCGAGAAGCCATGCGGCCAAGGAGGACAGCATACATAATGCTCTCTGCAAGTTAAAGCTTGGAAATATAGGTATATTATCTGTAGAAAGATGACAAAATAATGGAGTTGAGCAAATCAACCTGGAAAACCCATATGGCCTGCTTCTCTATGATGTGTATCCTTGTATTGCAAGGATGTGTTTCTATCTCCTGCTCAGCTGAACAGATTCATTAGGCTGTCAAATGACATGGATAGAGAATTAACATCACATCTACACCTTTCACAAACACATGGGTAGCAGGATAGGGCATCTATACAGGCAGAATAGGGTTGGTGTTGTAAGTATCGGTAGGACCTACAGATCTGTGCATTAACATAGCATGCAGATCTCTGCATGAACACAAATCCTTTCAAGTGAAGCCCACTGCAAGGGTCTGCATGATTTGTATTCTGTGTTATACATGGTGGAATTTAATCTGAAGGCCTAACGACAAAAAAAAAAAAAATCTGATCAAAGAAGTAACCAGTCGTAAATGCTGGAAGTTAGTGCATTAGAATTATGACACTAAACAGTCTATGGGGGGTCAAATGAACTGGGAGCTGCCATGTGATAGAAGCTGTTTGAGCACAGCTAAGAGACAGTCCTAACAGAGGAATGAGATGACTTGGACCAAAGATACAAAGGGAGAGCAGCTTTTGACTAGAGGAGTTCATAAGATGAGGATCATCACAAGGGGGATAAGGAGAGTCTTACTGAAAACTAAGAAATTTGAGGAAAATGGTCATACTTTGCAATTTACATTTAAGACAAGGAAGATAAATTGGTGACGGATGATGATACAACCCTGACCCAAAACACACAGAATCAGTGACGACAAAGATCTAGAAGCAGAATCTGTAGGATATGTTTTCTCCCTTTACACTTATTGACACAAGGTTTAAGGTAGGGAGTATTTTGTCTGTAGAGTTCATAGCTAAGAAGGTCTGGGCATAAATATGCTACTGGATACAAAGATGAAGTGAGCCAGGGCATGGTGGAAGATACAAAAAGATATGTGGGTAATTCAGGATGTTTTGGTAACCACTAAACAAGAAGAGTGCAGGAGTCTGGGCAGATGCCTGCAAAACTATAAAAACAAGGCAAAAGAAGAGCTTCTTTGTTGGAAATGTGAGTTGAAAAACAAGTTTTCTGAACAAGAGAACCGTGGAAAGAAAGAGGCAGAAAAACAGGTGGAAAAGAAAAAAAAAAAAAGTGAGAACAATTCTGTCTTACAAAAAAAGAGACACTGGAGAAAATCTTAAGAAGAAACGTGCAGCTGGTTGTGAGAGAACAGAACATGGAAAGTGCTGTGGACAGAAGGAGAAACAGAAGAGGCAGATTGTGGTTCACACAGTTCATGGCAGCTCCACAAAGATGTGTGTTGCTGTGGACTTTTGTTGGGGAGAACTATAAGACCCATCACAAGAGTGGGTAGGGAGAACAAGACTGTGTCATCTGGAGAATGCACACGGGTCAAAAGGGCAAAAAATAAACCATATGAGAAGAACACACCAGTTATCTCTTCCCCAGCAAGTTCCTGGGCACTCTGCTTTTCCCAGTTGGGGAAAATGAGGCAAATAGATTAATTAATGTGTGGCTGGTCTTGCAGTAGATTAGACAGAAGTATGAGTAAAACAACCTCTGTCTAACTTTGAGCTAATAACTTTATTCAATGACCATTGCTTTCTCCAGTGACAAAGGTTTGAGTTCTGTCATATTTTGACCACTGATGCCAATACTCTATAATTGATATTAATGTATGCTGGGGTTATTTTGACAACAGAGTCACAGGTTGTTGACTCTAAAAAGCTGATTAACATATTAATGTAAATCATTTGCACACCAATAAGGCTTTGTACTTTTTTAGAAGGAGAACGTAAATTGTCCCCTGTATTGTGAGCAGCAGATCTGCAACAATGTTCACTGTCACCAACACGCTTGTTTCCCTTTGCAAGCCAGAACCCTTGATGTAGATTTCAAAGAGCTTTCGTGTAAAATCCTGCTTGACCTTGTCGTATTGTCAACAGCAAACAACTTTTATGTAGAATCTCTGGTGACTTTCTTTTCATTTTATTTTTTCTTAAAACATCAATATGTAATGATACAAAAGGATTTCTGATAACATAATTTTTTGACTGGCAGCGAAATAGCTGCCACTTCACTCCACTGCCTATATTATTATATGTTTATTTTCTTGCCATATTTTTCTTTCTTTTCCTCTTTACAGAAAGGGTTGTTTTTAATCTCCTTTTAACTGGAAAACACTCAAGCCCTTTTTTGCATTTGCTTAGCCTCTACTTATTAATTCTTCTGTTAGTAGGCAAGGAAGAGAGGAATAAAAAGGCTGCTACGGTTGTTCCTATAAAGAAAGAATGTGTGTTTTGTAGTCAGAGCAGAAATAGAAAAGAGTGGGCTCTTGGGCTCCAATCCATTCTATTGTGAGTTAGGGGACTTCTTTTCATTCACTTTGGTTATGATTAAGGCTGTGCGTTTGTATTTCTGTGATGACTGCAACAACACCAACTCATTCAGGCTGGTGTCTTTCAAGTGAAGTGAAACGCAATGCATGAACCAAATCCCTTGCTCCATCAGTGCTTAACGCACAGGTCTGTTGGGTACAGCAATGACATGCAGAGTATTTGAGCTGAACTAAGATCAGTGAAATTACGATAGTGTGGGACTCTGCCCAGGTGATTTACCCCACCACGTCTGATGCCCATCTGTTCCTTTATCTGTGTTACTGCAATTACCTGACTAAACCATCTCTCTCCTCTTTCCCTCTTCAAACTGGGGCAGGTTGTCCTCTGTTCATTTCATTAATGTGCTGCCTGACCATAGCAAGCCTGAACATTTTCCTTCACCCAGCACTTTGCTTTGGTGGTGCAAGTTTGGTAAATAACCCCACTACATCTGAAGATGTCTGCTACCTCCCTCAGAGGAGACACAAAGAAGTCACACAAAGAGGTGTTAAGCACATCAAATTCCTCATATAGGAATTGTTCTTTATAGCATAATGGCTGTGTTAGGTCAGATTGAAGGTTCAACCAACCCATCATTCTGTGTCTGAGAGTAACCAAAAATATATGTCTGTAGAGGAATAATAAGAATGAACATTGATAATTCCTTTCATATTTCCCTAGTTTCCATCATTTCCAAGTGAGACACTTTAAGAGTCAGTTGTAGTTTCCATATATTTAGTAATCTTCAATGCATTTGATCTCCATAGGCATTTCTGATATTCCCTTGTCATTCCACTTTCAGATAAGCCCTGTCACTTGTTTCACAGATGAGAAATTCTGGCACAATTCAGGTGCCAGGGATCTGTGAAGAGCTCTTCCAGGAAATTTTCAGTCTTGGTTTGACCTGTCATCCTTCTCTAGAGGGTGCTGCACCCAGGAGTGAAATAAATAGGTGCAGAATCAATACTTCTAGCATTTATCTCTTATTAATTTCTATGATGGGATAAGAGCAAGAGCAACTGATGTCATCTACCTGGACTTGTGTAAAGGACTGACACTGTCCTGAGTGACACCTTTGTCTCTAAATTGGAGAGACATAAATTTGATGGATGGACCACTTGGTGGATAAGGAATTGGCTGGATGGTCACACTTCAAAGTATTGTGGTCAATAGCTCGATGTCCAAATGGAGAGCAGTGATGAGTGGCATCTGTCAGGAGTTGGTATTGGGACCGGTGTTGTTTAAAATCTTTGTTGGCAACATGGACCGTGGGATTGAGTGCGCCCTCAGCAAGTCTGCCAATGACACCAAGCTGTGTAGTGCGGATGACACACTGGAGGGAAGGGATGTCATCCAGAGGGACCTGGACAGGATGGAGAGGTAGGCCTGTGTGAACCTCATGAAGCTCAACAAGGCCAAGTTCAAGGTCCTGCACATGGGTCAGCATAAATACAGGCTGGGCAATGAGTAGATTGAGAGAAGACCTGAGGAAAAGGACTTGGTGTATTATGGAATCACAGAATCATCTAGGTTGGAAAAGACCTTGAAGATCACCCAGTCCAACCATTAACCGAACACTGACTGTTCACAACTACACCATATACCTCAGTGCTGTGTCGACCTTACTCTTAAACACCTCCAAGGATAGGGACTCCACCACTGCCCTGGGCAGCCCATTCCAATGCCTAACCACCTGTTCTGGAAAGAAATACTTCCTAATATCCAGTCTAAACCTTCCCTGGCACAACTTGAGGCCATTATCTCTTGTCCTATTGCTTGTTACTTGGTTACAAAGACTCATCCCCAGCTCTCTGCACCCTCCTTTCAGGGAGTTGTAGAGGGCGATGAGGTCTCCCCTCAGCTTCCTCTTCTTCAGACTAAACAACCCCAGTTCCCTCAGCCGCTCCCCATCAGACCTGTGCTCCAGACCCTGCACCAGCTTCGTTGCCCTTCTCTGGACACACTCGAGTCATTCAATGTCCTTTTTGGAGTGAGGGGCCCAAAACTGAACACAGTAATCGAGGTGTGACCTCACCAGTGCCAAGTACAGGGGTAAGATCCCTTCCCTGTCCCTGCTGGCCACGCTATTTCTGATACAAGCCAGGATGCCATTGGCCTTCTTGGCCACCTGGGCACACTGCTGGCTCCTGTTCAGCTGACTGTCAATCAACACCCCCAGGTCCCTCTCTGACTGGCAGCTCTCCAGCCACTCCTCCCCAAGCCTGTAGCACTGCTGGGGGTTGTTGTGGCTCAAGTGCAGCACCTGGCATTTGGCCTTATTGAAACTCCTACAGTTGGCCTTAGCCCATCGCTCCAGCCTGTCCAGATCTCTCTGCAGAGCCTCCCTACCCTCGAGCAGATCAACGCTCCCACCCAACTTGGTGTCATCTGCAAACTTACTGAGGGTGCATTCGATCCCCTCATCTAGATCATCAATAAAGATGTTAAATAAGAGTGGCCCCAAAACTGAGCCCTGGGGGACACCACTCATGACTGGCTGCCAACTGGATTTAACTCCATTCACCACAACTCTTTGAGCAACCTGATCTAGTGGAATGTGTCCCTGCCCATGGCAGGGGAATTGGAACTAGGTGATCTTTCAGGTCCCTTCCAACCCAAATAATTCTGTGATTCTGTGTTCTATGAATTTGTTGATTTTTCTTCCCTTAACTGTCTTCTGTTCAAGACCCTTTATCCAATCAAGTGCCTTAACTTGTAGGGCAATTTATTACCCTTTTTGGTGGTGATGGTTTGTTTGCTATAGTGCAGAACAGTAGTAACAGCCAATTTTCAAGCCTGTCCATACCAGTGGTTTTTGTATTCCTTGAAAAAGTGGAGAAAAATGGTTCAAAATTCCTCAGGTTATAAACAGTCAGAAGATTGAACCTAGATCTTGGTATATCAGTTCCAAGGATTAAATTCCTCTGATCATCCATTGAGTAGAATAACTAGACATGCAAGTGTAGTCCTCGTAGGGATGTAGTGAGTGGACAGTGATTTTGACCAAAAAGTTATGATTTAGCTTAGTGCAGAATGTCAGTGCAACTGTTTTCATTCCTTTCTTGTTTTTTTCCATGGAGGGAATAAATACTGCCCAGACCAAGATCCACCATTATAAGAATCTGCTGAAGTTCTGCAGCCTTTTCTTTTGTGCCATGAATGCTATTAAATGTTTTCTTTTACATATTCCACACCTTCTAAAGGAACCCACCATTAAAACAATGAAATTTGGAGGGGAGGGAACAACTGACCCTAAATGACGAATCATTCTGTGTAGAAAGGGCCACAGTCCTGTTAATTCAAATGACATTTTGACAGTAGCATGCTGTCAGCCCAATGGTTTGACCTATACAACAACCTCTAATTATTACTAATTAAAGAATTAATTATTCATGGCAGCACGCGCTATTAGCATAGCAGAGATGTGTTGGAATATGAGTTATGCGCGGTTTATGAATCTTCAGAAAATAGATTCTTTAATAAATTAATAAAGGGGCTCTGGGGTTTCATTAAAAGGTGGCTGGAGGGGTTGCAAGCCAGTTTCCAAGGAGACCACAGGTGGTTTGCTTGGATTTTTTTTTAGTTAAACTTGTTTGGGCCAGATGATTTCCCTTCCCCCCTCCCCCTCTCACCCTGTCCTCACTGCTCTTTCCTCAGGCAGAGAGGAGAACATTTTAATGAAACCCCTGTTGTCCTCATATCGCTTTGATCCCCGTGTGGTCTCCAACCTCCACGTTGGCCAGTTGGAGGATGGTGCAGTTGGTTTTTTTCTGTTCTTTTTTTTTTTTTTTTCTTTTTTTGATTGAAAGCTGCAACCAGCTCTGCCATGAATAAACAACAGAAATGATAAAAGCACACGGGTAAAGGAAAATAGAACAAACAAAGGAGAAAATAAAGGAAATTGCATAAATTCAAATGAGACAATCAGGATGGGAGCACAGTTAATTACCCTGTTTTCTGTCTTAAGAGCAGATTTAGTGGTTGTTCTTATTGCTATTTTTGTATCCATGTTTGTTTCTAACATGATATTTCTTATTCTTTGGACTGGTTTATAGATTTTATTGTTATTAAAAAAATATAAGGGAGAAAATTCTTCACTGTTTTATTCTTTTTTCATTCTGTCATGACAAATGTTTCCCAACATATATTTCTCTCTAATAATGCAGAGGGTGTTATTAATACCTTCCAGTACTGCTAAATAAACAGTGATATAAATAGCAATAACAATGTTTCCAAGCTTTTGGTCCAGCTTCCAGATCACATTAAAATTCCATCTTTGGTTAAGGAAAGCCTCAACAAAATAGCAGCTATATTAAAAAAAAATAAATTAAATGTCCCTGCTTCATTTTCTGTGGGTTTGTCTTCCAGCCAGTCTCACCAATGAAGAGCATAACCACCAAGTGGAGTGGTCCTTGCTGCTACACAAATCCCACCAAAATTAATGGTACTGCTGCCAGGGGCCAAGCACGTCCATCGTCTCAAAGGGATCAGGGCTCCATAAAGATGATCTTGAGGGAGGATTTATTTCCTCTGTCTCTGGTCACCTCAATGTTAGGAGAAGAACATGCTGCTAGAGGTGATCCATCCCACCTGAGACACTGATGTTAGGACAAGAGGAGTTACCACCACAGGCTATGGGGGGAGCTTGGTCTTAGGTGCACAACTTTGCAACAAGATACAAGATGAATCTCACACCTTGAACCTTCAGATTCTTGCATGAAGCCCATCACTTCTCATTCAGTTACAATACAACTTTGAGAACGACACAGAAATATTTGACTTTCAGATGTCACTTGACAATGAGATTATTTGAATTCTTAACAAGTTTTTCCAATCACTAGCTACTGCGAGTGTTATGTGTTCATGTATTAATTTCTGTTGACATATTTTGCGGGCATATTGCTATGTCTAAATACAGTGTCTAAAGCAATAAGGTTTCAATCTCAGGTGAAGTTGTGGCTGCTCTGATAATACCAGTTACACATCTCTGTTGTCTTTGTGATAATTTTTATTTATTTTATCATAGCACTTAGAGACTGATAAGGAATTGAGGCTCTACTTTGCTATGTGTGGTATGTACATATAAATGGGATCACATTACAATGTTGCAGCAGTTGTATAAACTTGATCTCCCTATGTCTGTTTTGCAAATTGTCACACAGAGCTCATTCCTGTTAAAGACAGATCTTTCAAAGAGTGTGGATGATCCCAAGCAGTTAACCTAATAGATCAGAAAATGCCAGTTCCAAGAGCCTAAAAGTCTGGATAAAATGTTGTGCTTGGAAAACGACAGTTATCAAAGCTAAACTTCCCACAGAAATGTATCATGTGTCATGCTACATATTTTGAGACAACTCCTCAAGTCTAGCAATGAGTTCTGTGGTCAAATTAAAGTCAAAATATATTCAGGTTATGATATCAATGCCTCAGTAATAATACCAATACCAATAATACCAATATCTCAGTAATAATACCAATAACCCAAGTCAGCTGTGACATTCTTACTTGAATAAGAGCAAAAGCATGCATCTGGTTCCCACTTCCCAGATGAGCATATGAAGCATTAGAGAAAGGAAGTACCTCTTATTTTCCCCTGGGAAAAAAGTAAAAAACTTTGGGTTTCAAATGAAAACACATGCTGAAATTTCCATTTTAAAATATGCAGGATAATTCTTGTTTTCCTATATGGATTAAATCCCTGTCCTGAACAAGATATCTGCCTGGGATGCTTTATAATAATTTTGCTCTTGGCAAGTTTAGAAATAAGCTCAGGACATAATTCAGAATTGAGTTCCTAATCCAAATTGGGATTTAAAATATAAAAAGTCTCAGTTTAACTCAGACATGGAAGATGCTGCTATACTGATCACCTAAAGTTTTAATGAAGTCTAAAGGAAATTGACTCAGAAGATTCTCAGCTTCTCAGAAAACCTAGCCAATTTTATTTAAATACTTGAAAAATAATTCATATGCTTAACTTCAGGCACAAAGGTTTGAAAACCTAATTGGTTTAGTCAATATACCACAGAAAATGAGCATTACCCTTTTCTGTCTATAGCAGTTAACTACAGCCAGAACATGAGCTGAGATATTTTTCAAAAATCTGCTATAGATTTTAATTGTTGGTGTGCTCTCCATCAAAGTTTTGGACCGATTTGCCTAGTAGTGACCAAAAAAATAACCAGGCACAGTCTGAGAGCTCACATAGGCCATGGCCATTTCCAGCATATGAGGACTCTGCCCTGGGGAGGAAGCCAGCTCTGCTGCTTCAGGGCAGAGAACCAGCCCTGGACCCCTCTAGTTGGTTGACTTACCTCTAAACGGAAAGACTAGGGTACTGCATCCTGAGAAAAGATTCCTACAACACCTTTACCTAATGTCAGTTTTCATCTTTATGTAATCTGAAACAAATTAATTTAAAAAAATGTTTTTGACTGGAGATGATGGTTTGAAAATATTCCCTGTTCCTTTTTTGGAAGGGGGGTGGGGGGGTGGGGGGAGGAGCTGGAAATATTTTGAACGGTTCCAACTTTTTTTTACATTAATGAGATACTTAAAAGATTTCACAATTTTGAAAACATTTTTCCATAATGAATTATTTATAGGAAATATTTCTTCCATACCAATCCTGAGAAGAAATGCGGTTTAATTACATTAAAGCAATCCACACACAATTCTGCACTTCTGACTAAAAATACACACCCACAAATCTATAGACAGATAGGGGATATGGGCATATGCATCTGTACATGTATGGTCATATTTTGATAATCAACGTTTTTATTTCTCTGCTGAGTCACAGGACCAGTGAAGAATTTCAGTTGTTTCTAAAGCACTGAATAATATTCCTTTCCTTCATTCAGTTCTTCACCTGTCTTTGAGATACTTTTCCCACCTGTCCACGAAACTCTTACAAACTTTTAGAGATTCATTCCATGTTACATGATGTTTGTTCTACTTTGAATGTTCCCTAACTTTTTCAACCTCTGTGATTAAAAAAGATCTCTGGGATTTTCAGGCCAATATTTGAACATTTCAGTGATCCTTACTCCCTCAGTATATTTTCCTCTTTCCTCCAGATTTGTGTCCTAAGAGTATTTATTTCTGGTTTCATCAGATACTTTTGATCAAGCTTCTGTAATGGAGGAAGGTATTTCACTTGTTTTCTCATGCTTCTTGTGCTCTTGTGCTTTGCTGATCAGTTTGTGGCTAGAGGTTTGTGTATTAGGAGCCTTTGTCTCTGTATTTTGAGTATGTTTTCCTTGAACTGGCTTTTTTTTTTTTTTTTTTTTTTTAAAAAAAATAAAATGCTATTACAGCCTGATGAAAACTCTATTTTTGTTTCCTGGAGAGACTTGATATTCTGATATTTGGGTTCACTAGCCTCAAAATCTCAAATATTTTATAGAATTTTTCTCTGTTCTGTTCATTTGCCCCACAAGCAAAGGTCTCAAGTCATCTGCAAGCTCAGCTGTGAGGCAGATGATAGAGATCAGCTATGTCTCAGCTTTAACTGAAAAACAATTGTCCAAACAGTTTCATCAATGCTATTATGGTGCTGCTCATTTAACAATGATCTGGACCAGAACATGAAATCAGGAGAAATAAATGGATATCCAAACACTCAAGTTAATTACTAACACAAATGGATATTTACTAATATATAGTAGGAGCAGTTTTCACTCTAGGAAAATATTATCAGACCCTATGGGCATCCATTCCCCACTTTTTTTTTTTTTTTTTAATGAGCTCAGGAAAGATTAAAGCCCTAATTAAGCACATATTTTATTTCTGTATTTAGGGTTTTGTTTTGTTTTTTAAACTGCATCCTTTTAATGTAAAACCGACATTCTGGAATTGCTCATATGCCCAGAAGAATTAGATAATCAACAACAGTTTATAATAAGAGTGTGCCAGAACAGAGTATGAAGTTCAATAAAGAGGGTGTGTTTTCCTTCACACAGTTAGGAGAGATCAGATTTTCTTTTGGGTTTGAAGCTTTATTCTGCAAGTCAATCTCAGGACTGCAAATGTGCTATAGTTCGAATCCATTTAGTTGAACTGCCGTGAAAGTTGGGAGCTGTTGTGCCGGGAGGTGACAGACAGACATTAAAAAAAAAAGAAATTAAAAAATTAAAAGTCTCTAATCTGAGCAGGATAGTGACACCACGCATAGACAACTATATTCAAACTAATCATTGAGCTGGAACTCAACTATCCTAACTCCAGACATCTATGGTGTTGGTGCTCACATGTGGGTATTTTAGATCCCAGTTTCAGTCTAAGAGTGAATTAATTCAGTCAACAGGGTGTGAAGAGTGACGCGATGAATCCTGAAGGAAGAATATACATTTGAACAGCTGAACCGCTCTCCAAAATCTGCCATATCTGTTGCCTCAATCTCCACTGACAAGAGCGGGGCACCCAGCACACATGGAAACACCTGTAGGTGATTAAAATCATGATGCTAGAAACCAACATCCTTAGTGCAGAATTCCTGCTTGAAATAAGTTAAAAGGCAACTGTGGTAAATAGCTGAGATATAAAAGTCTATTTCTGTGGCTGATGGAGTTAGTTAAAGTTCATCCCACTCTTCCTGTCCCAAATACCATCATATCCCATTCTCACGTGGGTGGAACAGACAACATCAGAAATTCATAGCATACTTATGTAGTAAAATGATAGATAAGTGTATTTGGACTACATACAAGGATTAGAAAAATTGCCTGTAAATAAGCAACAGAGAGGTATAAGAACTTCTTAAGTGAAATAAACATATTGTCACCAAAACAATAGTGTTTGCTCTGGTGATGTATAAAGAAAGTTTCTAAGATTTGGTGGGGTGAGATTCTGGAGCACCCTGACACAGAAAATTAGCAGTCCACGCTGCCCAACAGTAGCAGTGGATGAAATGTGATGAGCAGCATGGCCTCTTCTGATTGTGTGAGCCTAAATAAGAGCTGGTGTTAATAAAGTGCCTTGGGGTGAACTACTACTGTTTATTATGCATATTATTCCTAGTGTTGTGGTGACTAATCAAGAAGGGCTCCTTTTTGCTCCTTGCTATGTGTAAAAAAACAAAATAACCATAACTTCCCCAGAGATTTTACAACCCTCAGAGTTTTTACTCTCATTATCCTGTTTCACAGTGGATGACCCATTTTCATTTGACAGAACCACCAAACTCTTTTTATAAATGAAGGCAGAGCACAGTTAATATTTGAAAGAACATCAATGTGTGGAAATTATCTACCTTGCAATTCAAATGTGGTAGCTGATAGGAAGGTCTCAGAATTTCTTAAAGGAATTTTCAAGTAGATGGTAAGACCACACCTTTTCACAAACACAAAATTATTATGAAAGAATACAAAATTTATCTCCATACAAAAATATACAGGAGAGAATAATTCCTTGATGGACTCCTAGTTACTAATACATAATGCATGTGATGTCACAGGCAAGAGATCTAAAACACAAAACGTACTTTTACTAGAATTAAAATTTTTACTGAAGGATCCAAATATTAGAAGGCATCAGAAATGTTTTCCCTATCTGTGCAAATAGTTTAAACTGATGTTAGTGGAAACACCTCTGTCACTGAATCACCAGACTGGCTATATCACACAACAACAATCCAGGCACAAACTTTTATGTAAAGCACTAAAACCACTGGGCATGCAGATCACCAGGTATAAATTAGGATAGGTCAGTTGAATCCAGTGCTGTGCATAGGTGATTCACACCAGATGAGCATCCAGAGCCCTATACCTGATAATAAGGATCCAAGTTTGCTCTTGCTGATTTGACTGCAAATCCAGTCTAATTCAGCAGGTTTAAATCTAGATTAGCTCTGTGTAAAATGAGATCCAAATTGGCTACGGCTGAGGGATTTACTTCATGTTCCAGTTGAGTTTGATTCTCCCACAATGCCTTTGTTTCTTAAGATATTAATGGAAATGAAAAGAATGGATTCTTGCTGTTCTTAACTGCAACCGCTAATGATAACCACTGTGTAGAGATGTGCCAGGACTGAGGGATAAAGCTTCTGTGATGTAACATGACAGTTATTTTTAATCTACTTAATATTTGTGGTTTATTCTTGTTGCTACAGGCCAGGGTCTAGGATGCTTAAGTTTTGCTTTGTACTACATTTCCTTAGTGACAACCTCCTTCTCCAGGATACAAGTTAATTAGTTCACATGGAGCACACTTATTGTTCTCAATAGGTGCAACACTGAATGGAAACTCACCTGAAAGTTGACACTGTGACTATCATTGCATTGAGGATACTATTTATACATGAGGATTATCTGTCCATACATTTGTCTTTCTATCCATATGCTGGTTTTCTCTGAGCCAGAGAAATTTTCCTCAGGGCAACCTAAGCATGTGTTGCTCAATGATGGTCAAAACTTCAAAAGGTCTTGACTTTCTGTAGTAAGATTGAAAGGTATTGGTAATGCTCAGTCAAAAAAGTAATTTTAAGTTAAATTCTTTGCTGTTTTTTTCCTTAAAGTAGAACCTGTAGTCTGTTAGTTATCAGTTTCCCTATGAGATCCTACAGAGGAGGTTCAGAGAGTGTGAAACAACCAAAAGTTTGTTTAATTTGACTCTCTGTGGCTACATTTCACTTGAGCCCAGTGAACTCTGTGGATAGACTTAGCATAGGAGCATGAGTGCTTGGCTGGGCATATGTGAAAGAAATGGAAATAGTAGAATGACAAGGCCAAAGAGAAGAACAATGTAATGAGAAGGACAGAGGAATGTAAACACAAAAGCAAACAGGTGAAATTTGCTTTGGTGGTGCCCACAGATGAACAAAATACCTGGCTGGAAAGACTAGACTTGTCACTTTTTCTGTTAGCTATGTGAAGGGCCCCATGTAAATTGTACCTCAGTTTCTTCACCTGATAACTGAAGGTAGTAATAACTTCTTTTTCTTTATTGTTTTTTAAATAAAGTAACTTTTAAGGCTACGAGTGTAAATCATTATTACTTTTCCTATTAGTCAACCATGAGAAAACTCTGTTTTTTCCAGACATGGAGAATGTCTCTAGGCAGAAAGCGAGGTGACCCAGAGATACTTGCCCTGGTTCTTAGAGAGCTTCCTTGGGTCCTTGAACTAGATGAGCTGTATTCTGACCAAGCTATTTGTTTCAGCTAAAAAGCAGGGAATATTTTTCTAGACAGAGTATAATGCTAACAGTGTGATGGTGTTGGTGGTACCTGAATATGCTGTAGCAGATCCACAGGTTTTGCACTGTATGCACAGACTCCCATGGGAGTCAGATCAGAAATAATCTGTGTGGCACTTTTTTCTGTTCCTTTCTTTGCCTTCACTCACTCTGCAGTTCTACTCTGTTTAGACTTAAAGGCCTTGACAGCAAACGTTTTTCACTTGAGCTAGTGAAATCATAGACTCAGAGAACCATTTAAACTGGAAAAGACACTTAGGATCATCGAGTCCACATACTTAGACTTGTGTCTGAATTTTAGTTGTAAATACTTGTTACTCATAGTAATAATTATTATGATTTTAATTTATCTGTCTGTGTGTTACTGTTATCACTAAGTTTTGGGTGATTTCTTTTACCTTATGAGAAGCTTTTTCATGGCCATCATTTATTTAACCAAACATTCTTACAAGAAAGGGAAGGTGTGGATAAGTGAAGAGGTGCTTTATAAGTAGAATTGTTATAATTCTTTAATAATTTAGTGGGAAACTTCCCATTCCCACTGAGGGAGTTGGATCAGATTCTTAAACCTGACCTTTCTCTGCATTTAATTTTGCCTTTCTTCCATTGCTCCCACACTAATCCTGGTGGCTGATCTCTCCTTTTGTCATGCTGCCATAGGTTTATGGAATCATCAGACATACCCAAAATACTTCTCTCTCCCACCTTCCAATAATCTAAAACATTGATAGGATTTCACACAGGCTTTTCCAAGATACGTCTTCAAATGGTGCTGGATTTCAGACATGCTGTGAAGGTTTTTTCCTGCCTTTCAGGGTGGAACACACTCAATCCATCCTATTTTTTATGATGTGTTGTTGTCCCTTTCAAATCCCGCTGAAGGATCTCAATGCACGACGCAGCTCCTCTGAATGAGCCTGTTGTCTGAGGGGGAGAGACAATGAGTCTTATTTAATGAGATTAGTTACAATAGGAAAAACAGCTAAAAGAAAGAAAGAAAAAAAAAAAAAAGAGGCAGTTATAGCAATTGGACTGACTGTTAAACCATTCTTTTATGCAAGTTTGGCACCAACCATACCTTTTCCTGGACATTTGCCAACATCCTTCACAGTTTAGACTCAGTCGTTGATTTTTTTGTTACAATTTCCTCTTGACTTTACAGTTGCATGGCCTATGGTGTAATTCATTTCCGCTGTGAAAATGCTCCAGTATATTAACACTTCTGCCTGCTTGTAACTTGATCAAAGACAACGTATCTGCTTTAATTTACTCTTAAGGGTGGTTTTTTTTAAAAAACAAGTAATATAGATTTATTTCAAGCTGTGTCCCCATTGAAAATAGGAACCTTGTTTTCAGCAGAGAACCAACAGCAATTCCACTTACAGAATATGTTCAGATATGGGAAAACAACCCCAAATGCAGCTGTTGCACATCACAAAAACATCCTGGCGCTCTCTGCAAGGACACAAGCACCTTTCAGAAATTGACTTCTGTACTAGTACATCTAAGCAGCTGTCTGTGTTACTGCTTGGATGAGTAAAGCAATATTTATACATAACGTGGTCTGGGGATTGGTATTGGGAGTGGTTGCAGCTAACCTGTTTCCTTTTCATCAGTTTTCTTGGAGAAAACAGGCAACAGCTTTTAGAGCACTATGAGAAGCCTGGTAGTCAAGTGCCTCCTCTTTGAAACTGGATGTGGACAGACTCAGAACCACAAGCAATAATTGCTGGTTTCACTTGGCATCTGAGGGTGGCAGATATTAAATTCACCTAAAATAAATAAACCAAAGAATCTTCAAAGAATGTTAGATATGAAAATTCTGAATTTTAACAGTTCCATGACGAAGGTTGTTTGCATATGTCTACCCCTTAAGATAGAGTTTTTAATGACATGATAACGTGTTGTAGTTTGGTTTCCATAGGACACAACCTGAATTATTTCTCAGGCCAGGTGATCACCTAAGGTTTAAAACCTAAAAACAGCAATAAAATCTGACTATATTACTCCACCATATAATTTGTTAATGGACTTTGCAGTTTCTTTTTCCTTCCTCCTACCTGCACTCTGCCAGCATAAATCTATCAACAAGATTCAAACCTCAGCTTACATTGACAGAGGTAGCTAATAGCAAGAGTTGGCTGTTATTCTCTACTACCACATCTAAAGCACCCTACTAAGTCACTCATGAGGTTTTCTCCTGTCTCCATGCACTTTACAGACTGCCAGGCCTAGGTAGCCCAGCTCTGGGACCAAGAAGCTATGAAAAGTAGACAAGGATCTACAGTCTTCTAGGAGACGTGAGGGGCTGAATCATGCTGAGTTTGGACTAAACCACTGGATAACTGCACTGTTTCCAAAAACTCACAGATTAGCCAAATCTGGGAAGGTTTTCACTGACCTTGTTTTAGGTAATTCCTCAAGCAGGACTAATGATGTCTTGATGATTCTTTCAGTTTGTTCTTTGAAATAGTAAGATCTTTCAGTAGAAGCATTTCAAAAGACCAAACAAAAATTTAAAAGCCACCACCCCTCAAAAAAAACCCAACACCAAAACAAACAAAAATACCAAATGGCTGGACAATGAATTTTTCTATAGAAATAGCTCAGCTTTGGTAAAATTAAAAAGAAATAGTAGTAGATTTTTATACTAAGAGGCAATCTGATATGATTCGCAGCTATGTCTATCTGAAAATGTAAAAACTAATTCTCTCATTCTTATTGAACCACACTAAGCAGTACCTCACTTTCAAGAATTGGTAGTTTTGAGAGGAGGGGACAGTCAGAATTAGGTCTTACTCTACATAAGTGGGAAATCTTTCCTTAAACAAATAGGTTATTTTAAGCTAAGTCCTTTGGTCAATTAAGTTGTGTTACGTACCTTGGTGTGTTGCTTCGTTCTTGTTTTTATGGTTGACATCAAATTGTATGATCCCTCTATAGATTGACAACAACACAGTTTAAATTATGAATAAAGGCAAAATTCAGACATGTTATAACTGTGAGAATTAATTCAGGAAAATAAAGAAAATGTCAATGTGAAGAATAATTCACAGAGCAGGAAGCCCTGAAAGTGTCTGTAATCTAGATATGATAACTACTATCTGTGTTAAATAGGCTGTAGCTGATCCTCCAAGCCATATTGTTTTTACAATGTTTGATAATAACTCTTAATGGATATATTAAAACATGGTATTTTCATAAGCATTAATCAGTATTATAGTATTTAAGTTCAAGAGTCAAGACTACTAGCTTGATACTAAAAAAACAGAAAGAGTCACAGTGCCTATTAAGCATCCACAGTATACATCACAACTACTTCTGTCCATTGACTTTATAGAAAATTGATTTATGGCAATCCCTGATGGTCCAGTCCCTACATGAACCAATTCTTTAACTCTCAAATGCAGGCACAGTAATAATGCCTGAATAATTGTCAGGTGTCATAGTAGACAGTCTAAATACAATATTATGACCAGTGGCATTAAGAGTTAAGGTGCCTCTTAATGCATTTTGGTTAGTGTATATGAACAAGCAGTCCATATTATTGTTATTCATCAAAGCAGAGATGATGAATAAAAAATTTCCTATTGGAAATAGTTCTTGGTCCTTGTTAAGCCAAAATGCATATGGAAATCTTTGTAACAGTGCTACGTGATCTATGACAGACCTAAACCAGACATGGCTTAGCCTTATAGACAATTGCATTCCATGGCATAGGACTTACCCTGATATTGTCTAGTGTATTAGCAAAGTTGTAGTCTTGGGGAACTAGTAGGTGTCATCCACAAACTGCTCATCTGCAAGACAACCGTACGACTACAAAGCAGGTGGGACTCTGGGTGTAAATAAAACTTATCTGTATTTCTCTGCAGTCACCATGTAAATATGGAAAAGTGGAGTTAATATGATAGTGCCATAAGGACATTAATTCTGCATAGTAAACTTGTTCCATTGCATTGTTATTTTTATTTTATATCTCCCTTTATTGTTTTATTGCATTTTTTGTTGTCAGCTTTAGAAAGCACCCATCAAAGAGGAGTTTGCATCACAGAAAGAGCCACTCTTGTCTTTCATACAAATAAAGAACTTGCACACACAAACTGGAAGGTTTGATCAGTGCATCATCATGAGAAATGTACATTTCTCAGCTTGCCCCTGAAATCTCACTTAGCTCCAGGGGTAGCAATTTTGGTTTGCTTCAGGGAGATGGGGAGACAGTTATTTTTCCCACTGCTATTAAGTATCTGCCTGCGGTCGGGCAAAAGGGAAGAGCATGAATTTACGCTTCCGGTTCATTTCAACAGAAATAATCAAACTGTCAACAAGTAATGAAAATGGAGGAATTCTGAACAGGGCTATTTGTTCTCATCAAAACTCTTCTCTTTATTCACTCAATAAAGGAAGAACTATTAGAAAAAGAGGAGTATACTTTGAGTATGTGAAGATATATGAGTGAATACCAATATATGCTGCATTTAGAAATCAAACCTGTGACTACATCAAAAAAGTACACCAACTTTGACATGCAGTACCTTTTTTCCCCTATCTTATATTTGGCAGTACCCTAATATATCTTTAGTTACTTTCTGTTAATAATTAAAACTTAAATAATCCTTTCCATAATTTCATTGAAGCCCTAGCATAGTTTTCTTGATCTTTCATTTATCATTTTTATATATTAACACAGCAAGCTATTTCTTCAGTCATTTGCCAAACGGGTTTAAAATTGATTGTGAACCTCTGTGAATTTTTTGCTGACCTCTTTTTTTATTTCTTTCACTCTTTTGGGTACAAGGTAACCCAGATTTCAGTTTCGTTATTGGGCCTTGTCTTTCATTCCTAATATATTAAACCTGGGTTTTCACTGTCCTTAACTTCACTCAGTTCCTTAAGTCATTTATTGTCTTTTTCTAATTGCCAGTCTGCAGGTATTTTCCATTTTCCATTTATTACATACTTATTTTAACACCTCAGCACATATTTCACTGCATGCCCATTTGTTAATCCTGGTTTTAGCAGAAGTAACGGAAGACCCAAAAGCTACGCACCTGCACAAATGTATACAAGATTGCTCTCTACACAAGATTTTTTAAAACTCAATAATTATCTGAATTAGATGATGAGCTTTCCATCTGTGATTTTTTTCACTGGACCTTGTTAACATGTTTTTAATGAGTTCTGAACACATTCCTTCTCATTTAATGTCTAGATTTTAAGAGAAATTTGAGAGGTTTTTTTCTTGTAATGCTGAGTCACTGGAGGGAAAACTGAGAACTGCTGGAAAAGTATGCACCTTTCTGAAAAACATACAGTTTTAATATAAAGACTTTTTAGGGACTAAAATCAGTAAGAATGAGAGTCTTTTCAATGGGATCTGAGTGAAACCCTAAATGTTTCCTTTTTTCCCCAGGGCTAAAACCTCACATTTTAATTCCAAACCCCTACTCCTCAGATTTACTTGTGCCATTAATGACTTCTTAAATTCTTTTCCTTTAGAAAGTCTCATATTTTCTGGGTTCCTTCAAAAAGTACACATTTTAAAATTTGTTTATTCAGAGGCTGAAAAACAAAGCCAGAGAAGATACTGTAAAAAACCCAAAACAAAACCAAACCAGAATCTTTACATTGTGGAGTTAGACATTGCAAGGGTGTGCATTTTTTCCAGTATAACTGAGTTTTAAAGAGTTAAAATGCTGGATCTTCCATTTTTACAAAGAATGAAAAACATTTTGAAGATAAGGCAGGACACTGGCAGTCATGTGAGCTGCCAGTGCTATGAGTCTGTGCCTGAAAACCCATTATGGAAATCAGTCCCAATAAATTATTTGCTTTGACTTTTCCCATCTCATACAAAGTAACTGTTCATTGTCCAACTAATAAAAGAGAGAGAGATTTAGAAAGCCCTTAATAACCAGTAATTAGCTTTCTATTTCCTGTTATAAAAATTGAACACATTAAAGAACTGAGTCATTTGTATCATTTTCAAGGAAGGAATTGTCATTTCTGTCATAGATCCTCCCACAAAGTTGTGCTTAATTTTAGCATCCAGATTCTAACTGATGGCCAGGATTGTCATCATCATGGAGATGAAGAGGATGTAGGAAATGGAAGAAGGAAACAAAAATGCTTCCCATTTTGGTTGGAATTATGAGTTCCATACAGACAAACAAAAAAAAAAAAAAAAAGAAAAAGAAAAAAAAAGGTCTTAAATAAAATGTGGAAGCAAGATAATTCCTTCAGGAGGCAGATACCCACCCTCAACATTGGCAGGCAAGCAAATCATTAATAACAACAACAAGGAAGCATTCATTGTTGTACAGCAATGTAGCTCAGTGGCTCTGTGCTGTGTGGAGAGAGAGACTAATGTTGAAAAAAGCACAAAACACTTCTAATATTTCCTTCCTCTATAGTAGAAACCATCTGAAATTAATGAGTCTTATTAATGCAAATTGCACCACACTGTCAGACATAAATATCCCAATACCAAAGGGGCCCATTACCATTAACATCAGAAATGATCAACAAATAAAACTGTTAATGCCACAATATTTACTGGACAAATTGACTACACTCCAAGATAGGCTTATGATCGTGTCTTGCTGTTCGATTTCATTTCCCTGCAAGATGCACTAATGCATGTTGTTATGTGCAGCTGTGGCTGCTTTCCATAAAAAAAAATCTATTTTCTATTGGGAGGTGTAGAGCTCAACACAATTACTATTATTTTCTCCCCCTTATGAAAATTGAGCATTTCGGTCTGTTCAAAACTGATATAGGAAAACCTTAGATTTTTATTAGAAAGGATAGAAACAACTTGAAAATTGTTCTCAAGAGAAAAAAAACAAACCAAAACAAAACACCAGACTAGTGATTTAAGTCAATCACAAACAGATGTTCTCCTAGAGAGCTAATAAATTTTTTTCTGATTTTTTTTCCATCAGAAATGCAAAACACAGCAGCCTTTGAATAAAATGTCAGACTTTTCTGCTGACATTTTCTCAAACTTTGAATTTTTAAGATACCAGATTTGCAACAAGAAAGCTTCGGTTTATCACCAGTAAAAAACACATAAATAATTTTTTCAAATATAACATGAATAAATGAAGATGAAAAAGTTCATACAAATGTATTCCAATTTCTATGAAAATAATAAAAGCAACAACTTTAAATTTTAAAAGTTTTGCATAACATTTTCTTCTGCTTTCAGACAGCTGAATTTGAGCATTTAGAATTTACTTCAAAAGTTTAAGATGCAGTTCTATCTAACAAGAATTTCATTTAAGAGTAGAGCCTGCTTTTCTCTTCTGTGTGTGTACAACACTTAGTTATGTGGAGTCCTGGTTTATGTCTGAAGACATTAAGCTCTCCTACTGTTAACATGTTAATGGAGTTCTCAGAAGTAACACTGTAATCTGTGTGAGCTGTAATAGAGGTGATATGGTAGAATTAAAGAATGAAGAGGAAAAAAATAGTTTGTGCATTCTAGTTAATTCTTTACAGTGGGTTTGTTTTGAAGGGAGATTCCTATTCAAAATATGTAGTCCTCTGATGCTTCCTAAAATTGGGCCACTGAGTATAAAACAAGGCAAATGTTGTTCCTCTTTATTGGTAAATTTAAGTAGTTTTCCTTACAAGGTCCTGACTGACAGGCATCAAAGTTTACTGCTCAACTATCACCTGGCACCAGACAGGGAAACCAAGGCTGTGGATTCCCCTACAAGGCAGAGCTTAGTGCACCTGAGTAATTTGGTAAGGAGCACTGATCTACATAAAGTTTGGCTTTAGACACCTAATTCCCTTTGACTGTCGCGGGCTTTTGGTGTTCAAACCTCCTTTTGCAAACCCCCAGTCTGTGGATGTGAGTCATGTCTGAATTTGATCATTGAAACTCCAGGAATACGTTCTAAGCAAGTCATCTGTGCTCCTTTAACAGTTGATAGAGGAGGATGTGTGCATCTCCAGAGGGCAATTAGTCCCATCTGAAGAAAGACATTTAAAAGATGTGGGGTAAAATTTCCTCTGAATATATCTGCCTCTATCTTTTCACTGTAGCAGCTCTTGAGTTAATACTATATGCCTAAATTTTAGATTGTGTAATTAATCCTAAATATAATATCAATATTGCAGCATCACTTTGACTTCCTTAATATTTTTGAGAAAGAAATCTGGCCAAAAAAACCCCAAAATCCACTCCTGTAGAGCAGCCAAGCAGAAAGCCCATGTTTTTCTGATCTTCATGTCAGTACATAGTTTTTGTGTTCATTATAAATTCAAGAATCTTAATTTTCAACAAGAGATATCTGAGTAAAGGGTAAATAGATACCATAGAAGTACACTGGGCTTTCTTCAACCTCACAGACATATTTAAGCTGAGCCAGGGACAAATCTGGGACTCACACTACCTGGTACAGCAGTGCGTATGTCCATACAGACATTCCCTATCACCCTCAAATCCCGACTACTAGTTGGGAAGTGCTCCAGTGCTGTGGCCCAAATCTTTCATGTGTTTTCTGGTACAATCTAGTGGCTATGCTAACAATTTAATGGTAGAAACTACATTGTGGCACTGACCTGCTGTTCCAGGTTTACTAGTTCAAAAGCAGCCACAGAGTCTAAAGCAGCATCAAACGACTCATCTGTAGCAGCAAAATCAAGGAAGCCTTGACACAGTTATTAACTCAGTGATCTACAGCCAGGGGTGAAAGGATTGCTTGACAGGGCCTTGCCAGCGCAACAGAGTGTTCCCAGGCATCATCTTATCTGTGTTTGATTGCACACTACAAATATTGTCTTTTCCAGCCTATGGGCCTTACTGCAGTTCGTACTAATAATAATCATCGTATTTTTCTGGTGTTTTATCCACCTTATTTTAAACGCTGTAGTCACTCCACTTGTGTGCCTGCTGTATGGTGTAATTACTGAAGGTCACAGCAAAAGCCTGAAGCAGAAGAAACAGCTAAATCAAGTGGTGGGACCCCCAATTGACATCAGTTGACCTACTTTTGTTGAAGTCAATGAAGCCAGCAACAGTTGAAGGTTTAGCTCATTTTTCCTAATTATTTCTGCTTTAATCAGAACTTTATCCTTCTTTAAGGACCACCACAGCTGGAAGCTGCACAAGAAATAACAAATAACCTCTCCAAACAGTGATTGTAATAAAATAGTTGGTACCTGCTCTGCTGATTTATAAGATGACTTTATCTGGCAGGGCTGAGTAGGAGGCAGGCATGAAATGTTACATGCTGTCCTGAATTTAGCCAGCATAGTAGAAGTACGGGCTTTCTCCGGATCATTCAGACAGTTGATCTTGATAATGTAAAAGACTATCAGTACTCAAGGCAGAGAATTCAGGTATGGAAGTTCACTACAACATGGCCATTGAGACCAAAAACATAAATACTTTCAAAAAGCATCTAGGAAAACTGATAAAACTTAATTCAGACTTATGAAAAATAAATACGCAGGTTGAACTTCTGGCTTGTAAAATCTTTAAAAGTTATGTTCCTGGACGATGGGAAGTTATATTCAGGAAATATATAGAATTTAAGCTTTTCCCTGTTTTGTAGTCTTCACCTGAGGATCCATTGCAGGTGACTCCCAAAATAAGTGTGCTGTCAATGGACATTTAGCTCTAACTCAATTATTAACATTCTTAGTAAAGTGGTCTTTACCCTTAACACTAAGAGAACTGTCTGTGCTTTCTGGCTGGCTTCCATATCTTCAGTTGAACAAGCTCTTTCTGATTTTTGGTTGTTGTTTTGTTTGTTTTGTTTTCTTTTCTTTTCTGCTTTTTTTCCCCCCAGAAATACCCATGTTCCCCTCATCTTTACTTTAGCTAGATCCTGTTTTCTAGTAAGAAGCTAGATATGGAATGTCATGTATATTTACATATATATATGTGTGTGTGCATATTTATATACATATATGCACTCTGTTTAATTCTTTGCAATTAAGCTTGGTGATAATTGTTTTTGTGCATTAGTCATAATCACTTTTTAAGCAGCAAAGCCTGTTATTGTTGTAGTGTGTGTTTCAGATGCCCTGCAGATTTGAGTAATTTTGGGTAATACAGCTGTGTGTGGTAAAAAGATTTTACAATGTCTATAAAATTTTGCCTCATGACATGTTCAGCAAGTGAATCTGTGGCACTGTGTAGCACTTTCAGTCCTTTTATTAAATACTGGATACCATCACATTACACAGTTTTTAGACAAGACCCATCCTTAGAGACAGAGGTTAGTAGGCCTAGAGTCTAGGGTGAGAGCTCCTCATGAGGAGCAAATGATTTCTACCTGGCTAATCTGGTTTGTTCTCTTTAATTTTTTCCTAGGTTCCAGATGTGTAAAGTAGGCTCATCTTCCCTTAAATTCCACAGTGTTACACAATGAACCACTAAAGACATTTGTAAAAATGGTTCAATTATCATACAAATATACGTCACTGCAAAATTAAAGGAGACCTGTTCCACTGGAGCTTAGGTTCTCACTTTCTGTCATGAGACAGGGTTAAAGCATTCAAGTGTCATCTCATCCCATTTAGGTGTCTAAATGTTATTTGTCTAAATCTCAGCTAGGCACTCAAGGGTGCTTTCACAGTCAATGAAATGAGATCCTTTGAGACAGTGACTTGTGTCTTCCTAAGATAGGTCTCCACAGTGAGACGTAAAAAGCTCTCAGCTGGTACTGAAATGTCAGACCTGAAAACACTAGATTTAGGCATCCAATATTTAGCTGTCTAACATGAAAAGGAGATAAATTCCACCATTTTCAATGCTAATCTGAGTCAGATGGACCAAGCAATAAAGAGTTATATCACAGCTTTTTTTTTTATCTGTCACACTCTTATTTCCCCCAAAGAGATTTTTTAAGTAGGTTGGAAAACTGACCAATATTCAGTTTCTTCACTTCCTATTCCTACAGAAGCCCAGGGTGCTAAAGGGCACCAGCAACGGCTTTTGCAGCAGTATTCAGACACATGGTTTAATACACTTTTAGCATGTGGGATTTTTTTCAGTTTTCATCCAGGGCTTCAGTAACAGGGCTATACAGCTCCTAGATCAATGCTGAGTAACAGTGCACCAGCTCAAGGACTGAACTGAGAGATTTTTGCTTTTGTCTGCAAAAAAGTAGTATAAGCCTTCCCTCATTCAGCTAATCACAAGAAAAACACTATTCACATCCTGATCTTTTGTGCAAAACCCTAGAGGCAAATTCTGTTGTTTCTGTTGATAAAATACCTGTTGGCTAAAACAACAAATGAAAATCATGATCTACCCGCACAATGTCTCTAAGGAAAAGGAGAAGCTAAATTACATGGGTTCGTTGCTTGGTGTGATTTTCTCCATCCCTTTGAATTGCCATGATGCAAAACACCATGTTACAACTGTGAGCGTGCATCACTTTTATACATTCGAAGTAACTTTCCTTCTGTTCCCTCCCTATTTGTAACTCAGAGCTGAGACAAGTGCATGATATAAAGGCAGGATTTGCAATAGCAAGAGTTTCAGGTGATTTAGAAGTGATTAATAAGGGATGAGTGCATGGTTCTTATTAAATCTCTTATCCCTTGGTGAAGACAAGAGATGGCTAACACAAGGATGCTGTAATTGTATCAGATTTCAGGAGGACTGTGCTATTGGGCTATTAGGACATTATGTCCTAAATAAACCCACAGGCACAATTATTGAAATGTGTTGCAATCACACTTAATTAGTATCAGTTAAGCCTCTATAGAAACATCTTCTGCAATGAACTTTAACCCTCACAAGCCACTTTCACTTCCTTCTTCAGATCACATTCCCTTTGAACAATCCTCTCCACCCCTCAACCCCAACCAGAAGGACTCTCTTTTCTGGAAAACCACTCTTGCATTGTATGTATGCAAGCACCTGGGAGGACATAGCTCACAGTATCAGAAAAACTCTTAAATTTCCGTTTTTCCTGAGAGTTCATAATGCCTTGCTGGCTTCTGCAAGAGTGAAAACTGTCCCAACATCTTCCCCTCCTAAATTAAGACCAATTTGCTCTAAAAGAAATAGTCAGTTTTCAAAAGAAACGCATCTTGACATGAGTTTTCATGAAACAGTTGATAAAAAGCAGGCAAGTTTCTACCAGAAAAATCCCTGGTTTCTTGCCAGCTGACTTGGCTATTCTTGGTCTTTTTCTCCTCAATAATATACATGGCAGGTGTAGAGGAAGCTCCCTAAACAGTCTAACTCCATGTGCAGCATCCTTCATGGAAACTTGATAAGCCCAAGAAGAAGAAATCCTGGGAACAAGTCAACCTGTTTGTTTTTTTTTTCAAAAAATTCTCTATTTTTTTTCCTTTTTTAAAACTGACTTGCTTTCCGAACAGATAAACTAATTTTCAGCCAGCTCCACTGTTGTTTCAAGAACAATCATGTGAAAATTAATCTCATTTCTAGTTTTTAAGTACTTTATTTTAACATTTTCAAAATTATTCATTTTCATTTTGACAATTTGGGAACTGTTGGATGGATAGGTAGGAGGTAGGTAGGTAGGTAGGTAGAAAGATAGATGATAGATAGATAGATAGATAGATAGATAGATAGATAGATAGATAGATAGATAGATGATAGATAGATAGATCGAACATATGCACACTGTGTTTCACAAATTGATTTTGATTAGGACACTAGACTTTTTCATCCTGGGAAATGGCAAGACCAGATGCTGGAATAATTTAAAAACATTTTTCAGAATTTTCACAGGTGAGAAAAGTGAGAAAAAATCTTTTCCTTGTGACAGTTTAAGCTTTGATGAATCTACAGTCTCCAATGAAACAGATCACATTAAAAAATCCCCATTCACCACCCATTTCTGCTTTACCCTAATTTAGATCCTCTAGAGTTTTAAGTATAAAAATCATTGACTGCAAGCTCTGATTCTTCTTGCTCTCAACATATGCTTTCCCTTTTCTGGGTCAGTGCTGTTCCTGATGCTAACATCTCTAAAAATGAAACAAGTTTAATAGCAAGCCTAATATCCAGGTCTCATCGACCCAACCTGTCTCCATCCCATTGAATGACCCCACATCTCCTTCCTGCCATCCTTGAAGACGTGTGATACAAACCAAAGAAAATTCTCATTCCTGACCTCAGTGCTAGGACACCAAGACTTGTTTTCAGGCTTGACCAGTAGCCAGCCAGCAGTGCTGTTCGGCAAAGTTTGCAGACCACTGTTTTGCTGGGGAATTAAAAGAAACACCATGCGCTGTGCTGTCAACACCTTGGCAATATCAGCCTTTCCTCAATTACTTTTGCTTACAAATTACTCCTAATTTTGTTCTTTAAAGCTAGTTAAGAACAAGTGCTGGTAGGATTGATGGGGAACTAACTGCATGATTAAGTAATTACATTTTTAAAGCTTGCCTTACACTACGACTAATGATTTGTCACACAGTAGCAGAAACCCAAGATAATGAATGAGAAATGTTTACATGTAGTTAGTTTCTTTCAAGTCTTTTATCATAACATGGCTGGTGCCATATATGCATATGATTCTTAAAGAAAGAAAATCTATCATATAATCTCAACATTTCTGAGCAATTCGTTAAACCTTTGATCACATGTACCACTTATTATGTAATTTGTCCTGTGATCAAAATTCATTTGTGTTAGAAAGGACCAAATTTGTTTTGGATAAAATAGTTTCCTGTCAGAAAAACAGTGGTTTCACTAAATTCTAACATGCTCTTCATACACAATGACTCAACAAAATTCAGCACAACAAGAATAATTTGAAATAGTTTCAAAGTTCATAATTTTGTTTGTTTTACTTCAGGGAAGAAATTCTTTAGCGTGAGGGTGGTGAGACACTGTCACAGGTTGCCCAGAGATGTGGTGTACATCCCATCCCTGGAAGGGTTCAAGGCCAGGTTGGACGGGGCTTTGAGCAACCTGGTCTAGTGGAAGGTGTCCCTGCCCGGGGCAGGGGGGTTGGAACTGGATGATCTTTAAGGTCCCTTCCAACCCAAACCCTTCTATGATTCTATGTCATTCACTCAAAAGAAGGCTTTTCAGGCTATGTATATCTGAAGTTTTAATAAGGTTTTAATTTTTCTGAAAGGAAATGTTTCAATAATTACATCTTCTAAGACATTTCTGAAATCTTGGCTTTTTTTCCCCTCAAATGAAACACATGAAAATGAAGAAACAGTGTTTAGAAACAAATATTCCAGGTTTTATCAGCTATAATAATGGTCTAATTTAATAGTCAACTGAATTAATCTGATAAGGTGTTAACTATTATTTAATACATGGAAACATTTGGGGTCTTCAAATGCAATTGTGCCACAACTGAACCGAACTGAACTGAACGCACTGCACAATTGCTGATGGGCTGATCCAGAGCCTTGAGCTATTGGTGGCAATACCCCTACACACTTCTGTAGACTTTGAATCTGACTCACAAGAAGAGTGGATCTCTGCCTCAAGCAGTTGATATACAGTGAGAGCAACTGGAGGAAGAAAAAGGGACATGCACAAGGTCAGAGAAAACAGCTTCTGGTTACTATTCCAATTCTGTCCTCTTTAGAAAATAATAATTCCGATAGTCTTTGCTCTTTTATTATAAGAACCCAAGTTTTTTGAGTTTTTTGGGGTTTGTTTATTTGTTTGATTTTAAAACCACATCAAATCAGATACTGTAACTAAGCCAACAGAATAAGTGATTTACCATTTAGGGCTCTCACCAGTCTATACTTTCACTCATCAACTGTAATTTGTCCTAGGGGTTCTCTGCTTGCTCAGAAAAGCAACAATAAATAGATGTTCTTGAACTGAAAGAAGAATATGGGATTGGATCTACTTTAGGACACTCTGGTCACAGAGAAAGGAAAGATTTCAGAATCCATTTTGCTTTAGAGCTTAGAGACACATATTTGGTGCTCTAGTTAAAATCAGAAGTATGGGAGAAGTGGGAGCCATTTTCTGCCTCAAGGACTGCCCGTCATGCCCCTCACATCTCACAACTTTCATGTCAATCCTCTCACCCAACCTGGCACAGGCAGAGGCAGTAGTAAGATCATGATTAGTTTGCTCTCTCTTGAACTATGGTGTCTTCAGCATTTGTTCAATATCACCACTCCTGGTCATGCTTACTGCTGAATAATTCATGACAATGTGAAGAATTTTATATATTTATTGCAATCTCAACATGATAAAACATTTCTACTCTACACTTAGGCTATTTTCATAAAACACAGACTGAAGGTGCCTGTTTTAGATGAGATTTGATTGCACTTAGAAAAGTGCAAGGAAGAGATTGCTACTGCTGAACTACACAAAAGCATGTCAGGAGGAGTAACAGATACGGAGTGATTGTCCAATACAGAAAGTCTGTAACACGATGTGACACAAATCTCAGATGTCTTAGTACATAGTTTTAGTTTTAATCCTCAGACAATTATGTCTTGAAAATATTCACTCCTTGCTGTGCAAAGGTAACTGGCTGTTCATCCTTGTAGAAGTAGGAGTAATTAGCTGATAGCATTGGTCATAGCAGGCCTTCTTTGGTGTTGTCAGTAGACTAAATAAAATCTCAGTCTTAAAATAGTTTATGCCGACCTACTATTCTAGCCAGAAGAAAGTGTGCCAAAAACCCCGCAACAAATACAATTGCCTATACTAATATTTCAAGAAGACATAAAAACTGCTTTGGATGTTGAGATGAAATGGATGTGCATGTGGTGTTGTTTTTTTTTTCCTGTGTGCTTTTAAAATTTTCCCCTTCCTAGCAGTTACTCTTCCAAACACAAAGGACAACTAAACTGACATCAAGTAAAGTTAGTATTCTCCTGTCATTTCTCTGGACATCATCTGTGACAGTTGTGCTTGCGGTGATTCAGTCCCTCACACGTCACTGTTTTCATGTCAGATCTCCATTTCACGTTGCAGAAATCCCTTCTGTCAGCTCCCATTCAGTTTGATAGGTCATGCTTACACCTGCAAGCTGGGGCAGTGCCTCTCTGACAGGATCTGTCACAGCACAGCAGTCACCACGCTCAGCCAAACAGCAACTTCACTCAGCAGTAAGTTTGTTATGATGACTTTTAGGATTTGAGGTTTTCTTTATTTATTTTTTTTTCTTTCCTTTTCCTCTGCCTCCTCTCTGCCAGCGACACACACTGAGAACTACAACAGAAATTACAACTTTCATCAACAGGGAGAAACCAGAGATTTTTCTGGCAAAGTCAGGCCAAGATGATGGCTTGTTTTTCCTGCCTTGGTCTGCGCCAAGCCTATTACAGGATGTCATGACAGCTAAAGCATTCCTTGGGTGTGCAAAGCTCATGAATCATTTAAATACATGTCCCTATATTTCTAAGCCATGCAGCTCAATGAATCATTAAAATTAGAGATGGCAAAAGCCTCTGAGGTCATCTGCTCTGTCCACTCCTGACAACTCAGGATTGCTCTCTCTGGGCACTGAATGGGTATGTCCTCTGGTCCTTTGTCCACTCATATTTAACTGCATAAAGGATGCCACTGGCTTTCAGTTACTCCCACAGATCTCACCCTTGGAAAGTCTCTGACATTATTCTACCTCCATTTTTTTATTTTATCCCTCAACAGGTCTTTGTAAGTTCTTGGACGAGCGGAAGCTACACAGATTACAGGAGATGGAAGAGGCCTGAAATCCAGGACTTGTGTGCTCTTACGTTCTGCTGCTTGACTTTCCATTACCCACTTGGCCTTTCCATCTTTGTCTATGCAGAGCCATTTTATTAAAGCAAAGAATTTGTCTCTTGGTATGTTGTGCACTGTGACTAGCACATAGTTATTAATTACTGCCCCTCTGTGAAATTATATGTTGTTTATTTTACCACAAATAAATGTATATTTCAGCTTTTCACTGCTAAATGGCTAACTTCAATGTGATCATAGAGGACCCAATAAACCCTGATGTTGGACATTGCTTTTGCATGCTATGATCCTAGTTTATGGGATGGAAGAGTTCCTGCCCTTTGTGTTCAATATACTAGCAGGTATCTTCAGAAAACTGAATCCCTAGAAACAAAGTTGGAGTCTACAGCTTTATTCCCATCATACAAGTGACTAATGGCTCAGTATAAAAGAGTCACATGAGATCATGAGGACAATATGACTGTGGTATTACAATTTCATATATGAAGGCAACCAGGAATATGTGGGTATACAATTTTTCAGAAAACTTCAACCTCATTCTTTTGCTTCTGTCTTCAGAATTTTACAGATACTTGGACTGTATCTACAAAGTACATCATTAAAATTGAAGTGGCCTATCACTCCTTCTGTACCACAGACATCCAAGGTGAGTACGTGGTAAAAAATCACACACACCATGAATTTGCACAGAATTACAGTATTTGCTGTCTGTGTTCTCAGGTGAGATAAGGGACACAAAAACCCAAACACATTTTGGACTATTTTCTCTATATGCCTAGCATTAATATCTAACATCTGCTCAACTTTAATGAAGGAAGAGTGTTTAAATTCCACTAATGAATTTGAAGCTCTAAGATGGGTTTTCCTGGAATAAAGCAGAATTCTTGTGTTCTCTGACAGGACAAATTGAGGTGATCTAAATTTGGGCAAAAGGAGATGGAGACAGGTTGAAGATTTAGAGTTGCAGTTAATCAGTGAGAAAGATATGGGTTGTCTCTAGAAGAAGTTTATAGACAGCAGTGCTTTGTAGTAAAAGGTTGTGCTTTATGATCTAGTAGCCTATTAAATGTGGGAAACATTTGATAGTCAGATCATAGAAACATAGAATCATAGAATGGTTTGGGTTGGAAGGGACCTTAAAGATCATCCAGTTCCAACCCCCCTGCCACAGGCAGGGACACCTTCCACTAGGCCAGGTTGCCCAAAGCCCCGTCCAAGCTGGCCTTGAACACTCCCAGGGAAGGGGCAGCCACAACTTCTCTGGGCAACCTGTGCCACTGACTCACCACCCTCATACTAAAGAATTTCTTCCTTACATTGAATCTAAACCTGCCATCTTTCAGTTTAAAACTGTTACCCCTTGTCCTATCCCTACACTCCCTGATAAACAGTCCCTCCCCTTCTTTCCGGTAGCCCCCTCTAAACACTAGAAGACCACTATAAGATCTCTCCAGAGCCTTCTCTTCTCCAGCTGGTCCTCACAGGGGAGGTGTTCCAGCCCCCTGATCATCTTCATGACCTCTTCTGAACCCACTCCAACAGGTTGATGTCTTTCTTACATCAAGGATAAAAAAGGTTATCAAGGCACAATAGGCTATATGAAGCAGAGAAAACTAACTTTGTGCTGAGGATACTTTTCTGAAAATTTGAAGTGAACTTTCATTGCTGGTGCTGTAATAAGCTCTTTCATTAAGGTCAAACAAATCACTAGAAATATGGTCACATCACATATGGTAGAATATTCAGATGAATATGAGAAGATACCAGAGCAGTCTGTTTCTAGAATCAGTAACAGCATGGCCTTGATATCAAGAGCTGCACCCAGAATAACTGGCTATGGGAGACACACGCTGTGTGACTGTTGTATTTCTAGAGTCAAGGTTAATAATTCTGCATGACCATCACTGTGCTCTTATTGAAAGCAAATGCACTTGGGAGTGCAACTCTAAGGAGAATTACGAGTCGTCTCTCACACTGTCCTCATTCCATACATACCTGTATCACAGGACCTTGATCCAGTCAAGCATATTTAAATATGAAAGGATTTAAATGTTTTATGCCTTGGAGTTATTTCTTTTTAATACCTGCCATGGGCAGATACCTGTTCCTGCCCTGGCATGGGTCACCCACGGGCCACAGTCCCCTCAGAGTTGCACCTCCTCTTTCATGTTGCACCGTCCTCCAAGAGTGCCTCTCCAGTGTTCCCAGTAAAGTCTTCTTCCATGTCTCCTCCATTTCTCCTCACATTTCCCCGAACACATTCGCTTATCTATCTCCTCCCATCTGCTCTACACCTCCTCTGTGTATTCATTTTGTTCATTGTTCCTGTTCATTTCTGCATTGTGAATTATTTGGGGCAAAGATTTTTCCTTTCCATATAACTTCATTGCAGAGATAACTGGGAGAGGTGGTGTGAAATCTGAACACCCCCATGTCATTCCTGCATAGAAGCAGCCAAAACTTGTCATTGCATCCTCCTACCCCAATTGCAAAGACTTTTCTTTTCTGTGTATGCATGTGTTTGTAATTCTGCAGTTAACATATCTTTTTCCAGTGCCTTCTAGGGAATTGTTCTCTTTCTTTTGCAAACACTCTTCAGTCTACTACAGCATCCTCAGTGCAAAGATTATCAATACTAACCTGAATGAAAGCATACCTTAAATTTTATTCTAGTGTCCTTGTTTAAAACAGACAAAAAAGTCAGGTAAAGTCAATTACATGTGGGAGATAAGATAATGTTAAAAGCTTGAGTTTAACCTCTGTTAACTCTGGACAATGAAGACATAGCTTTTCAGTACATCTTGACATTGCTTGGCAGACTGTGAAGCCACACTTCATAGGGGAATCCTAGCACTGAAGTATTATAAAAACACAGACACACATACCGGTTAAACACCTCAAGAAGCAATGCACAATGAGGAGGAAATAGCATTTGCCTTTCACTGGGAATGTTAGCTTCCAGAAAAGAAATAATTCTTTGGGCTTTTACCAAGTGAATTTTCCATTTCAGTGTATAATTTCTTTATTTAGCATTACACCGATTATCCATACTTTAACTAATGATCAAATAGCTCTCAAGTCCAAGATATTTGGCTAAGGCAGCCCGCAGGATTTTTCTTTTCCTTTTCAGTCCTTTTTTTCCCCTTTTATTCCAAATTTTTAGGGTGATTATAGGGTGTGTAAGATTGTTAAAGGATTGGCAACATGCACAAAACTCAAATCCTTTATCCAGAGGCTAGAGGAAATGTGAGTTGCCAACATGCAATGCCTTCATTGTCCCACCAATGTCCTGAATTAATGGAGGAACCACGCTCTTGCTCCACTGAGGGAAGAAAATAGGCTTCTCTGCTTCCCAAGGACCCAGCTGAACAAAATGCTTAAGCAGACGTCTCCCACTCTAAGGATGAGAACAATTAAGCATACATTGAACTCAAAATATTTGATTAATATTTATCAACCTTAAGGTTAGAGAAGCAAAAAGCTACAGTAAGAAGAGGCTTTAGTGTTTTTTTGGAATAGGTGTAGTTATTCCTTATATCCAGGCTAAACTGGAAAGAAGTCTGCTACTTAGTCATCTGGGAAGTTGCTGAGCTTCAAGTCAAAAAGCAAATCAGGATCCTGTTTTCTAATAGGAGGTGACGTTGGGACAGAGCAGAAGAACCACCTAGAAATTTAGGATTTTTTATTCCTTTCCCCTTAAGACCATGTTCACATTCATGGTTCATGAGCAAAAGGAGTCAGAATGACAGACATTAAATTCACTAATGGTGCTTAAATAAATAGGACTTGAGCAGCTGAAAAACAAGCTTCCTTGAGCCACCATGGGGATGGATCGCACCATCAGTTCTCTGGAGATCAGAGAGTGATTTAGTCTCCCGATTTCCTGAATTATTTGTGTGCTGGCCACCAAGGCAGATGATTAACAATAGGTTTTATTTTTAACATGGTCACCACCTTATGAGGTTATAGGTCATCTTTTTTTTTTTTTTTTTTTTTTACTTGAAATTAAATGAAAATTAAAATTAAAGACAAAGCCCCAAGCTATCTGAATAAAGACCACAGATATATCTTTGGTGTAACAGTAGAATTATTGTTCTGTACTCACTACTTTCTGAGGTCTTCCTTCTCTCATTAATACACCCAGAAATTACTCTAAAAGCCTGAAAAAAACCTTAAATTGAGGAACTCATGGGTTTAGGTCTTTACTCTTCTGTTTTTTCCCTGGCATTTATAATGTCATTCCTGCTGCTCAGAAGATGGTACTAACTCCAGCCACCTAGACAGATCCTTAATTGCTCTCCTGAAACACTATTAGTAATATCCCCCAAAAGGGAAGCCTGGATGAGTCTCTAAATAGCTCCAAATTGTTTCTCACATAATGTAAAGTTTTGTATTTATGACTGAAGAGTCTGAAAATTCAAACTCATGAATATTGGGGACAGAATGCAAAGCAATATCTTTAATATCAGTGAGAAAATATTTGAGCTGTTGCCCTAGTCAATATATGAGCCATGTTGTCTCGTAGGAAATAATTGACTTTTGAGAGCTGACTGTGGCCCAGTTCTACACCTTTCCCTGGTAAAGGTCCATGTGGGTGTCAAAGGAAATCCCACCTGTACAGAGATCACAAGACATACCTGTTATCCAGTTAGAGGAATCAGGCAATGGTTTCCAAAGGCTTTTTTGTCTGTGTATGTTTTCTTAAAAGAGACAATTTCCTTCTGTCCCATCTTTGACTTTTTCTGTTGTTTTGATCCAGTAGGAGTATGACTCATTTTATATCAGGGGGTTTCCACTTTTTCTTTCTTTCTTTTTTTTTTCTCACTCTATACTTGTTTTCCAGGATTATGAAGAAAGGATCATCCTGTGAGTACTTCTGGTTTATCAATTTTCCTTTCACCTTCTATGTTTTCCCCATTTTCAGCGTGAGTGATAACTGAAAAAAATATGGGGAAAAAAAAGTGAAAAATCAGACAAAAATGGAAAGTTTTAGATAACAGATAAAGAAAGGTATTGAAGTTTTCTGAGGAAACCTAAAGATCATAACAGAATCAATGTTAAGAATGTCCTCCAGTAGCCAAGTGTCCTGGGTCCTCTCTTGTGCTCTGTTCCCATGAAGAAGTCTAAGAAGATGGACTAAATTTTAAGTTGCTGTTTATTGATGTTTTCAGACCCACACACATTTTCCAAAGTTGATCTGAACTTACACTCATGTACCAAATGTTAGACTATAATAGAATCATGGAATCAAAGAATGGTTTGGGTTGGACAGGACCTCAAAGGTCATCTAGTACCAAACCCCCTGCCACAGGCAGGGACACCTTCCACTAGACCAGGTTACTCAGAGCCCCATCCAACCTGGCCTTGAACCCTTCCAGGGAGGGGGCAGCCACAACCTCACTGGGCAACATATTCCAGTGTCTCACGACCCTCACAGGGAACAATTTCTTCCTTACATGAAATCTAAATCTACCCTCTGTCAGTTTAAAACCATTACCCTTCATCCTATCTCTACAGCCCCTGATAACAAGTCTCTCCCCATCTTTCCTGTAGCCCCCTTGAAGTACTGGGAGGCCGATATAAGGTCTCCCCAGAGCCTTCTCTTCTCCAGCTGAACACCCCCAACTCTCTCAGCCTGTCCTCATAGGGGAGGTGCTCCAGCCCCTGATCATCTTTGTGGCCCTCTTCTGGACTCACTCCAACAAGTAAGTCTATGTCCTTCTTATGTTGGGGCCCCAGAGCTGGACACAGCACTGCAGATGGGGTCTCACGGGAGTGGAGTAGAGGGGGAAAATCACCTCCCTTGACCTGCTGGTCACACTTCTCTTGATGCAGCCCAGGACACGGTTGGCTTTCTGGGCTGTGAGCACACATTGCTGGCTCATAGTCAGTTTTCCATCCACTAATACCCCCAAGTCCTTCTCCGCAGGGCTGCTCTCAATCCACTCATCACCCAGCCTGTATTCATGCTTGGGACTGTCCTGACACATGTGCGGGACCTTGCACTTAGCCTTGTTGAACTTCACGACATTCACACAGGCCCACCTCTGCAGCCTGTCCAGGTCCCTCTGGATGGCACATCCCTTCCCTCCAGCGTGTCAACAGCACCGCACAGCTTGGGGTCATCGGTAGAACTTCTGTTAGAATATAACATATGTTAGAATATGTATCTTTTGGAGCTCATTTTGGAGAGGAAAGAGTTTTACAAAGAAATGGGAAAAAAAAAAGTTTGGTTTTAACTGAAAACCAAATACTCTGGAGCCGTCATTCCACTCCAGGTTTCTCCTGCATGACCTAGCTCAGCAGAGTTGTTGGTCTCTCTGTCTACAGTGACTAAGGATGACTCATGGGCTACTTACTGTGAGACGCCTGAAAACATAGCTTACTCCAATGCAACCTTAAGCAATTTGACTCAGCTGTCTGTTCAAAAGCAGAGAAATTAGTTCCTCGTAGCTAAGCTAATGCCTTAAACTCTCTAGGAATTGGTGTCTCTTGCTCTGTCTCACATGAGTGAAAAGTTTCCTTTTCAGTTATTAGATACATGTGTTTTTTGAAAGCATCCCATGCTCTTTTGAGGGCACCATTGCAACAGCAGCAGTTTTCCTGGTAGCCCCTGAACCCTGTGCCTTCCCCCCTTAACCTGCTTGACCTTGCTGGTCTTCAGTGCAATGGTGTCAACCGGTGTGTTGATGGGGAGGGAGGCAGGTGGTGCCAGTGCTGACACAGGGGAGCGCCTTTCTGTAGGGCTCCTGCTGCTCTGCTTAAAAACCTGTCATTGCCTGAAACCTACCCCCTCCAGCGAGGGTCTGATTCCACTTGCGAGCAGGAACCGTGCCATTCTAACAGATGGGCCTCAGTACAAGCAGCCAAGAAAACATGTATATTCATAAAAAAAAAAAAAAATGGGTACTGAGGGCATGAATACTAGCCAAAAACATCAACATCTCTCCGTGTCTTCTCTTGAGCGTACAAATCCATGGTTAAGGGGATGTGTGGGTGCTGAGCTGAATTCATTAAAAAAAATTAAAACAAAATGCCTGGCCACATAGAAAGAGATTTCAGGGCATCAGGAAATGGGCAAGATGCCCTGAGAGAGAGGAAAAGTGAAAGAGAAAAGTAATATTCTGGAATAGCTGAGCCAGAAAAATGCATGGGGTCTGTCCGGTAATTCCTGCAGCCTATGACTTGTCTGGGTGCTCAGTTCATGCGTTAGGCTTGGGGGCTGGGAAGAGGAGTAGGTACAATGCCCTGCCTTCTGGACTTTTTTTCCAATTCAAGCTATTTCTCTTTCAGTAGGCCAAAATTAAAACAAACAAACAAAAAATCCAAACCCAAGATTTTTAAGCTGATTTAAAATTTAGGAGTCGCTGAGGTATGTCATGTAGCACAGTGCAGTTGTGTCCTTCGGGTCCTAGGGACATGAGCCCTGGTGGGTTTTAGGCAGAGAACTACGAGAGGTCACAAGTCGTAAGATGAAGGAGAACAGATGGGGTTGACCTGAGAACATTAAAAAAGTGATTGTGAATACAGGTAAGAAACCCACCTCACCTGGAAGACCTGATGGGAAGCCCTTCGTAGCACCAGGTAGCCACAACAGGCCAGCCAAGGCCATGTCCAGGCATGAGAAAAATAGGAAGGCACCAAGGCTACTGGCATGGAAAAAAAACCAGATGAATACTTTGCTTAAGGCACAAACCTTGAAAACCAGGTTGATTGCTGCTGAGATGGAGGAAGTGTCTGCTTAGATGAAAACTTATGAATTTCTCTCACACATCCCATCCTTACTGGCAGAAGAAGCAACAAATGAGCCTACTCCTCTCCTTCACTTACCAGTAAAACAAGAATAGGAAACTCTAAACTGGGTTTTAGTCAGCCCTTTATCCCCTCGAGAGGGTAAAACCTCTCAGAGGGGTGGTACATCACTCATAACAAGCAGACAGAGGTCTCTCCTCTGCCTGTTTTGGAGCTTGGAACTGCACCCAGATTTTCTATTTCCTTGAAGACTTCACTGTTCCTGGAACAACGAGGTAGTGCGAGATGGGCCTCTGCTTTTGAAGCTGTTCCAGTTCATACAAAACTGTTAAAAAAGGAAGGCCTGCAAGCCAGATCTCTCACAGGACTGTGCTAATGTAAGAGCTATGGACTTATACTCCTTATATTAATTCATATTTCATTGCCTTATGAAAAGCTGAACAGCCTCACCCTGAAATAGGAGGGAAGTCCTCATTACAGGACACCATGGGTCAAGTCAGAAAATGGTAGGATCTAAACATTCATCTTTTACCTATATCAAAGGAAACTAGGAGTCAACAAGAAAGTCAGAGGAACATGAGGTAGTGTACTGAGCTCATGAGGCTACTAAAAATAGAAATATTTTCTCAGTAAGATTTTCTAGTACCTATGAGCTTAAATCAAACAGCATTAGAACCTATGTTCTCTTGAAAACACTATGAGGTGCTAACACATATCTACAAACATACCAATACCTCTCAAAATCACACTCTAAGCAGCTTGCATAAGTCCATATTTGAAATCTCTGTGAAATTACAACAGAATTTTATGAGTGTAGGCTAATGTCCTAGGCACTTCGGTTTTAAATCAATTCATAGCATACTTATAGAATTTATCATAGCATACCTTTTCTGTAGTGCTTGAAACCATTACAAAAATTAGTATGGAAAGCTATGTAAGACCATGGTGCCCCACCATTTAGCGTTGATGATTGTTTGTCACAACCAAGTGACAATGCTGATACTGCTTTGTGTACCTGTCAAAGCATCAGAGAACCCGATTCAAAATATATTAAGGTGATAGTCTGTCAAGATGAAGTTGATTAGGCCTTAAGTGTTTAGTGGTAATGAATATCAAACAGAACCACATGGATATCAACCAAAAATGCCCAGCCTACTGTGAAACCTCTGACTTTTTTGTAGTCATGATCTCTTCCCAATGACATTATATGTTATGATAAATCTATCCAGCAATTTTGGCACATGTCCAGCCATTAGGTAAATCACACTTCCAAAACTTGGTGTCAGAGAGTAGGAACCTGTGCACTCACACCTAGCCAGCCAGGAGATGTTTTGATTAAGAGAGCAGTAACAGATGAGGCAGGTAGTGGAAAAGAGGTAGAAAAGGGACTGTTCATACCGGGACCTTCTTAGTGCTCTGTGAAGATTCTGAGCTGTCAAAGCTCCTCTGTGTTCAGCAAAAATCTGTTAACTTCTTTAAGTCTTTGATCTTTAACCTGTGTGCAGCCACATCAGTGCAAATCTTTGTTCTTCCTCTCAATGAGCCCCAAATCTACTATCATTCATGGTGCCAGAAGTTAATGCTCTCTCTCTGCTGTGCAGTAGCTATTATTATTATTATTATTATTATTATTATTATTATTATTATTATTATTATAACTAATCTTCCTCACATCTTTTCCCACTCTCCCCTCACTTCTCCTAAATAATAATAATAATGATAATGAAAAAAAATCAAAATTTAGATTCTGCCCTTTCTAATTACAAATCACCACCTGTGGTAAAATTATTGAAAAACAGATGAGCATTTCATTCCAGCAATAGCCTTAAAACAAGCAGCAGTTCCAACTGCCAGTGTGATGTATAGACACAGTGCAGGGCAGATGAGGGATTAATTAGGTCTGTCCCTGCACATTGCCAGGGGAGCACTTCTGTAGAGGTGATTGAAAACTAGAAAGAGTGGCATTAGTCTTCATTGTTGGTTAAAGGCAACAAAAATAAAGATGCAATTGAGTTGACAAAGCTTCCAGGTATGTGGCTGAGTCATTTGGAGGTGTCAAAATGATCAAACCATAATTAATTAGCTAAAGTGCTATATTTAATTCCTCAACTTTAATGAAGATTTCTGCAGCCGAAAACAAACGGCGACACCATTTGTTTCTGAAGGGAAAGGGTGGAGTGTACTAAGGGGATAACGCCAAAGTTTAATGGTGCCTTTATAATCAAGCCCATGTTCTTAATCTTATTGTCATTTTCTTTACAGACTTAGAAACCCAGTGCTGTTGTTTGCATTCATATTAGGACTGCAATTATGAGCCCAGAAGTGACTGGGAAACCAAATGCTTATTATTTTCAAGGAATAAAACAGAATACAGCCAAGAAACCTTTATTATTTCCTAATATCGGTCTCCAGTGCTGACACTGTAAAGACACAGAAGACCTCAATGGCAGGTAGTCTAAATCTATATCTCAGGAATTTAATACAGCTAAAGGAAAGAAATTTGAGATTTATGAGTAAAGAATTGGAAGAGTAAAATGTGAGTTTTGCCCCCAGTTCTGCCACAGTCTGTGAGACTGTGGGCAATACCAACCTTGGGGTTTAGACTGAGGGAAGCTCTTCTTGAGTACCTGCCTATCCTGGACTGCGAGAGGTTTCTTTCTCTTTTAGTTTTATCACCTTCCATCACAATCTATAATGCACCCTAATCCTTCCATGTACTTGGACCTGCAGAGACTCACCCCAAACTGTTCCATGATATACATCCCACACCACCACATCAAAGTGGACACCAAGAGCTCTGGAACTGGCATCCTTCCGTTCCATGCACATTCAGACATCTTGATACACCTATGCTCTTTTCAGACTGAAAGACACTTTTTCAGAGATACTGTATTCTTCACATGCAGGTTTTATGAAGGAATGGCTGTTCTCAGATGGCTTTACATTGAAACACATCTTCTGTTTGCCCCTTTTATAAAACATGTATATGTCCTTGGTAACTTATGCATGTAGATGGTAAGTTTTCCAAAATGGTGACTGCCTATGTAATACGCATACAAACAGCACCTTGCATGAAGGGTTAACAGCAATTTCTGTAACAATATTGGTAGAATCAGAAATAAGAGCTGAAGAAGCCTTGTACTTGGTGCATATATGGTACTAGTACAAATGGTTTTAATCAGTAAAAAGCATCACTTAATGATACATATTATGCACAAGGGCAAAATATGTGTGCATATGTGCACGCATGCTAGCGTAGTCATGTAAAATCTCTGCTTTCTGCAAACAAATGGTCGTGTTTAGTAATGTTTTACACTCCATTCACACTGGTGTTGATAGCTACACAAGGTGTGTCACACATGGGAAGAAGGAGCAAGATACTCTCATCAGTCTGTTAGGCATTAGAGGGTATTTTAAAATGGCTCTTCTCCAACAGTCTCTGGCTTAGATAAACTGTATTGCACAATCTGCACAACATCGTGATGTTCAACAACTAATTTCTGCTGCTGGCATCCCCAACCTTGTATAAACCAGAAGGGTGAGAAGATGCTTTCTCCCACAGAGGAATTTACTGGATTAGCTGACAGCTGAGGTCTTAGCAGGAAGGCCGGTTAATGTATTGTTTCAGCTAAAATGTAAAATGTAAGCAATGTTTTGCTCTTACTCGACAGCTGTTACCTCTACCATAAGCTGTTAAAACTCCCTCGTTATTCCATGCAGCCAGGCCAGGCCTATTTCCTGCGCAGTTGTCATCTCCTTAATATATTACGACATTACAAACTTTATTAGTATATTTGCAGTGCCTTTTTATTTTTTATTAGCTAATGGGCTGCTTTTGTGCACCGTATTTTCTTAGTCTTTCAGAGCTCAGCCTATAAAATGGCCAAACGTGATCCCATCTGGAAGCCATTAAAGATCAATAGAGATGGAATCTGAAGAAGAAAGAATTAAAAAAAAAAAGGAAAAATCTACTATCAAAACAATTGTGAACAAAAACCTGTCAGCTTCTGTTCTCAAATCCGGGTATGCTAAAGCACATCACACTTCCAACGTGACAAAAAGCACCATGGTCTTGTTAACAACAGGAACAACTAATCTAGTTTAAAAGAATCATAAATATGATTAAAGCCCAGAGGTTTCTTGATTCTTTGGGAAAATGGAAACCTTTCTAGCACACGTTGTATTCTTCTGAAGTGCTGGGCTCTTTGTGCGGAAGCAGCTCAGAAGACAAGTGCTTCTGTGCCAGAAATATGAGTTATTGTAACGTGTCCCACTGCAGCTTTCATGGCTATGTCAAAACATCTGCAGACGTTAACATGGCAGGATTGCGCCCATAATGAGAAACCTTCATTGTGAAATGTAGATTATGGCAGCTAGACTTGTAAAACCCTATATGGTCCCAAAGAAGATCAACTCTGTATCTTCAGTATTTAAATATTTTGGCAAATACGCAGGTCTGCAAAGGTTTGGAAGTGCTCCCGCACCAGATGAGGTGCTTGGCGCTGCAGGCGCCGCTGAGGCAGTTGCTATATGGGAAGAGAAAGAAGATTTGAGGTTTTGTAGGAGCAAAAGAGATTATGAATGCAAGTCCTCTACGTGCTCATCCCTGACCCAGTGCAGAAGTCTGCTTTGAGCATGGTACCCAGTCAGGGAGATGTGCTCAGGGCTGGCATTTGACTGTGGCATGGGCACTGAGTGTTTCACCCATCGTGACAAAGGCTGTTTTTGTTCTGGGCATGTCTCAATAGCTGGTGCCTAAGGACTTTAAACAGTGAAAACGGAGGCAACCGTACTTACCTGGGCTGTGCTTGTTTCCCTTTGACTTCAGATGCCTACAGCATAGACAACTGTGTCTGCTTTAATCACTTTACAGTCACAGAGAGAAGCAGACATTTCCAGGGCTTGACCCATCTGACCTGCTTTAGAAACGTGCCTCAGGATGAGATGAACTGCATCCTAGAAGGTCCCTTTTCTGTCCTACATCTCTGAAGGCAATTCAGAGAGTTAGGTCAGATGCAAATGCCTGCTCTGGTGACAGATGACACTCACCTAGGACCCATGAGGTCACTGGCTACAGATATACTAGCAAACTAAATGCTGCTAGACTCTGAGCCAATGGTTGCCATCTAGCTCTGATCACATGATTAAATCCTCTTAACCTCCAAAAGAGTGTGACTTCTTCCAAACTACCTGCTAGGAGTGGTTTTTTGCAGAGAGCACATGCCTAAATCTGTCCCTAGCTAGTAGATCTTCGAGTCTATGTGGGAGCTAAGAAATTTGCCCAGATGTTAGCACTCACCCCCTTGTAGAAATTCTTGTTCTAGGGAGTTTTTTCTCAGTGAGGACTACAGGGGCACTTAAATTAGTTCATGTCAACCTTGAGAAGAGGTGGCCCTGGGGGATCTTATCTGTGTGTATAGCTATGCAATATGGGGGAATAAATCAGACAGTGCCAGACTCATGTCAGAGATATCCAGTGAAAGGACGTGAGGCAATGGACTCAAAGTGAAATACAGAAAATTCTGCTTAAACATTAGAAAACCCCTTTTTACTGTCAGGGGGACTGAGCACTGGAACAGGTTACCCAGAGAGGTTGTAGAGCCTCCATCCTTGAAAATATTCAAAAGCCAGCTGGACATGGTCCTGGGAAAACTGGTTCTAGCTGATCCTGCTCTGAGCAGGGGAGTTGTCCTAGATGATGTCCAGAGGTCCCTTCCCACCTTAAACTCTAATTTTGGGCCATTTGAAGCAGCCTTCCCTCTGATGTCACAGCTGGAGCAGTTCAGCTTCATGGGAGATACTGCCTTGGCCAAGCAGAGTGTGCAAATAACTCTATAGCTCAGTATTTGAGGGATGTACCTGAAAGATAACTCCAGTCCCAGCACTCAGGAGTACTTAAGTACTTTTTAGGAAACAAAATAGTTTTGGTGAAAGCTGTAGTCCAAGCATCTCCATGGTGTATTCACTAGGGCACCTTGTTAAAGCTGAGATTTTGTTTTCATCTCTGTTCTGACTTCATGAGAGAAGAGATGTGGACCTAGAACCACAGCATGGTGTAAGAAACTGAAAAACATCCAGATCATCTCTAATTTTTTAATAGACACTCAAGTTTTATTGAAAAATGTTTAAAAAGAAATGCAGACTTTTTTTTTAATTCAATATTTGGGAAAAAAATTTAAAAAATTAACTTTAAATTGACTTGATACAAGTCTTTATCTTTTTTTTTTCCTCTTAGATGACAAACCTGAAAAATCAGATTTAAAAGAGCTCTACTCCTGAGTCCTAACCTTGTGCCTTGTCTATTGTGATGTAATATGGAGGAATTTTGTGCTACTACTCCTGCTATTCATATTGTTCCTCTTTTGATTGACAGCTCTGGGGACAGCTTTCAGCAGTGTTAGATCTACTTTGGGGAAAAAAAAGTAAAACTAATAGAATGCAGCTCATCTTTTCCTCAGGCTTTTGATGCATCCGCAAGTTTTAAAGAAAATTTCACTCTCACTAACTGGAAATCTCCCCTCTAAACATTATGCAAAATAATAATAATAACAACAACGATAATGATAATAGAAAGAAACTTAAAATGCTATACCTACAGTTTGATATTTACAGAAAAAGGATGTTTTCTGTTAGGCTATTGCTAGTAAAAAAAAAAAAAAAAAAGAACAACTCTTCAAGATTTTAACTAGAGCTAAAGAAAAACCTTCTTTGCACCGGACAGAGAACCTAACTTAGAGTTAGACATTCTGAAGTGAATAAGAGAGACAGAGTGTAGTGTGCATTAAAAATTGTAATATCTGCCCAGGAAGACCAGAGTTTCAAAAGAGCATGATGAGGCAGAATTATATTCCACAATGGGAAAGAAAAGCAGGAGATTCATACGATAATGCTTTGGTACCAAAGTAATGGACACTTCAGGCAGAAAAAGCAGATAACCATTAGATTTTGCAGCAGTCTGCTTGATAGCTGAGGTCACCAAACTGTCCAAGTAAAAGGAAGCATTTGAGAGCATTTATGATTTGCCAGCACCAGGAGAAGCAATGCACAGTTTAAAAATACTGCCCCTCAATGGGAGAAAATGTATTTCTATTAAGGGACCAGAATTGCGCTACGCCTGTTGGAATTTTTGCTTGTGCACAGGAATTTAGCTCCAGGTTCATGTCTGTCACTAAAATTGACAACTGCCTATGGCTCTCTACAATTGAAACGTAGATCTTAAATTTCACATCATTATCCAAATAAAATATATCTGCCAAGGGGGACTGGTATTACACAGTTAGAGAACTGTGATACCAGTTGTCTGATTAACATATTGAGAGGAATATAAGAATTTCTCACCTATTTTCCAGAGGGAGACTAACTGGGGAGCTTGTGGTAAAGAGACTAATTGAACATCCTCCCTCTGCTAACTACGGAGATGCCCAGAAATATGTCTGCTCTATGCAAGCAGGTTTTCCCTCTGCATATTACATTTGCTTTTTAGGACAGTCAGGAGGAAAATCATTAAATCTTTTTTTTTGCACCTCTTTTACTAAAAAAAGTTAGTCAAATTTTCATGTTAAAAAGTGTATGAATTTCCATTGAAAGCTTTCTTATAGCTACATAAAGTAACACATGCAAAGAGACTGTGTCTTAAAGAGAGAAGCTGCTTTTGGAAGTAAGAAGCTCTTTTTCAGTAGATATCAATGAAGCAGAGATCAGAGAAAACCTGGCCAAGCTTCATTCAGACCCTGAAATATTAATAGCTGAGACAGATGTGAATTTACACATTACAGGCAGAGTCCAGTTTAGAACTGGATCCACATTTCGTATGGGACTGAGGTCAGGATTTTGGATCAGTTTATCAAAGCAGCTGGCCACCGAAGATGCTCAGAACCAAATCTGCGTCTGAAGTTCTTTCAGGGTTTGTGTCTGAAATGTTCGTGACATATCAGAGAGATCCTCTTTCATCTCTTTTGTTTTGCCAGGGCTTAAGAAATACAAAACTGGGACTGAGGACTCAGACACAGAACAGAGTGTTGTTGTAAGTCAGCTGAGCCACAGTAGGAGTTTCTGTGCACATTCTTAGCCTGTGACATACATGAGCTAATGAGAATCACATTACCTTCCAGTGAAATAAGTATAACCTGGCACAAATTACCTGCACAATTGCCACAGATGAAGAACATGTCCACAGACAGCTGACATCAATAAGCTGATGTCCTGTATCTCACCCTGCAGCCAAATGGACCTATTCCAAGTTTATTCTATCTATGACAGTAAATAAAATTTGACCCATACCCAGGTCTGTGCAAGTAGAGCTCACCTACTTGCAGTCATCAAAAAGGTAGAGGCACCCGCAAAAAGACAGCAGCCAGTAGGTCAAAAGAAGGGATTATTTCCCACTACTAGGTTCTCATGAGCTGCATCTGAATAGTCTGCCCAATTTGGGGCTCCTTTGTAGAAGAAAGAGATTGAAAACTGGAGAAAGTCCAAGAAAGACTGTTAACACAGTTACAGAGCTGGGACTTGCAAAGATGTATGAAGAGATGCTGAGGGAACTGTATTTAGTTTGGAGAACAAAAGCTAAACAGGTATCTAATTGTTGCTTTCAACTACCTAAAGTGGAGTTTTCAAGAAATTAAGACTAATTTTTTTCCTTGAAGGTGCATAAGATCTTCCTTCTTGTCTTTGTGGAAGATAGGAATGACATTAACTTTCTAAGAGTCCTCAGGAACCTTCCCCAGTCTCTGTCACTTCTCAAAGACAAATGACAGTGTCCTTTCAATGAACTTGTCCAGCTACATCAGCACTCATGGGTGCATCCCATCAGGTCATATGAACATGTGTATGTCCAGTTTATTTAAATGTTCCCTAACCTGATCTTACTCAACCAAAGCTGAGTCTTCCTTGTTCTGGAATTTCCCTCTGGTCTTGGGGACGTGAGATTCATGAAGGCCAGTCTTACTAGTAAAGACAGATGAGGAAGGCACTGAGTACCTCATATTTTTCTGTGTTCATCAGCACATCCCCTTCCCCCTTCAGCTGCAAACAAACATTCTCCCTGGTCTTTCCTTTGATGCTAATGTATTTGCAGAAGTTTTTCTTGTTACAATTCACATCACCTGTGAAATTCAACTCCATGTAGGTTTTGGCTTTACTAGCCCTGTCTCTGAACTTAGATAGTGTCTCTATACTTCTTCTGGGTCAGTCACCAGACTCTGCTTCCATCTGTTGCATGCTTCCTTTTTGAGCTTGAATTTTATTCATCCACGCAGGGTTCCTGCTATGTTTAGAATAGATTAAACTATTCCACTTGGAAGAGACTTACAGTGGTCACCTAGTCCAACTGCCTGACAAATTCAGGGCTGACCAAAAGTTAAAGCATGTTGTTAAGGGCATTGTCCAAATGCTTCTTAAACACTGATAGGCTTGGGGTATTGACCACCCATCTAGGAAGCCTGTTGCAGTGTCTGACTACCCTCTCGGTAAAGAAATGCTTCCTCATGTCCATTCTAAACCTCCCCTGGTGCAGCTTTGAACCATTCTCATGTGTCCTATCACTGGATCCCATGGAGAAGAGCTCAGCACCTCCCTCTGCACTTCCCCTCCTCAGGAAGCTGCAGAGAGCAATGAGGTTGTCTCCCAGCCTCCTTTTCTCCAAACTAGACAAACACAAAGTCCTCAGCCACTCCTCACAGGACAATCCTTCCAGATCTTCCAGATCATTGATAAATATATTGAACAGAACTGGCCCTAGAATTGAACCCTGAGGAACATTGCTGGTCACCAGTTGTCAGTCAGATGTAGCCCCAATCACTGCAACCCTTCAGGCTCTGCCCTTCAGCCAGTTCTTCACCATGAACCCACTCATCCCACAGTTGGACAACTTGTCCAGAAGGATGCTGTGAGGATGGTATCAAAAGCCTTACTAAAATCCAGATAAACTACATTCACCGCCTTCCCTTCATCCACTAGGTTGGGTGCTTGACTTCCTTTATGTTGGATGGACCATTCCTGAGGTTGGAAGAGGTGATTTGTGAAAATCAATCATTTCTCCTGTACCTATTTTTTTATGCAGAATGAGAAACAGATTTTTGCTGATCACTTAACACATAGACAACTGAAAGTGAATAACGTAATACCACTCTGAAAGTGTATGTACCAGTGTACATGGACCTTCCAAGTCCCTAAGCTTACACATGACTAGCAACCCCTCATTTCAGGTTGTTTTGATAAGGATGAACTAAGTAAATGTGGCATGAAGAGGGAACAGACACTGTCTGTCAAGGATTCCCTGACTAGTTTGAATGGTACTGTTCAAAACAGAAAGGCTATAAAATAGTTAGGGATCCCAAAAGAAAAAGCAGTTTAATGATAATGCCTGATATTGTGCTGTGTCAAGTAGGTTGAGTAAACTTTGGACAAGAAGTCACAGGAATAGTGAGGACAATCAAGGAACTAGTCTTGCCTTTGTGTGCTGCATTGGTAAGACTAATATCAGTCCACCATGGTCCGCTTACACTGCCTGCCTCTTAGAGGGATGTTGCAAATTGAACATGGTTCAGGTATTAAGTAAACCTTTTATTTAACAGAGAAAAATGCTAGAGGAATCTGGTAGTAAGATGCTGAAGTTAGACAAAGGACAAAGAAAAAGAGAGCGCCAATGTTTAGCACAGCCAAGACACAACATCTAAAAGGTGACATGAAGGTCTCCATTCTTGATTTTTTCATATAAAGAAAGACTGGCCTACCAATGGATATGGTTTAGCCAGAAATGGATAATTAGCTGAAAACAGATGTTAATAGGTAAAACTTTATCACCTGTTTTACACAGAAAATTAGATTCAACAATCAAATGGGTTTTTTTCTGGCTATAAAAATATGTGATTACTTCCAGAGTCAGAACATTGTTTATATAAGAGGGATTTCATGTTGTTTGCAGAGGAAAGACATTGGAAAACAAGCAGCCACAGTAAAATCTGCCATTAGAGAATCTCCAATAAAGAGCTTCTCATGTCCTGCAGGAGCCTGTAATTTTTCTGGGAAAGGGAATGTCTCTTGATATATACCTAAGCAACACTTGCTTCCTGAGACCTTGCAAAGCTTGAAAATAAACACAATTCCACAATTCCTCACAATTTCTGGTGCTAGAAGCCCTAAACAGGCCCTCGTGTTGTTCTAACTTGGTTACCTTCCACAGGAAGATTGGATTTCAGGCTCACCATCCACACTCACAAGAAGATGTGAACATTGTGCAGGTTTGTGGAAAAAAAAGAGTTTAATAGTGTGGTGCATTCAGGCTAGAAAATGTTGCTTTGTGATCTCTATTGGTCATTTGGGTCTAATTTTTTTAAGCCCTTGTTAGAAAATGAAAAATGGGAGAAGAAAAGTAAAGGACAAAGAATGAAGAGAGAAAATGTTCTGTTATGTTGAGCCCCTTTTCATGATAATTTAGGCTCAGAAAGTCATTTCCAGTCACAGGCACAGCAAATACTGAGTCACTATCAGATCTTGATTCGCTGCCATTTATCTTCCGCACCAGAAGGAGACGACTTTGGTTGGACATGCACATGTCAAAATGCTTAACAAATTATTCCGATCTTTTTTATCTCTTCAACAGCTTTTTGGTCTTTCAACAGCTCATTTGGTAGAGAATAATCAGGAATTTTCTCCAGCTGTTGTAAAAGTGAAATGATTTTCAACCTGCAAATTATTTCAGGGTTGGTAGAGGCACAGAGACTGTGATGCGCTGCTAATGTGCCAATATTTGACATTTTCCCTCCATTCTTAGGGTACTTTACAGCACTCTTATTTATTTATTTATTTATTTTAACTACAGAATGGAATCATTGACTATGGGCTTGCAAATAGCAATAAAATTATATAGTTTATAGATCAAAGATTCATAATGTATGGCATGTAACAAAAATGTGCAGCAGCATATGAACATCCATATATTACGAAAAGAAAAATGACATCCTGAAAAATACGAATTCTGTGCCACAGCACAGGCCAACAGAATACCAAGACCAGAAAGTAAAGGTCAGACTCATCTCATCTATTTTTAGGTATCTCCAATGTAGATCTACATCTTCTAGGTATGAGTGAAACAACACAGATCCCCACTGTAGTTAAAGGAGAAAAGCAAACTGCAGCTATACCTCATGTGAAAGTAAATATCTGAAATAACAGATTTGGGGTTTTTGTCCACTATCTTGAAACCTTGTGTGGCAGTACCTTCTTGAGCATGTGCAGAAATATAGCATCGCAGGACACAAACACTAAAATTTCTATCTCCTGATGAATGAAAGAACTTCATGCATATTCTGATCTGTGGCTAAAATAGAAACTCAGAAACTGCAGAATCAACATTTGCATTTACCAGTATACAAAAAAAGAAGCCCTGAGATGTTGCTACTACGGCCCATTCCATCTATGTCTGCCCTGTCTCTGAGGCATTGCTACAGCATTTCAGCACAGAGCAGTGCATTTCAGGCATTGAACTTTCCCAGGAAAATAGGCAGCACTTCATTGCCCTTCACGGGGTTCCATTAGGGGTTACTTGCAAATTATGCAGCATTATGGTATGTACAGGTGAAAATTATTCCATACTTTAATGTACCACCATTTATAGCCCCAGTAATTATTTTTCTGAGGGTTTTTTGATCAGGTCTTGAAAAAATCAGTCAGCCAAGGTGGAGAAAAACTCTTTATGAATGACATGAATACTCATGCCAGGCAGAGCAAGCAGGCGACAGATGATTCGCAGGAAGAAAAGCACTTGTTCCTTCTGGTTGGCAAATATTGAATGTTTTATTTTTATCTTTTTTTGAGAAACCAGGATCAGTGTGTGAATGATGCGTGAGCAGCAATAAACCCACAGTGTTTGTTGCTTTGTCCTATTTCCCTTGTGTAATCTAGTCTTCTGGAAGTTGGCTCCCATTGAAATGCCAGGGGAAAAGTATCCAGCAACTCAGGATACTGCACTATATTACCTCTTACTTTAAAAAGAAAATGAATTTGCTGTTAGGAGCCAAACTGCTTATCCCAGCTAGAGGACACTTTTTCTTAGAAGTTTTTCCTCTTAAGCCAGGTCCTTAGCTGGTATAAATCTGAGCAGCTCTGTTTAAATTAATAGAGTTACACAGATTTACATGATCCAGCTGCTAGATTTCAGCTAAAAGGCTCCTGTCAGAAGGTGACTTTTGGTATGAGGGTATAAATCTTTGACCCACACTGAGTCAAGTAGAGAAAAATCAATAATGATAATTTTTCTTTTCTTTTTTTTTTTTTTTTCCATTTCATGTACCAGGAAGGGGAAAAAAAAGAATCAAATGAGATCTGAAATTAAACATATATAGTCCACGAGGAGATTTACAAAAAAAAAAAAAAAAAAAAAAAAGAGTGAGATGGATAGAAAGAGAAACAGAGCACATATTGAAACAGTGTGCCCTATTTGCTGAATGTAGCCTTTGTGAAGACTGACGGATCAGAAAAAAACTGGAAACTGCAGTGCTCTGTTTATCCAAAAATAAAATATTACATAGGTCAAGCAAGCACAATGCAATCCTCCCTCCCTTTCACTCTATCTCAGCCTTGACCTGAAAAGACAACTCTCTAATGTGCTGAAAGCCTTTCGGATTCCCATTCCAAGCAGGGACTGACAGCTTTCCTGAACTATGCCAGAAATAAGATAGATTTACAAAAATTAATCAAGATCCAATTTAGCAAGAGCTTGAGCACACACATAACTCCTTTTACCCTTAAAGCTAGACACTCACTTATATAGCTCACTAAATTAGTGAATTAAAAAAATTTAAAAAATATCCCAAAATGAGAGGAATCCTGTGGGAGAAACTTTCCAGTTACATTATGTGGAAATGTACCCCAAATTAATTTGAATCAGTTTTATCCTCTCCTATCCCTTTTATTCTTCTATAAAAATTGGTAAAATTGCTCCTTTAGTAGTGGGCAAAAAAATCAAACTGAAGTTTAAAGCCACTGACAATCAGCACAGTCCTCACTTTCATTAAGAAGGATGTATGTATATATGTGTATTTAGCGAATGATAACAAATGTTAGAACCAAATTGGGCCATTTTTAACTCATAACAAATTTCTTTCTCATTTACAACCTTCTGATGGCAAAAATCACATTGCTCAGGCAAGCTTGCTGAGACCATCATACTCATTTCTCTTAGATAAGTTTACAGTTATCTTGCCAGAACATATGGTTATTCATTCGTTCTTGTCTGATCAAACTCAGTTTCAATCTGACCTTCGAAATAACAGGCTAATATCCCTTTCATTCAGAACTGTAAAACCCCTGATCTTTCTGAAAACTGGCAAGCAGAGAGAATGCTACCAACAGGTGAATCTCTAAAGTTTCATAACTTTTAGGTAAATGTTCAAAAATACATGATTCCTATAAAAATTAGGTACAAACCCACTGGTGAGTTCAACAGTGTCAATACATCTATCAGTGTAGGGACTAACCATGGGAAGAGGGACATGGTTGATGTTATCCCAACTATCCACGCTGCTCTCTTGGATTTCAAAATGGGTCCATTGGGTCATAAAAAGGCCCAAGGTCCTCACTGGTCTGTTGTACTTGTGTATCTGTTTTTCTGATTTTAACAAGAAACAAACATGAAAACATAAAGTACATGAAAATAACAAAAATAAATTAGTTGCACTTGCTTTGCATTGTATTTTATTTAAGAATATAAGCAAGAAAGGCAGTGCTGTTGAAGTAATTTTCTTTGGAGTAACTTTAAAAAGACCATATGTTCGTCTCAGTTCTTCTTCCACTAGGCAAATCTTGAATATCATCACACAGAGTGGAAAAAAACCCCTAAAACTAAAACTTTAACTAAGAAAAAAAGTCCAACAACTTCTTGGTATTTTCAGTTTAATTGTACGGGATTACTCTTTTCTCTTTGGTAATGTGGGTGCATCATCCAATGCATGCCATGTCTCCAGGACACATTTGCACATTCTTAATTTGTTGGTGTTTTACAACAGACTATTGTGATATGGTCAATGTTGAAGCTGGAGAGAATCTAAGACATAGCACAACAACTAGGATTGTGTGTGTTATCCCTCACTTCCCCACATTAGTGTTATGGAACATGATTTAAGAGGGTCAGCACCTGTTCATAATGGTCCTCCACCCTCCATTTCATACCTGTTGTTTGGTCTCTAATGGGACATGGCAACAGCAGCACTGGTCAATAAGAGAAGACCTGCGGAAGCCTTAAACCATTGAGGAAACTGAGGAATATCAGTTACAAAATCCACTGATAGTGTTTTGTTGGGAAAAAGTTTATACTGCCCTTATTTTTCCTGTTGTACAGCCAAGGTAATTTGTTGACCAAAAAAAAACCAAACCGAAAAAGGCAAAGAAAATAGAGAAATAGTGTTAAAATCAAATCATTACCAGGCATAAGTCCTTATGCTGTCACTGAAATCATACTTGTACCCACACTAGTAAATACCGATACCTGGTTCCAGAGGCAATCATTGGACACAAAGCTCTTCCACTGGAAAGCAAATTGGGACAGAATCAACAGAGAGTGATGGATGCAATGTCAGAGGGGACAGATACTTCCCAAGCCTGGCACTGCTTTTTCCTAAGAAAGCTCCAGGTTTGGGGCTGCAGTTGGAAATCTTGCTCAGTGATTGGAAAGAGTGAAAGATCTAGGGGGATATTGGTGCTGGGCATGGGAAAAACTGTGCTCAGAGCACACAAACTGCCTTGCTTTATAAATTTTAAAAGTCCATGTTGAGTAGTGAACCCCCAGACATATACCAGTGTTCAATCACCTTTCTAAGACACATTTCTGTAATAACGGCAAGAAGAAAATGCAAGTTAAAAAAGAGGGAAACCTGAAAATCTAAAGAACAAAACCCCTCATTTTATTTTCTCTCCACAGCATCTGTGCTTCCTTCAGGTCCAAATTTTCTGTTTCTTTGGGCAAGATCTGCCTTCTTCTGCTACCTCATGTCCTGCACTGTTGGCTTTTAAAAACTATTAACAAATCCAGTGGCCAAATCACTTATTTAAATGCTCAAATTAATTACCATAAAATATCATATTAACATCTCTATGGGTGTCTGATCTTCAACAGAAAGGATTTTTCCTCCTTGAGCTTGTGAATATGAAACTTGCATCCCACAGCTGTGAAGAGTGGCCCTGAGACAGCTCTGCAATGGGACAAATGCTCCGTCCTTTGTTCCACAAACATTTCAAAAGGGAATAATGTATTTACTTATTCTTTTTCTAAGATGTGTGGACAGAAATTATAAAGCAAACAAAGCAAAGTAAAAAAAAAACCTCAGTATAGGAATAAAAAGAACATTTGTGTATTTGAAAAAAAAAAAGCTTAAAACTTCATGGGCACAAAATGATGAATTCTAAGATCTCTCTAACACCTCCGATTGCCCCAGAAAACAAAATGCAGAGATGTGCACTCATGCACAAAGGCTGGAAACTCTTTGGATCTGGTCCCGCTCCTAATGACAGGAGTTTCTCTCCTCTGACCGCACAGGATGGGGCCCCTTCATTATCTTTCAACCAGCGGATAATTAGCAACTTTCGTAACAATCATGTCAGATGAGCAGCCTGGGGAAGGGAAAGGAATCTATTATGTGGCCAGGGCCTTCTGTCTGCCCGATCTTTTAAGCAGATTGAAGTGGGGCGGCCGTCGCGCACAACCGCCCCAGGTAAGCCGGCGCGGGGCTCCTGGGGGTTATCAAACCGGCCAGGGCTTTCAGGCAGAGCAAAGCCTTCCGCCGGGAAGGTCCTCCCAAGTGCTGGCACCGCATCTCCAGGATTATCCCCACTGCACTAACATATCATCTGGCTTTAAACTTCACCCCCTCTGGCAAAGTATATACTCAAAATGCTGCTTCCCCCGCCTCCTCCCCAGCCCTCCTTATCCTTTAGTCCCATCTTCCCCCCGTTCCCAAGCAGCCACGGGCTGCGGCCGGCACCGCTGCCAAGCACCGGGCTGGATTAGCTGCAAGCCAATAGCTGGGGGTCAGGATTAAGAGGCCAGCATGCACTTTAATACAAGCTGCCTATAATTAATGGCATTATTAATAGCTTGACTGAAAAATTCATTAAAAAATCCATTAAAAATAAATACCCTTTTACAAAAGGCATTGCCTTGGGTAAGAAAAACAGAAAAAAAGATAAAGGAAAATTGATTGGTGGTTTTCAGTTCACAGAAAGACAGACCATAGTTCAAGCTGATTAAAATTGAACATTTTAGATTAAGCACCCTTGCCAAAATATTCTCTGTAGTTACCCAATATGAAAATATTATGAGATGTCAGGTTTTACATTTTTTATATGTGAAGGTTTCAGCATAAGACACGTCCACCACACACACACGCAGTCCGATGAGCACATGTATATGTGCCCAGGCTCATACTTGTAGGTAACTTCCTTCCTGAGATATTTTTTTCTCCCTCAGGAGCAGCAGGACTCCTCCTGCATTGGAGGTTAACTATAAGCGATAAACTCTGAGACTCTACTGCAGAGAGTGTTTTCAAATGCTGCAGAGCTCCCTGCTAGCACATATCTTCACCTCTCCCTTTCCAGGCCTAATTGTTGCATCTGAAGAAAAAAAAAAAAAAAAAGGAAAAGAAGATCAAACATAAAATGGTGTCCTTTCAACGCATGTGTGGGCTTCTCTTTCGATTTCGCTTCCCAGTGCTCATCAGCATTTTGAGTACACAGACCAGGGAAGAAGAAAAGCAGTTAAAACTGACTCTCATTTATACTAAGGCCTCTTGACACCTCTCTGGTAGTGCAAAAAAGCCATTAGAGTGAGCAAAAGCATAATTTATACCATTTCAAACTCCCCTTTACACTGCCTGAGTGGTGCAGAGCAGACTCAGACTAAGTGAGGGATGAACCCAGAAGGGTCCTTGAACTTTGCTTCCAAATCCTCCTTCTCTGAAATGAATCTCGTGAAGTTATAGGCAAGACTACAAAACAACAGGAATCCTGCATTATTTTTCTTACTGCCAGCACTGATATCTGAAATCTTGTATATAGTCTCAAGGCAGACACTGATTTATAACTCAGCAGGTGAAGACCATGCTGGGACACCAACATGGGCCATTTCTAAACCACCAGCTTCTTTCTCTTTTTATAACCTCCACATTATTTACTCTGTTTAAACCAGCAGGATAATGTGTGAAGGATTATACCAGACTTGGGGTCCAAATAGTGATTGACAGTTACTAAAAAAACAGATGCTGGAGTTGTAAAGAAGCTCTGATGGAATAACCTCCTAATGCCCAAGAACCACATCTTTGTTTAAAACGTCCAAATCATCACAGGGTACAGCAGGATCCCCTTTCCTTCTCCCTAAACAGGAACTGGTTAAGGATGTAAAACCCAAATATTGTTGCTTCTGCCAACGTTGCTGGTGCTCCCAGCATCACTGCTCTGCAGTTGGCATTACCTTTGACAGCTGATAATGCAAAAAGTTCACTTTCCATCACTGTTATGCTGAAGACAGAGGGTGACTCATGTGTTAGTGTCTCGGTTGCTGTTGCTATTTGTTGGACATCCAGTGTGGAGTATCAATGAACTCTCTCACACTTCATCCCAGGAAGGCAGAAATATTATTTCTTGGCTTCACATTCCTTCTTGGCTCCTTGTGTTGCCAGCTGTTACGTTTAATGGCCATCAAACTGTTTGTGCCTCCGAATTAAAAGTCTCCTGGAGGCTATGTTAGATCCCGCCTTTTCTCTTGAGAAATAGCGATTCTGTGCTTAGATCGCCCTTGTGCTGTCTAATGAATATGGCTAAGTTGTTTTTGAGGCTGCAGCAGTGTTTTTTGCCCTTAACTACATGTAACAAGCAGTAAAAATTTCACTCCAGGACTAAACTTTCCCAGAAGATATTGTAACAGATAAATGTTGTAAGATCCCATAACTAGTCTACTGTTTGCGTTGAGTCACTCTGATTCTTTGATCAATGCTGTTATTTCACATTGTTAGAGAAATGTGAGAACAACATGGAGTGAGGACTGGCAAAACCCATGCCCTTCCCCCTCCCCCAAATTATATTTTAACATTGTGGGATACATTTAGTGTAACATTATGTGGAAACTCTCAGATCTGGGTGCTCAGTGCCTATGGATACAGTTCTCACCCTTAAGCAAAAAAAGTCACAAACCAGAATACTTTCTGTGTTTTCAGATCTGCATGTTTTGCATGCAGCTTTTCAGATTTGCAATCACAAGACTGTTTCTTAAGTTATTCACTTAAAAAAAAAAAAAAAAACACGTAAAGAAATTACTGAAATCTAAAGGTTTGATAAGAATGAATCTATTTATTTGAAAAATTTGGGTTTTCAAATAAGGAAAGTACTCAAGTCAACTTTAAAATTATCAACATTAAAGCTTTTCACATTTAATTTTCAATTTTCATTTCATAATTTCCAGTGAACTAAAATAGATTGTCTATTAGGATTTTTTAATCTAGATATTGGAAACTAATCTATAATTTAGAATTTTCATCCCTTGTTTTTAAACACAAAATGTTTCAATAACCTAGACAACATAAGAAGGACACGGACCTGCTTGAGTGGGTCCAGAGAAGGCCACGAAGATGCTCGGGGGGCTGGAGCACCAACCCTGTGAGGACAGGCTGAGAGAGTTGGGGGTGTTCAGCTGGAGAAGAGAAGGCTCCAGGGAGACCTTATAGTGGCCTTCCAGTACTTAAAGGGGCTACAGGAAAGATGGGGAGGGACTCTTGTTCAGTGAGTGTAGGGAGAGGACAAGGGGTAATGGTTTTAAACTGAAAGATGGCAGATTTAGATTGGACATAAAGAAGAAATTCTTAACTGTGAGGGTGGTGAGACACTGGAACAGGTTTCCCAGAGAAGTTGTGCTCAGAGAACATGATCTAGTGGAAGGTGTCCCTGACCCTGGCATGGTGGTTGAACTATGTGATCTTTAAGGTCCCTTCCAACTCAAACCATTCTGTGATTCTGTGAACCCACCTATCAGTCATCTGCTATCATATTTGGGTTCCTTTAACATGTTGGCTTCCCAGGTCACTTAGAATGTTAGTTTAACCTGAGAATGAAGTTTTCCTCTCTGCAATAGATCAGCACAAATGTAGTTCATTCCCAGTAGAAGGTGATCAAGCTGATTTTGTTTTGCTAGTACAATCTAAACAAATCACTTCTGTTTTCAGTGAGGTATAACCACCTCTAGTGGTAGAAATCAGCCACTCGCTAAAAGGCCATGACCGCAACATGCAGTTTTAGGGAAGAAAGAGAAGATGGCACTTGACAAAAAGACAGTGATAATTTAAAGCTAGTTCTGTGTACTGACATCTGTTAAAATCTGGCAATGATTCTTCTATCCTAAAAAGGGATACTGGACATTTTCTAAACCAAAAGGTTGCAGAGGTGATAGTCTGCCTAAAAACTACCTGTCAGAAATCATAAGCTCCTAGTTCATTATCAACATATGAAGAAGAGTGTTTTCACTGAGACATGCCTATACTGATCTATGCTCCAAAGTCATCCCAGTACCTCTGTGATTCCAGGATTCAGCCACTTTGGTGTCTCTGCATGATGTTGCAGATCTTCTGGATTTCCCCCGTAATCTTTCATTCATTCTGGCAACCTTATTTTAGCAGACATTAGGAGTGAGATTCATTTGTCTGAAGGTAAATCTTTGCAATTTAAATTTCTGTACCAAGGCTAGTCACAGAAAGCCCTCTCCACAGTCAAAAGGGGAAAAAAATACTCCAGAATTGTGAATTTTCTCATCCTGAAGTAGACATCTAAAGTTAGAAGGTGAATTACCTTTTCAAGGTGGATATTCCTACCCATTAAATATAGCAAAATTTCAGAGTGATTAGCTCTAATCAACTATATATACTGCTACATCTCAAAGTTAAATGAAATTAGTCCAACTTTAAAAAAAATAACTTGTATTATGAAAATTGATCTGCAGTGTGATTTATGGCAGATTGCATGGAAGAAAGTACATACTTACCTATATACCTTTAGATGGATATTTTTACAAACAGATCACTGATAGAAATTAAATGTGATTGTATTTGCATTGAGTTTTGTGTGTGTGATTTGATATTAGGGGGGTTACACAGGTGCCTAAATCTAGGCCACTAGTTCTGTTAACAGTCCGGTAGAGTATCTGCAACATCCAAACAAGAACAGAAGATGTAATGTAGGATGTTCTAGAGACCTGAGTTTAGAAACCTGTTGGAACAGCCTGGCTCCAAAGTGCTGAAGCATCTACGTACAGGCCTAAATATCATAATTCAGTTAGGAGTCATATTAAAACATGACTTGGACTCTCTGAAAGAAGTGAGATTCAGACAATGAAAACAAGCGGGCAGAATTCCAACTTCGGGTTACTATCACATCCAGCATACCTCAGGCTGTGGGTGTCTTAAGAGTGATCGTCTCACAGAAGGTACCACTAAAATTAACCTTACTGGCAGAGGGATACATCATATACACAACCTAAGGTGAAGCATTTGCTTCATTGCTGTTAGGGCCTGAGGGCACAATACAATAAAAAGTGTGTAACCATGAAAAGCGTTAGGTACCGGAAGAGATTACTACTGATAGCATGGAAAGCAAACAAAATCTAAGTTTTAAGACAGGATTTGAAAAGTTTTCAGGAGGGGTCATCTGACATGGCTAATCTCTACTGCATCAGTCTAAACATGACAGCCAGGAAACTCTTCTCAGGTCTATGTCCATAATCTGAGGTCTTGAAATCATGTCTCGAAGTAAGAGGTAGAAACCTGATCTCCTTTGTTTATCAGAAATAAATGATTTGACAAGGATCTGTGAGCTCATGCAAAGGGAAATGGGCCATGTTTCATCTGCAAACAGGGAGAAAAGCAAAATAAAAATTATACCTAAGGGAGATTGTTACCTACAAAGACTACATTAAGAAAATGAAGCCAATGGGTGGAGCACCTGCTAGACTGAGTTTTGGTGAAAGCTTCACATCTTTACATTTCTTTAGCAGCCTGTTTCTGGTTAAGCCCCTGTCTGAAATAGATATGAAAGACGTCCCTCCAAACAAACTGGTGTTCATTTCTCTCTGTGATGGTCCAGAGAGGAAGTACAACTGTCAGAAAGAAGGTGGAGAAAAGGGACCTGTTACAGGTCAGGTCTATGTCAGAGGAGGGAGTCAGGCTGTGGAGCTCAGATACTTTTTCTAGCCCTATAGTACCCCTTCACTGCTTCATAAGATAGCTTCATCCCATGCTGCTACAGAGAGCATGACACAGGCAAAAGGACATTCTTGGTCCTTTATACAGCAGAAATCACTGAAAGAAATTCTGCAGCCTGTATAATGGACAAGCTGGTGAAGAACTTGGCATGATATCTTGTTTCTTCTGACTTTAACATTTCGTAAAATCTGTTATTTAACTTCTTGTTCTCTCTGATCAAGGTCTACTGTACACGAACTAAATCACCCTCATCCACAAAATGTCAGAATAGATTCCAGTCTGGCTGCTTTTCAAGTGATTATTCTCAAGATGCTGTATTTTCCACCAAATCAATTTTTTTATGTTTTTTAGAAGAAATGAGAAACATATTGGCTGCTGTTAGCACTTCTTTTGACCCAGACAGGAGCATTTCATTCCAGTCTTCTTTTTCTGGTTAGTTAATGTTTGTGTTCTAAAAATATTTTTTAAAAAAATATTTATTCCTTTTTTTGTTGTTGTTGCTTTGGAACTATCAAAATAAAATGTACCTCCACTAGTTACTGACTTACAGGTGTATTCATAAATTGCTTTGCTTAACAACAAACTGAACTTTTTCAGATTCTTGTTCGCCACAGAATGTTCTAGCCATTACGTGCTGTCAGTGCTCTTCACTGGATGCTGTATGATGAGGAGTTCAAAATACACCTTTTAAACAATGTTCCCAGTATATACCAATTTATAAAGACATCTTGTCCTGTACTCTCCACCTAAGCCAACTGTGATACGCATGTCCCTTCCCTCATCACCAAAGACCAAATTATTTAATGCCTCAGTCTGAGGCATTAAATTATTTTAGTACTGGAAGCCAATTTATACTTTATTCCCACTTCCTCCTCCGAGTACATTTTGTGTCCTGCCCTTACAGGACACACCTAAATGTTTGAGAAACATCACACTAAGCACAAGCCCAAGTGCATATCAACTCCTTCTCCTGGAGGACTTCAAGCCTGGAGATTTAATGAGTAGGGTGGGGACTCTCACAATGTTACCTACTGGCTAAATAATCCACTTTCAGTTTGCGCACACAAATTTGATACTTTTCCAGAGTCAGATAGCATCTCAAAAAGATTTCTTTTATCTTTAGCCTTGTTAAAACAAGATATCTGGGTGGTAATATTTCCGTTCTCTCTTAGCCCACAGACTCTGAACAATAACACATTTCACACAGGTTAATCGAACTGAGATAATAATGTCATAACTGAGCCAAAATTCTGGAAATCACATAAATCAGCAAAAGGAACATCAATTCATTGAAACTTTTCATTTGCCAGTGCAACAATTACAACTGCAATACATAACCATGTAGAGACTACAGGCGGGGTTTTCTTTCAGGGAAGTGATTCTCAGCTATTTTTATGATAACCAGCTTTTTTTCTCCAAACAAGGTACTGTTCCCATATACTGACTTAACATGGGAACTTGATTGACCTGAACTTTAAAACTCCTGAGGTTTAAAATTCCCCTTAACCAGAGCATTCACCACCTCTGACTGGGAATTATTGCACAGCTGTATAGTTCTCCAGTTAAATACTATTTCAACTCTTCAGCTTCACTTGTTATCCTAGTACATCTCAAGAAAGCTTCTTGTCAGTTCCTAAATATTCACTGTTCAAGCCTTGACATTTACACTCTTCAAATATTTGCATACCATTATTATGATTCTGTTAACCATCTATAAGCAAAGCTATATTTATTCTACCCTTGTACTCATACCTAATAATTCAACCCTTCCCAGCTTTGATCTTTTTGTTCTTCTTCTTGGAGTAATTCTTGCATATTGTCAGCACCTTTTTATTTTGATGATGTCAAGAATAAAAACTTATTCCAAGTGAAGCTACCAGAACTCATCTAGAGGTACTACCTTTCTGAACTGTGATATAACATGTTCCTGAATGCAAACTTTAGGATTGTATCGGATTCCCTTATCTTTCTCAGCTTTCCAGCCCAATACCACTCTAGTTTGCAAAACAAAGAGCTTCTGCACAAGGCAGTTGAAGTAAGACAAGGTTGCTCAGAGCTGGGACTAAATGCATGAATCCTGAGCCCCTCATCATTCATCTGGTTTTCCTACCTGTTGGGCTATTCTCTATGTAGACAGCAGCTCTGTGAACTCTGAAAATGCAGTGTCTTTACTTAACAAAAAGGAATGCAAGAAAAAAAAAGTGCGAAGCTGCTGCTTATGGAGGAAATGATTAATTTAATCTGGTGGTGTCAGCAGAAATGCCCTTCGTATTAAGACATTAGCTAAAACTAGGAAATGAAAGTCATTGGCCTTATTCTTCTACTATACAATATCCCTTGCACATTAACAGGACACCTTTCCACTTTACAGCTAGGTCTATGATATTTGAGGATTCCTGTATGGCTATGCTACATTCATCCTGACAACTGTATGAGTTTCAATATGGCTAAATGTCGGGTTCTCCACTTCCACCACAACAACCCCCAGTAGCGCTACAGGCTTGGGGAGGAGTGGCTGGAGAGCTGCCAGTCAGAGAGGGACCTGGGGGTGTTGATTGACAGCCAGCTGAACATGAGCCAGCAGTGTGCCCAGGTGGCCAAGAAGGCCAATGGTATCCTGGCTTGCATCAGAAATAGTGTGGCCAGCAGGGACAGGGAAGGGATCTTACCCCTGTACTCGGCACTGGTGAGGCCGCACCTCAATTACTGTGTTCAGTTTTGGGCCTCTCACTCCAAAAAGGACATTGAATGACTCGAGCGTGTCCAGAGAAGGGCAACGAAGCTGGTGCAGGGTCTGGAGCACAGGTCTGACGGGGAGCGACTGAGGGAACTGGGGGGGTTTAGTCTGGAGAAGAGGAGGCTGAGGGGAGACCTCATCGCCCTCTACAACTACCTGAAAGGGGGCTGCAGAGAGCTGGGGATGAGTCTCTTGAACCAAGGAACAAGCGACAGGACAAGAGGTAATGGCCTCAAGTTGTGCCAGGGAAGGTTTAGACTGGATATTAGGAAGCATTTCTTTACAGAACGGGTTGTTGGGCATTGGAATGGGCTGCCCAGGGAGGTGGTGGAGTCCCCATCCCTGGAGATGTTTAAGAGTCGGGTTGACATAGCGCTTAGGAATATGGTGTAGTTGGAAATTGTCAGTGTTCGGTTAATGGTTGGACTGGATGATCTTCAAGGTCTTTTCCAAACTTGATGATTCTGTGATTCTGTGATTTTTAATTAGAACAATAGAAATTTAACTAAATGCAACATTATTTCCACAAGTAACAACATTTTTATTTTAAGATGAATATTCCTCTCAGCTATATGCCCAGCCACTTTGTAGTCTGCTCTATTCAGGCTTACATCAGCTACTGAGACACATTAGTGTAACTGCATGTGTGCTATTCTGTATGCAAAAGATATCTATGAGTATTAACTAAATTTGCAAGAGGAATTAGGATCAGTAATAAATGCTTTAGCAAAGAGGCTTTTGGGAATAAAAAATATATCTTCAGGCAAAATTCTCATAAACTAGACATCATCTTTGATTTACAGTTTATAGTATTTTCTTCCCTGCGTCCAATATTCCCAGCTTCAGGGCTCCTGTTCTGTTTGTTGTGATCGACTGTATAGGGTAGGAGGGCAGTTCTGTGGGCTAAAGTTAAGTCAATGCAATCATGAACTTAGGAAAATAAAGAACATGTTCAACTTCAGTTTACACAAGCCAGGTCACCCAGGTTGAAATCCCTTGGATTCACTCAATGGTAATGAGCTTCCGGTTCTTAATACAAAAATATTCAGTGGCAGAATTTAGTCATTTGGTGGAGAGCAAAATGTGGCCATGAGTACACAGAGTGAGGAGGCCTGTTCCACATAAAAACAGCAGTCTGCCTCTGGCTCTATAGGAGTTCTACCTTAATAACAATTTTGAGATGTCTCCTGAAGCTTTTGTCCATCTCTATTTTCATAGATTCATAGTGTATGGGGCCATCAGGGACCATTACAATTCTCTTGCCTGACCTCCTGCATAATAAGTTGGTTATTATGATCTCCTCTGTCCTTAAAGTCTTTAGATCACATTGTCCCATACCTTGACTATTGAAGAATTATCCCCAACAGGATTTCTTCCTTTTTCTTTTTTCAACTTTAAACGACCCTGTTAATGGAGCTTCCACCAGTGACAGGTTGTTTAAAAGTTACTTTAGGACTCTTTTTTCCCTTCTGATAGTCAGCCTATATGTTCCTTCAGTTAATTTAATTCCACTGCTCATGGCAATGTCCACACCCTAAATAATTCTTCACCCTCCTTGGCATTTAAATGCTTCAAATGACTGTAGGCAATTTTCTTGTTTCTTTTTAGTCATTTCTTAGCCAAGCTACATGGATATTAGTCTTTCAGATCTGTCCTTATAAGTCAGTCCTCCCCAGACTCTTAATTATGTCTTAGCCTTGCTTTTCACTACTATACTGGAAGAGCTTTAGTTCTCTTCCCACGTTAACCCATCTAGACCAAACAGAGTGTAGGCAAAATCCCAAACTTGCCAAGTCCATAAAAACTGCCACTGATTTTACTAGACGTTGGATCAGGACTTATAATATGTGTAATCCCTTCTAGTGAATGATACAGGGAAATGAGTTAGCAGGTCTGTAGCTATAATGTTATCTATGCAAAAACATTTTATTTTCTATGTCATGACATGAACACCTCATGTGTATTTTGCAGACCACTTTTATCTCAAGTAATTTTGCCTTCTGAGTCTCACTTTCCACACAATCTTCATGCCTTAGTTGATTTTTTTTCTAGGTATTTTACTTTGAGATTTTCAGGTTGAATTTTATTTCACATTTCTTGCCAGTGCATTCTCTTTGTGTTCCTTTGTATTATTTCTTTCTCCCCTAAGGTGACTTCTTCATTCCTGGTATGTTCACACTAAGATGGGTTTTTACTGTGCCCTTCAGTTTTTAATGAAGTGTCCTCATTTCAAAGAGATATCAATTGAATATATTTTGCAAATGCAACTATTGCATGCTATTTACAATAGCCTTCTTCCAGAGCATTAATGGGAAATTCCAACTTTTATTTTACTATGTGGTATAATCAAGGAGATCTCACTGGGACAGCTATACAGTCCTCTACATTATTCAAAGAAGCTCTAGTTTTCATTAACTTCTTGCTGTGGATTTTCATTACATTTTCAGTCCATGCAATAGTGTTATCAGTCAAGCCAGTGTAAATTAATGTGTTGATCTAGATTTCGAGTCTAACACTTTGCAATTACATATACTACACTGATAAATAAAATATATGTTATGGTCACGTCAATATCTTTCTGTACCTTACTATCCATACATGGCATACATATACTTACTCCATACATATTCCATATACCATACATATTCCATTTTAGGAAATAAACATATGTATGTATGTGTAATGTTAAGCAGCTCTCTGTGTTTGGGTACATACAGAGTAGGTCAATAAGTACAAGTGTACAACAGCCAGTTGTCTAGAGAAAGTGTGTAAAGAACTTCACTTATTCAGTGCAAAAAGGAGTTTAAAAATCAAGTTGGCAAATTCAAACCGGTGAAAAAGTGTATAATTAGATCATGGACTTTATCTCCAAAAGAACTCTTAAAGCTAAAAACTTAACTAATTTGGAAAAGTTGTGTATTCAAAGGTAAAATACTGATTATGAACAGACTTTTGCAAAGGTAGAAAACTATGCCAGTCAGGGCTTAAACATTCTCTCTGTAAAAATGAGGGTATAAGAGGGATACATGACTGTCATGGTCAACTCATCATGGAGGACTCAATTTAATTGCCTAAAAGTTTATAGATATTATCATCTGAAATTCCCTGGGGTATCCAAGACATTCTTATAGGACTGGTAAACACAGGATCAATGGAAACCCTATACTCCTCTACAGTGACATAACTCCTGCTATTGTAAGAATATATTTGATGTACTGGAATATGCATCCCTAATGTAACCTTTGTTATTACACCACCATAAAGTAAGATATTACCACCTTTCTTTTTATATTGGTTTCTTCAGAATGGTTTCTTTAAAAAACAAAACTCCTGTGAAGCCTCTACCAATGTGTATTAAAATTCAAACTTTATCTAGGTACTTACCTGTGTGTCTGTGCATTTCTTATTTACCCTCATAAGATAGAAATCCGTAAAAGCAGACTTGACTGCTGCTGCTCACCACTTGTTTTTTGTAGATAAGGAGGAACTGTTGTACAGGATTAGCTAATTTGTCCAAAATGAGAGAGGAAGCCTGTGCTGGAGCTTGAAACAGCTTGCAGGTCAAAACTGATTTTCTCTCCCTGTGCGGACAGAGAGAAATTAAGTTAGAGGGAAGAAAAACCTATGGCAATGCAGTAAAATTAAGTTGAAATCAAACTTTAACCCTTGCTGCCTTTGGCTACTGAGACTGTTTCTAAATATCACTAGACAAGGACCATTTGCCAGGCCTAGACACAACTGCATTTCTTCATGTTTTGATGAACATACGCAGAGAGTTGAGAGCACTGCAGGATGAAAAGCAGTCTAACACCGTAATACATGCGAGATGGATATTGCTAATTATGAGAGCACATACAGTTTCCTAAGTAATCTTTGGTACTGCCTATACTTTGACACACTCCAGACAGTTGCCTGCCACTGAGGCCACTTGTCATGTAAAACCTTGCACTAAAAATGTTCAATCTGAGCCTCTGAAAGGGAGTGACCACAACCAGAATTCCCATGGGAAGGGTCCATGATCAGTTCCACCTCCTGAGCCAGGCTCAAAAATTTTGGGGGACAGTTCTAGATGTCCAGGAGACACTCCAAAGATTTAACAGTACAGAAAACTTAGTTTTAGTGGCTGGCCATATTATGAAGTGTTTAATTTACCAGAGTAACTCTAGTCTTCTTGGTCTGGTCAGATGTTTGCTTGGTTGTTTTGTCCTAAAGAGTAATCTTATTCATAACACAAATTTTGATGTATTTTTAGATGGAATTATAATGGTTGCAAATTCTCATTTTGTAAAAAAAAAGAAAACCAAAAAATAAAGTTGAAAGTGTCAAAACATGCTATTTTAACTTTACTGGATCAACATTTGTATTTCACTGTTCTAAGCAAGTTTTCATGTTAAAGCGGACTTTATTTCATGTAAAATACCAGACACTAATTTAAATATGAAATTGTTTGCATTTGTGAAAAACTGATTTTTTTTTTTTTTTATTTGCTTGACTGCTGGTCTGACTTTTCTGTTGTGTTTTGTGAAAAAAAAAAAAAAAAGAGGAAGATTGTCCTATAAAGTGATAACTCCCCTGCTCCTAATCTTTTCTCTGAAATGCTTTTAGAAGTCTATCACACATAAAAATATACCCCTGTATATATTAGTTTAAATGATTGGGGAAATCAAGAACAAAGACGTGAAGGTGGGATTTTCAGAAGCACCTATGTGACTTGGGAGCAGATGTCTCATGTAAAGTCATGTGGTTTTATCTATCAAAGTGTCTTGCCCAAAGTTACTCAACAGACCAGTGAAATATTAGGAGGACCCCTGTGTACATGTAGCTTTATGTTTTCTTTAATCTACCATTTGTGTGACCTACTGTGTCCTGATGTTCCTGTACAGCAGCTTTGTTCTTATTCAGGGAAATTCCAGTTTATTTAATGTTTCTGCATAATCTCATTGCCATCCACTGCAAACACATCACAGGCCACAGACTCCATACACCTGACCTGGCATTTACTCCAGCCCACAGATTCTTAGTGCAATCCATAAAGGACATTTGGCACTGCTCTGCCTTGCCAAATCCACCTCAGGGTTAAGCTTCATATGTTCTCTTTTGCATCAGTTCCTTTAAAGATGGTACTTTCTTTAATGAGCTGTCAGAGTTAAGCATTTCTTCGCAGTTAAATGGTGCTACAGTTCCCTTGAATTTATTCATGCTAATAATTACTGAACAGCTAGCCACACCACAACAATGTCCCCATCTGCAAGCTGTGAGTTAATGAAAGGAAAGGTGCATGGGAAGCTCAGAGTATCAGAGCCATCAGGTCATCTTTAACGTGACCATTTAATGCAGAACACATAAAAGTGAGGATTTGTCATACCAGATTGATCCGATGACCCCTCAAGTACCGCTGGCAACATTCTGTTTCTGATCTGTAGGTAAAGGGCAAGGAAAGCCATAAAGATGTCCTATATGTTGACTACCCATATTAAGTTAGCATTTCTTTCATCCTTGCCCAAGGATACGGGAAAGGATACAAAGAGAATTTTCCTTATATTCTTCTCTTATTACTTTTATTATCTCACTGAGGATAAGCATGATTTGCAGAGCTTCCAAGAAAATTTAGTTGCCTGTTCATGAGCCAAGGTTCCTGCTTAAGTGGCCTTATTTCAGCTATGCAAAATGCTATGCATTCACTTGATTTGGAAACAAGTCCGTTTTTTCCAAGTGTGTACCACATAGAGTTTTTGGATTCCTTCAAACCAGAAAATCAGACCAAAAAGTGGGCTTTTAAGAAGGTGTAATTTCATTGTCCTGGATACTTTGTTTACCTAAAGGATTTGGTCTGAAAAGTGCAAAGACATGTGACTGAGAAATAAGAACTGAGAAAAAGTTACAAAAAGAAACCCACACACTTTAAGCTGGTCTGATGATGTACTACTCTGTTCTGCAAAATCTCTGACTCCTACTAAATTTAAAAAAAAACCCATATTTTTTTCTGGACAGATATAATATTTAGGAACATCTCAGTCCAAAAGTAGATTCAGCAGTTTGGGGGTTGATCCACATTCCAGTCCAGACCAGAACAAATCCCAGAAAACAACATATTGCTAATGACAAGATGTACACATCAATCGTTCGAACTGTGAAAACATAACACCTGAATAAATACCATCGCTTACTGAAAAAAGGACAAATATTCTGTTTTAAAACAAACAAAAATACTTTGAGTCACAACTTTATGAATTTATATTTTGGTTTTGTTCTTTTATCATCCTTACAATTCATTGCCAGTGTGTTCTCTTCCAATCTTCTTCATATACCAGTCCTCAAACACACAGAAGGATCTATCCCGCACAAGTGAAAGTCTCTGGTTTGCTCTCAACAAAGGTAAAAGCAGCACTCAGAGATGCCAATATCATTAGACAAAAAAACCCCAAACAAAACCAAATTATGCAATGGAGCTAACAAAGTCTGATTTCTTTAGAAGCTCATTCTGCTGGTTTTTCTCTTAACAAAGGCACTAACATCTCTTCCCCACCCTTCTGCTGATTCTGGTGAATCTTGTAGAAACTCAGCTACCTTCAACTATGTCTTTGGTCTTGAACAAAACCACCTGGGAATTGTTCTCTGTTGTACTGGCACCACATAGATCATGTCGATACAACTAAATTATCTTGCCCTCACAAAAAATGGATCGCCACATGCAAACTCCTCATTGGAAATGACCCTTGTCAGAGGGTCAAAAGGTTTAGAGTAGAAGAGGAGGGACTTACAGAGAGATGGATGAAGAGACAGTGCAATTATTTTAGCCTTGTTTCCTTAGGAAGCTAGAGCAGTAACTAATTTTTCCAAGTTAACAGAAGAGAATATACTTATTAAAAAGTCTAGACTCATATTCTTTTACTAGTGGCAGAAGGAATGGACAGCAGATTATTCACTGCTTTCCTTGATTGATACCAGATACCACTCAAGTTTTACCAAAGCATAAGATTTCTGAAAGTTTGAATTCAATGAAAGTTTTGGACATGTAGTAGGAGAAAAGGATGGCTTTGCAGTTATCTCAGGCAAGTCACAGCTTAGAGTTTGGGTTTGAAACACAGCTCTATTGTTGGCTTTCTCAAGTTCCCAAAGTGTTCACCATCAGACAGTATCTCATTTGACCAGGGTCTAGTGAAGTCAGAATCATGGGAGAGCTGTAAGATGTGCTAGAACAAACCCCCCCACCTTTTCTAAGACTTTATCCCAACTTCTCTTAATCCTGCTGCAGTTTTTTTGGTTTTTTTTTGCTTCTAAACGAGGTTTCTCTAAAACTGCCTTCTTAAGACTGCCTCCAAATCCTTCTGGGGTTGTCCTTCCAGTGTGGGATATCAGGTCTCCACAAGAGGGATTTTGCACAAGTCACTTTATTTTTCGCTGTGCTCCAGTTCCCTGTTATCCAAATGCTACCTTTTAATTGTTCACTGTAACTTTTTCTTTCTCCAAAAGGTACAGAAAAAAAGAATCCTTTAAAGTTGCTTTTCAATAAGCAAAAAATTTCATAAAATATTCTGATAATAGCTTCCATGAGGAATTCAATAAGATTGCTGGTACAAGTCAGCATTTTAAGAAGGTAGCTTTGGATATTAAGGTTTGTTTATATTTCAGGAAAAAAGAGAACCAGCTCTAAACACACCTTATCTGTTTTTCCTTTTTAAGATGCTGTCTTTTGGGTAGAGAGATCATTTTTACAAAGAGTTTTTACAGTGGACCCACTAGGCATTATTAGAATCAAACTGATGATAGTCCTCCTTTGGGCTAAAGAAATGGAGATAAGAGAAGTAAATACAATATTCAAGGTAATTTTTATTAAAACTGGAAGTGAAAAAAAAATCTGTGCTTTCTTCAAATTTAGATGATTCCCCTGATCCTGAGAGTAAATGCCAACCAAACTAATTTTCCAAAACAGAGAAGGTAGAACCATAGTTTTATATTAGGATATGTTTGCAAGTTTAACCACAAAGAAATAGACATTTACTTTTCATGCAGAAGTTGATATGAAAAGAGGGGAGATAGTATGAATAATTATGGTTGGTTGAAGAATTTGTTTTGAAACTACTTTGGAGTGAAGATTCAGTAAGTGAACATTTTCCCAAAAAGTGTTTACTTTTTTCAGGAAAGTGGATTGAATTATGTAAAACATCTTTATTTTATTTTATTTTATTTTATTTTATTTTATTTTATTTTATTTTATTTTATTTTATTTTATTTTATTTTATGTAAAAATACAGTTATTTCTTTCTGTTCATGTTCAAACTAAATACATATACCAGTAAATACATGTATTTCTTCAGATCTCAAAAATATTGACTAACACAAAAGTTAGAATAATTCAGTCTGCTCAATTGCTTTAATCCATAGATATAGTCCAGTTCCTGACTTGTCTGGTTATTGACCAAGATGTAGGCTGAATCTATGTCTGTATATTCAGCAGGTTAAATAAAATCACGAGTCTTTGACCCCTCTAAAACTAACTGAGAAAAATAACAATTCTAATGGTTCCAGGAATGGGTATGGATCAGTTAGTTGAGTTTTTTAATTTTAATAGCTTTGAAATATTTCTTTTCAGACTTTGCTTTTACCATAAATTACTTCAAAAGTCAAAACTGAAAATCTCTGCTGACTAAAAAACCTTTTTTTTTTTTAAGTAATGTCCAAGTGGGCTATTTTCATACTTCCTGACAGCTCCACTTTCTTTTCCTTTTTCTTTAACATTAAACTAGCTAAAATACTTTCCTGAGACAACCTGTGGGTTCAACAAACTGTTTTTTTCCAGCCATCACCTTCCAAATATTTTGCTGAAAAATTTCAAAGCCCTTCTGTTTTTAAATTGCCCTGCTATGTTAATGTCTTACTCCCCTGTAATCATGACATGGGGTCAATGCTCAGTTTTTCTCAGTATAGACACAAAGCCCATGGGAATGTGCACATGTTTGAGTTCTTGCAGCCTTTTAAGCTGCAAGTGGCACCATTAACCCCAATAAGACCGTTCACAGGCATGTGCCACAGTGCCCACTGCTTCTGGCCTCGGTTCCCAGCACTATTCCCACTGATATAAAAGGAAAATTCTGCTAATAACTTAAATGAGAGCCAACATCAAATGTGAGTTCTTCTCCCTTAAAGTTTGTGATGTATGTGCCAGGTGAGTAGCCTTAGCTCACTGCTTCACTTACCTTAATGACCAACTGTGAGAATGAGATCTACCTCCTGAGGGCCACTCAACCTGCTTGCTCCCTTATATACCTGTCTCTTCTGTGACTATAGAGAACAACTAGTTTAGATTAGATACTGAACTTCTGGCTAGCTAACACTGAAAGGATTAATCTCACATTACTTCTTTATTTTGGTTTGAGTCTGAACTCCAGTTTGGAGATGCCAACAGAACTCTTCCACTGACACCCGCAGGCATTGCCTTGCATCTTTCCACCACAGTCACCATTAAAACAAGAGATCAGTACTTAAACCCCTTCTTTATTTGCCATTGTCACTTTAGATGCAGCTTTCCCCATATAAGAAAAGGAAATGCCAAAAGTGTCACAGTAAATGTAATTACCAGGGTCTGCTAAATATCTGGAGCTTGGGCTTTTTTGTTTTTTTGTTTTTTTTTGTTTTCTACTTTGACAAGCAGTGCACAGCTTTTGGATCTACTTTTTCAGAGAAAGGTTTACTTATTAAAAAAATCGTGAGTGAGAAGATCCCATAAAAAGAGATGATCTGACAATAAAGCAGAAGTGAAGTGACACCAAACTCTCCTTGTCTCACATGCACATGCACACACAGAGTCCCATCTGCTTGCTCCCGATAACTCATTTGCACGGAGCACAACGAATGGCTCATTTTTGAGCAGTCAGAATCAGCTGCAGCACACGTGCCTCTTGCTCTCTAATTCTTTATTGTTATTCCATGAACTCCGGTGGCCCCAAGCAGCAGGAGACAGGGACACATGTAACAGCTCTCACCCTCTGGCCCAGATACCAACCTCCTTTTTTTTTTTTTTTTTTTTTTTTGTTAGGCTACAAACTCTTCCCAGGACTCTCATTCACTACCGCAGAGCTGTTCTGGGCATTCGACTGACACTTGCATGGAGCTCGTTTTCCGTCCCTTTTAGCAATGCCCCTGCTCAGGAGGATAAAACATTCACAGGCCATCCAGGCTTTCAATGAATAAACCTTTAGCAAATCTCCGCGAGAAAAAAAAAAAAAAAAAAAAGTCTAGCAAATCCGTCTTTGTATCAGAGAAACAGCAAAAGGGAGCCAAGCAGGCATTTTTTCCCCAAGTAACAAGGAGGTACTGCCCACACTTGGCTTATCTGTGCAGTGATTTGCATATATAACTCTCCGTGAAGAAGAGGTATCCGCTCTCTTTGACCTTAGTAAATCAAAAGCAGACAGGTCACAACTTTAACTTATTTCTTTGGATACCAATCCGCCAACATACAGAATTGTATAAAACACATGCATAATACATAATACAGATCTGGTGCAGACCATCTGACTTGTTTTAACCCCCCTGGTTCTGTATTTTAATGGTACTGAATTTAGACCTGTCATTTCAGTTTCTTTTCGTGTCTGTTGAATATATTTGGCCAGAGTTTGTTCTCTGAATTTCCAATGAGGTCAGTAAGTAACTCACTGTTTACACAGATGTTTTACAGAGTAGAATCTGTCATTAATATTTAAATTACATATGTGTGTCTGCCACAGTGTGTATATATTTATGGCTGGATAGGTATAGGTATATAAAGGTATATAGATGTGTGTATAACCATATACACATAAAGACAGACACAGATATACTTGTAAGATTTGAGATAGTTGGGAAGGGATCCTTCTCCTTATTATATAGTATTGTTACTGTTATTTACTATAAATCATCATATGGTGATACGATATTGCTTCTGTTCAAATAGGTGTAAATATCCTTAAGCATCTCCATACATCTGAGTTAGCAGGGAAGAGATCTGGTTTTGGGTGTCAGCATTAGGACTGTCCTTTCTTATCTGTCTGAAGTCAAGTGCAGCCTTGCACCAAGGAAATTTCATCTTTTTCAAATCATTTTTACCCCGTTTGCCAAATCTTCAGACAGATCCACCTGGATCAGAGCTTAATCCAGCAGTCAGACTACTATTCAGAACAGAGTTTCTGCAACAGGAGTGCCTTGAAGATGAAGGAGCAGTGGTGTGACTGAATATGTTGCACCTTGCCTTTGCAATATGATGGCTTTGGAAAGCCTGAAAGAAAAAAAAATGCATTTCCTCAACACAAACTCTTCGGATTTTGCCCCTTTATTTTGGCATGACCCTGAAATCTCCAGTGTCCAGTTGCAGATATTTCAGAAAAAATGTGTCTAAAATATGAGAGGTAGAGCCACACCACATCCCTGCAAAATGTAATGATCCCTAAACTTACTGGAATAAGAGGTTAAAATGAAAGATTTTATCCTCAGATTTTTGCTGTTCCTCAGATTTTGATATTCCAAAGAAATATACATCAAGGCTATGTCTATGCTAGTAGATAACTGAGGATCTCATTTTACCTGATGTGGCTGGATTGTATTCATGCAAACTGCTTTTACCCCTTTCCCCCTCCCTCCACCTCACTCCCCCCCCCACCAAAAGACCCCACAAGAGGGCATTATATATCTTGACTATATAGCCCCTGGCCCATGAAAACCCAGAATGACCTGTATCAAGAAAGTCCTTAAAGGTGAATCACACCTCATGCTTTGAAGGGAAATATACTGCTAACAAACCACTAGCAGTTGCCAATTACATCAGTAGCCAATAGCTCAACTGTATTTTTTTTAGAGTTGTCCTACAGTAAGTGCTTCTTCCTTCAAACACCAAGGAAAAGGTGTATTCTTACTTTTATCTTGCTAACTCAGGAGTGCAGAGGGAAGAAAAGGTTTGACCCTGGGGTTAGAACATTTTCAGCACGAAGGTCTTAGCTCCAGCCCTTGCTTCCAGCATTGTTTCTCTGTTACATGAAATAGCTGTTTAATGCAAAATAAAGAATTCTTTGAACAGGGACCGGGGCCCACACCCACCTCGTGAGCACTAACTGCTAAACTCATGAGTCACGTTGCTTCTTGCTCTTGCTCCTTCCTTCTCAGGGAACAGTTTGTATTTCTCTGCACGAAAGCCTGCGGTTTGCTATTTCTATCCTTCAGCACTACCATGAAGCTTTAACAAGCCTAGTACGGGTGGATGATGCTGAATTGGTTGTTGAACTAAAACTGATGGTTGCCTAGGTGCACATGGCCTCATGACCCAATTCTGCTTGTGATTTGTAAGTGGGATGTACTCCTAGCTACTACTGCATACATTATCTGCTTGGAAAAAGACTGGTTTCCCTAAGCTGAAACCAACCAGGAGAAATACTGAGAGGAAGAGAGCAACGTAACCTCTCCCAGAAAGGAGTGATCTTCTGGCATCTCTTAATGTTGTTTATTAAACAGGCCGCAAAATTAAGAATTCTCAAGGTCACAAAATAAAGCTTGCTCAGGTAAAAATGATAAATGAACCCTGGTTTAAAGGCAAGAAAAGAATGGTTATCTTTAATATTTAAAGACAGAAGACAAGGTAGAGTAAATGGAAATCTGAGAAAACTTAGCAGGGAGGGCAAACAAGCAGAGGGGAAACTGCTTGTATCAATACAGTACCTATGGCGAATGAGAATGAAGACAATGACAATTATTTAAACTTATCAAGGACAAAATAAATAACCCAGTCAATGAAAACCTTTGCTAATGAAGAAGTTGCTAAAACGTGACTGCTACAAACATAAAGATAGGGAGAGAGCATAACCCTGCAAATTTAACATGTCTACAAGAGTCCACAGCACTCCTTCACCTTCAGCTGAATGTTCAGTTTTGATCCCCATCTCAGGGAAAATAGAGCAGAACAGAAAGGGTATAAACAGAGCAAACAAATATGACTACAAATAAAAAAAGGATAAAAATTAGTGTACAAATAAAGGAGGTAAATCAGATGCTTATATTAACTTTTACTTTTGAAGAAAAAATTTGAACTGAGACTTTCTAATGGATTTTAGAGGCAAAACTGCTTAATTAACAAAACCAGGCATTTTATATGTAATTAATCCATGGCATTGGATGTCGCAGTCTGTGACTGCAGCGAAATACCTAGCAGTATCTTAACATATGTAGAGATAAGATGGGGCTTTTCTGTGTTAGATAGAAGTTCAAAAACTATTGAGATGCAGTCTAACTTCACATAAACACTGCTTATGTCAAGTTTGTATTTATAACAATCCCAACAGCCGTAATCAGTTTTATTCACCAGTAATTATATTAGCAGGATGAGTTCTTAATATTTACCTGGATATCACAATCCTATTTGCTTTTTTTTTTGCTTTTTGTTTTGTTTTTTCCCCCAAATGCCTGCTATATTAAAATTGTACACATCTCTTCTTTGGTTTTGACTTGCATGTTTTAGTTTAAAAATGTCACCTATATATTGTTCAGCATGAAATAATCTCTGCACAGTGATGTGTGTTGGTGTTCAAGCTTCAGTGGCATCTCCTTCATTAAAGGCCCTTACAAACAGGTTAGAGGATCATCTCTGAGAAACAACATAGGTAGAGCTGATCCTGCCCTAGGGCTGGGGCATGGAAGAGATGACCTTTTGAGGTCCCTTCCAGCCTTACGAGTCTATGTTTCATTATTCTGATACAGCAAATTGCCGTGCTCCATTAAAATGAATACACTGATATAACACACATTTATGGAGGTCCCAGGAGAGCTCATTAGAGTGAGGTGAGATTGTGTTTTAACCCTATTTTTTTCAGTGTAGAAACCAACCAAAAAGTAACATGTAACGAAGAGACAGAAACACACAGAAAAATATCATACTTACTGGAATTAAACATCTTACTCTGGCTCCAGTTAGAGTCTGGCCATTGGAGAAGATGAACCTGATGTGGTTGAGCAATATATGTTTCTAACTGAGATTGGAGTTTTACTTCTACAACTTAGAGTTCATTCTCTATTTCTGTGGAATCCAATTCTGAAAACCTAATGTATGTTCCTAGTCTAAACTACCTGTTAAACTACAAGGGAGCCAAGCCAGGCTATCACATTCTCAGTAGTTACTATCCATAGAAGGACTCATGCAAATAGCAGAGCTGATCTTTGAGCATCCACAGGGAAGTGGGGAGAGCTGGAGTTGAGCATGGGGGTAGAAGAGTAAATGGAAGGAGGGTGCGAGTCCACCACAAACTATGCAGACTAGGGAAATTAAAATTAGTGAAGTTTTACTATAATTGCACATTTAGAAGGCAAAAATAGAAATGCTTTATTGTATTCACTGTGTGGTTTTAGTCTCCGCAGAAGGCTGAAATGAGCCTCTTACCGTTAAGAGCTGTCTGAGTTTAGTTACAAGTGCCCTTTGGAGTTTAAAGCCGAACATATTTTATAAACTTTTTTTTTTTCCCAAGACACTGATAAAGACTATAAGAGAGCACGTCTCCAACACTGCTAGCTGTATAGCTAGTAGCTAGATAAAGACACATAGATTAGGGAATGTGGGTCAAAAATAGAGAAAACGGCCCAGACTGACTGGACATGCACTGAGGAAGGCTCATTGCTGCAGGCAGTCACTGGTAAGAGATTACTAGGGGAAGAAATATGAATTGATCATTTCCAGATTTGTCAGTTTGCAGCCAGATTTGTAGGGAAACAACAGTGTCTCTTCATGACTGGAAAAAAAATACTGTATGTGAATATTTTGGGTAGGTAATGAAAAAATATTTAAAAGATGCTGTCTAATTTAAGACTTTGTACATATGTATGCATACATGTATATATTTCTTTCATTTCTCAGACCAAGCTCAGACCAACTAGTTTTTATTAGCTATAGGTGATGCTAATTTGATTCAATCTATTGCAGCTAATGGGACTGTTCATGATACTAAGCTTCTCATCAACAGGTAGGGTCATATTTTCCAGCAGCCTCAGGCGTGGCTAACTATTAATAAGATACCTACTTTCCCCTCATATTTTTATATATTCAAATGAATAAATGTTTAAATTACAAAATCCAGAGTCGTTTTTCCTTCACCTGCTAGCAGTTATTTTCCCAGCCTTCAGACTTCCTTTTTTTCCCCATGTTTGATTTTTTCCCACTGTTTTATAATTTAAATGTGGTATTATGGGCAGACCTGCTTCTCTTCTGTTAGTGGTATCTAGCAGGTGATCTATAAGCCTTTGGGAATGAAGGACTAATTCTGGAAGATTTATGAAGATAACATAGACAATTTCACCTTCTGTTAGTGGGCTTATTTTCACTGTGCAAGGATTGCACGTCCACCATAGAAATTTCAGGACCCCTCAAACTTAGAAATGCTGAAATTCTTGTCTTCAGGTCCACATTTAGCCATGGATGTTGCAGAGTTCATCTGTCCTCATGGAAACACAACTTGTAAAGTAGCTTGCTCTTTATTAAGGTCCCCAGACCTGTTATGATATATGGACGTGCTTATATTCCCACCTGGGTAGCTGTTCTTGCTCATGACCTTGAAGTGAAAAAGAAAACATCTTAAGTCATTGGAGGATTATGGTTAAGAGGCAGAAAAGTGGGTGAAAGTATGAAGAGATGCAATTCTCTTTTTTTGAAAGGGAAACTGAGTCATGAAGTGCTCATGGCACTTGTTTTATACAGTGGCTTGGAAGCAAACAGAGAAAAAGAGTACAAGCTTCTTAAGCGATTTATACTTTTTCTCCATAATATCATTGACCACTCGAGCATTGCCAATGGCAGATCTAAAATATTCTTTCAACCATGCTTCACGCCTCCTGACTCAGACCCTGTAACTTCTCCACCCCATCCCCAGAGATCATCTGCCACCAGAAGCTGCCAACCCTTTAATCCCAGAGCCGCTCTTCACCTAACCCTTTGACATCACAGGAACCATCTCAGGTCCCAAGCCTCAGCACGCCCTGGCCTCCCACCTCTGCCCAGACTTTCTGTTCCCTGATCTGCAGAATCAGACACTTCTTTGTCTGGCAACAGGTGGAACACAGTACTCACATAGTTTCAAACCATGTAGGATATTAGATGACACATGGAGACTAAAGCTGGGAAGTGATCCAGGCTAAAGAGGCTAAAATTTAACATTTCTAACTAAAGATAAAGGCCCAAACAACAAGACCCCAGAAGGAACTATGATATCTTAGACAAAGTAGAGATCTTGTCTCTGTAATGGCTAGACCGAAGCACCGGTATCATTTATTTTCTAGGGACAGAATCTCAGCAACTGAGCAAACCTTAAAATCCTTCCTGACCTGAACCCCAGCTCATTTTCACTGTCCCTTCATTCCTTGTCCCACTTCCTGAGATCTGGACACAAACCCAGCTTTCAGCTGCCAGAGGCCCCTGAGCAGCTTTGACTTCACCCTTTGTTCAAAATATTGCTTCCCCAGTAGCAATGTCCTTGTGGACGATGTACCCAGAACTTGGTGGGAAGGAAAGGAGAACATGTTGAGAAAAACCTGGATAAAAGGGGTCTGATCAATTATGAATTTCTCAGTCACAAAATTCTCCTACTAATTATCTGCTATCCATTTTAATACACTAAAGAGGACAACTGTACTTTTGGGAAGCAATCCTAGCTGCTTGCACAGATAGCGACCTGAAATCTTCAGCTACATTACTAATCCTGCATGAAGATCATTTCTTTCAGTACTGACTACAAGATCAGGCCCAAAATTAAAGAAATTGCAAAACTAAAACTAGAAATGGAAGGTTAAAGAGCATAAGACAAAGCAGAAAGGAATTACATTTTGATGGTATGTGAAGTGAAATAAGAGGGTATTTGAGAAGAAAGGAGGACAAAGTGCTGTCACAAGTAGACAAACTAAGGGAAAGAACAAACAAGTCAAACTGAGGATGGTGAGAAACGAGGGGGAAAAATCAGAAAGCTTTTCTCTGTTTTCAAATCCACTTCTTTTATTAGACAGAGGGACTTCTGATTTCCATTGGTGTAAAGGTATGCAAGAACAAAGCCTAGGAGATTCATTCCATCTCATTACAAGCACAATTAGATACCTCTCTCATATTACCTCATATTTTCTATAGTCATGGACCATTCTAGTCAGAGTTTATGCCATTCGTATAGTACAATTAGAAATATGTCATTTGAATAATGGAGAGTCAAACTTACCTTTTAAGCATCTCCCATCATTTTGAAATAAGAATTCATGAGCATTGTAATTTGTCTTGATAATATTATTCAGAACCTATTTTTGTTTTCTTATCAAAGCTATTTAAAATCATGAACTTCACTGTGTGATAATTTACTTCATAACACTTTTATTTCTCCTTTAAGGTTTTTATTATTAATGAGAACACATTTTTTATAGCACAGAATGCTGATACCTTTACTTATAAAGACAGTAGGAAAGTGTCATTTGATCATCTAATGACCTCTGGTGGATGAATCTAATTGACTCAAAACCACATAATTTTCACACTGGTTTTAACTTGTATTGATTGCATTACTAGCGGGCTGTGCACAGACAGCTTCTCCATGCTGCAGAAATATTCAGACTTTAAAAATAATCCTATCGCAAACCAGGAAGAAAAGTCACATGTCTCAAAGTATCTCAGGAGTTGAAACCAATAAAAACCTCTAATAATAAATACTCATCAGGTCTAACTTTGTCCAATTTTCTTCCTGTGATCCCAAAGGCTCTTTCTCTTGCTCATTTGGTACAGTGCACACAAAAGAGAGATACCTGACCTATGTGGTTGCTCCTCTTTTCCTCCAATGCACGCCTCTCTAGCTGTATTTTTACACTACACATTGAGAATCTGATTAGCTATCCACCCTCCCCTGCTACAAACATTTTAAATACCTCATTTCAAAATATACTGAGTTGGATTTCACTGAAATAAAAGTAGGCTTTTCCTGCAAACTCTGGTTGCTCACTGGTTCCCCTGGAAGGCAAAACCTTACAAAGCAAAGGGAAATGTAGCTCGGCAATGTTTAATCGTCACATGAAATGCTTTTAGAAGGTGAGATATATGGACGAGCAGTGAAATAGTTAAATGAACAAGTCTTAGCCTGAAGATCAACATGCAGAATAAGACCCTGTTTTATGAGACGTGCACTTGGACTGAGGTCTTAGAAACTAAACGTTAGTGAGCATTAATGCTCTGCTGAAGGGAGTGTCTTCAGATCCTTTCAAAGGCCTTTTCTATCACTAATTTGGGGGGACACATGATGTGATCTCCATTAAACCAGTGCAAATCTAAATGAAAACCAGTGTGGATCTACACCAGTGTAATGGGGATCGCAGTCTAGCCCATGGTTCTGTGGTTACTTACATGTAGGCACAAGAGGGAGAGCAGGTTAGTGGTGTGTACGGGTTACACCATGAGATAATAAGGAGACCCGTGAAAGATATCCTTGCAAAACTACACTGTAGAATGTGTGAGCACCTATCACTACTCATCAAAGAATAAATTAACCAAAAAAATAGTAAAGCAAAAAGAAATCCTTTCCAGTTACACTCTGTTTGTTAAATATTTGAAGAGGCTATAGAAGCTTTTTGATCTTCTCAGGTGTTCCTAAGTATTCCTAAAAAGTAGTGCTATAACGACTAAACAATAGAAAAAAACTAACTAAAAAGCAACAGTGTGGTCCTGCTTTGTATTTATAGGAAGACTTCTTTATTTCATTCAGTCTGTATGAGAGTTCCTTGAAAAGGCTATAAAAATACATCACCAGCTTTAATGTGTTTTTATTTTTAACTGCAAAAGCATGTAAAGTGAGACTGTACCCAGCTCCTCCAGTAGTCATGTTTTATTAATCTTTCTTCCTTTCTATGTTTCTACCAAATACATTTTATTACTTGAATGTGGGTTATGCTTACAAGGGCTGTTGTTAAGGTGCAAATGCTGATGGATGCTGTGTATGTTTACTGCTGGTGTTGTAACCTAGCGGGTAACAGCACAGGTGGGCCTGAACTGCTTCTATATCTTCTAGAGAGGTTCTTCACTTAATGCAGAGACCTTTCTGTCAAGGAGTCCATGAAGGGCAATACCCAAACCCCTGTAGAATAGAGAATCATCTGAAGGGTAGGTGCCTGTTCTTCTAGCTCTGCCATTAAAGGTCTCAGGTGCAATTTCCACCTGTCTTTAATCCCCAGCATAAACCTTGAGTTATCAGACTGAACTGCAAAGGCAGTGGAGGTTTTTATTCTGCCTGTGCTGCACTCTTCACCTATACTCTGTATTTGTTACAGCCGTTCTACAAACCGAGATTCATTCTAGCTATATTTGTCTCAAAATAGACGGACATCCTGCACAGAGCAAATCTTTCCCTCGTCTAAATTACTTGTCTCCCCCTTGTCTCTGTTTCTTGTTTTTATTCCCGCACACAACCCTGGCACCAGCATAAGACTCTCTTGGACAGAAAACAAAATCCTTTAACAATTCCACCAAACTAGAAGCCTCGCTGGGGAGGAAACGGGAAACCTCTTCCCCTTCACTCTTGCTACCAGCAGCTGAATCAATGGAGGTCATTATATTCCTTGCCCAAGAAGTCAAGGGGTCAGCAAAGAGCAGCTTTGTTGAGGAGTTGCTCCAGCCTGATATTATGGATTTGAACAATGAAAACAGAGCTGAATTGTGAGAACCCATATGAGATTATTTAAGGCAAGATAAAGTCATTTTAATCATTGATATTGCAAGTGGGCTTTGGATCATGAAGGGCACCCCTCTAGTTAGATCTCTGGATAGTATTAGTGTGTTGAGCAGAGCAGGAGGAGGGAGCAGAAGCCACACTAAGACAACTGCCAGAGCTCTGGGCAATGAAAATTCATCTCTAGGGGTGTAGGTGGATCACCAGATGACACTGCTTGGGATCCCCGAAAAGTCCCCTCATATCAAAGAGCAAGATTGATGAGAAAGAGGGACTTAAGATGAATTTGTTGCCAACTCCAGGAAACTTTTAACTTGTCTTGGGGAAATGGTGATCCCTTAGGCCAGGGCAGTCACTCTTGGGGCATTAGGAGAGGAAGTTGCAGTTCCTTTTGTTCCTTTAATTACCTGCCTTGTTTTCCCAGGCTGAGGCACCAGCTACTCCTGTAGCAAGCACAGACTTGCTCCTCTCAGAGGTCCACCTCTGTCCTGGCACAAGTCCTGAATAATTTGGAAATTCTTTCTTTCTTTCTTTCTTTCTTTCTTTCTTTCTTTCTTTCTTTCTTTCTTTCTTTCTTTCTTTCTTTCTTTCTTTCTTTCTTTCTTTCTTTCTTTCTTTCTTTCTTTCTTTCTTTCTTTCTTTCTTTCTTTCTTTCTTTCTTTCTTTCTTTCTTTCTTTCTTTCTTTCTTTCTTTCTTTCTTTCTTTCTTTCTTTCTTTCTTTCTTTCCTTCTTTCCTTCTTTCTTTCTTTCTTTCTTTCTTTCTGCCTCCCTTCCTTCCTCCCTTCCTCCCTTCCTTCCTTCCTTCCTTCCTTCCTTCCTTCCTTCCTTCCTTCCTTCCTTCCTTCCTTCCTTCCTTCCTTCCTTCCTTCCTTCCTTCCTTCCTTCCTTCCTTCCTTCCTTCCTTCCTTCCTTTTCTTTTCTTTTCTTTTCTTTTCTTTTCTTTTCTTTTCTTTTCTTTTCTTTTCTTTTCTTTTCTTTTCTTTTCTTTTCTTTTCTTTTCTTTTCTTTTCTTTTCTTTTCTTTTCTTTTCTTTTCTTTTCTTTTCTTTCTCTTGTTAAAATTAGAATCTAACTTAAATTCCAAGCCAGAAAAATCACTTCAAGTAAAAGAGATATATTTTTCCCCACATTTTAGAAGCCTCAGAACTGGACATTTAAAACATTTTTTGGGTTTTGCAAATTGCAGCAGGAGAGGTGAGCATGTTGGAAACGATATTCCCAGGAATAGCTCCGGTTTGAGTCACTGGCATTTTACAATAATAATAAAAATGAAAAACATTTCCTCAATAATTCCCAGCTTCCTCTCATTGGGATTACTGTAACTTGCTTCCAAAGTTGGTGGGTAGTTTTGTGACCTTATGACAAAATGTTTGAGCTTGGTGGTGCTTAGGTTTTCTCTTCATCTGGAAAACAAGCAGATTTGCTCTCATAACTTTCTTTTGAAGCTTTTGTGGAGGATGCAGAGGAAGGCATGCCTGGATTCATCCCATATTTCTTTTGGTATTGAACAAAAGCAACCTGCACCACAGAGCCCATTTTGGTGCCTCATTTCTCTCCATTTACTATTGTTTGAGTTGTTAATTTTCCCTCTAATGTGTCCCACTAAGATGCCCCAATTTAAGTTATATGTCCAAACCTAGGGCAGCAGGAAGGGTGTACCTTCCTCCTTAGACACAGAGCAGCAGCTTGTCAGCTACGTGTGTCCCAGCTGAACTTCACTGTGTGACCACAACCTGTGGTGGATGCAAGGCAAAGCACGGTTAGACTGCAATGGAGTGGCACACATGTTTTCAGGTTCTGCCATTTAGCTGAAAAATGGGAATTTATTTGGCCACGGCAGGCCTGGTCATATGACAAAAACCTGTGTCAACACAAGGCCAAATAGTTTTAAGGGATCTAAGACATTTTCTACATGACTTAGAGGAAGTTGCCCTGATTTTGTTAAAATGATTGCTAAACTCATGGGGGAAACAACGAATTATGAAGGTGTTTGTGTGATAATATCTTTCCACTATTCAGTTTTTTAAAGTGGTTGTACAGTGGCTACATGTAGCTAAAATTATTTGGAAGGTCTGGTCAGATTTTTTTTCCAAGATATTCAGGCACCCAAAATTGGAAGTTAGGCACTGAAGTACTTTTGAAAATCCCGTTAGATCTCTGATTTGTATCTTTAGGCATCTCATTACCTTCAAAAATGTTGTCCCTGGTGCCAGTGAGAATTGGATCTTTTACATATTAGGCTCTGCTCCACGAAATGTGCAAAAGTTACACTCATTTTGTGGCATTGAAAGGATAAAAAACGTAAAAGTTGAAAGATATCAGCTGTCAATTTAATCTCAATCACAAAACAACAACACAATCACTGTTCTTTTGTTTCTTTGTTTCACTTTCTAAAATTCCTGTAATTATGTGCAATTACCTATTATGCTGGAAATTGGTTCTCTTAGACAAAGAATCTGATTTTTTTCTTAACTGTACAAAATATGCAATTTAAAAAAGTGAGCAGTTTGAGTGTGGAGAAAAATTAGGCTACAGCTGTAGGATTTTGTTATGCTTTTAGTATCAAATCACAAAACCCATTACATTATTTATCCTACAGGCAGGCCTTGTGCTGCAAACATTGAATACAATTGCATACCCTAGGAAAAGAAATGTGTGCTTTTTAATTGCCCCTGATTTAAACAACGCTTAATTTCATTAGTCTCTCTTTTTTTTTTTTTTTTTTTTTTAATATGGGAAATCAGAACAGTTTATTTTAAGGCATGGATATGAACAACTGATTCTTTAAAAATCCTAAAGACTGTACATTACTCTCTCTATATACATATACATATACATATGCCTATGCATATGCATATACACACACACACGCACACACACATAAACCAAAAGTGTATAATTTATATTAGACACGTGCATGTGCACATGTGCACACACAAACAGGAAAATAGTTTTTTCTTTCTTATCACTGCAGCATCCAAAACTCAAAAGCCAGGAGTCTGTATGAATCAAGACTTTTCAAAAAATAAATGTCAATAAAGACATACTTCTGTCCTGTGGTTGAAATAGCTTGTTTTTGTCATAGGCTATAATTCAAACTACTGAGTTGTAATATTAATTTTTTTGTGCAGTGATTTTTTTTAAAAAAAATGCTGCTTTACTTCAGCTGCTGGAAAACTCTGAGCAAGCTGGAGGTGGGAGAATAAGTTTCAGTGTGCATCTGTGGGTTGTAGGGGGGGAGACTTTTTTTTTTAAGAGCACACATTTCATCCCCATTAACTCCAGGTTTATCACAGGAAAAAAAAAATATCTTTGTATAACAGTACTGTACCATTTGCATATTCAGAACCCTTAAACCTGAACTGTATTTGGGAACAAATAGTCAAACTTGGAAATAATTCCTTTAATTTGTGCATGGCTGTGTGTATGCTGCTGGTGTTTGGTTAGTGTGCCTTGCCTATAGTACGTGTGTAAGGATGCGTATAGGGTACTGTTGTCACTGTGCTTTTGCACTGTGGTTGCATCTCCTTCATGTTACCTACAAGTAAGCTTTAACCTATATACCTTTTGGAAAGAGTACAGGAATTCACAGGCACAAACACTGAAACAGACAAAATCCTGAGGAAGAAAAGTCACTGATGATGGCTGTAACTGCTGACAACCGAATCATTTAGTTCATCTAAGCCACTTCAAGGTTTGATCCTGCACAAAGCAGCTTTGGCCCTTGCTTTCAGCAGAGCCTAACTTAAGTGTTATATCAAAATCTGCTTCCTTAAGCCAGTTTTTCCCACAGTGTTGGGCCACTCCAGAATTTCCATCCTTTGCAGAAGATTCTCCTAATCTGAGATCCCCCGTAGTCAAAACGTTAAATACCAGTGGCACTTGTCAGAGCCGTACAATGCCTGATGGTTTTGCGGCAGGCAAAAAAGCCAGGTGCTTAGATAACAGGAGAGTATTTTGTATGTTTTACCCGGATTTCATCTCTCTCGGATAATCCGACTCTCTCAGGATGTTTATTTTGTTTTCACACAACAGTGCATTTGTCCAGGATTCTAGGTAACACGGAAGCTGTTGGCGGGGTAAAAATAGGTTTGCAAGAGATGTGAGCTTTGTCCTTTGTCCTTTCAAAGGGTTAAAACTCGGGGCGGGGGGGGGGGGGTGGGGAGGAGGGGGGGAAGAGAGGGAGATGGAGAGGAAGAGAAAAAATAAAAGGTTAGTGTTTTCTGTCCATTAAAGAGAGTATTCTGCTCTGAAACCGAATTGGTCATGCATTCTTCCTGCGTTTCCTGGCAGAGAGGAGACTGACTGCAGCACCTGCCTTCCCCGAACACCCGTCCTGCTCCCTCGCTGCCCTCGCTGCACCCCCCGGGATCTGCCACTTATTACCCCTCTCACTTACGGGACCAAAGGAGCTTTGAGATGCCGATTTTCCTTAGTTAGCTCCATATGAAATTCCTCCTAGAGCATAGCTGGAAGTTGTTGGTTTGGGTTTTTTTATGTTTTGTTTTTTTTTTGTTTTTTTTTTTTTTTAAATTTTCATTTTATTTTCATTTCTCTTTTTCTTTTCCTTTTCCTTTCTCCTTTTCTCTCCCCCCGCCCCAGTCTTTTTTTTTTTTTTTTTCTTTTTTTTTTTACTTTTCAGGACAAAACTGTGCTCGCTCTGCGAGAAGGGTCTGGCTACGATACAATTTTTATGGGGGAAATGGACAATGCTCTGATCTATTCTTCACCCTCACATTTTCCCTCCAGAAAATGCCATAAAAATTTGCAAAAATAATTTTTTTCTTTTGCTGAAGAGGTATTTTCAAACTTTTGGGTCTTTATTAAATTCCATGAAAAAATTCTCCTCACCAGTTTCTGTTTAACACTTTGGATTACCTGGTTTTCATGCTTCTTCCTCAGATTTACCTCCAGTTTGAATTTCTTAGCTCAGTCATTGCATCTGGGCAATGTAACGGTGACAAAACAATCCAATTTCTCACACAGGAGAAGACTCTTTCACTGAAAATTATATTTTTCTAATTTGGTCTCAAATTTAAGGAGAAAAAAAAAGATGGCTAACACCAAAAATTTCTGTCTAGTATATTAACTAATTACCAGGGATACTTTAAAAAGCTAATTATTCTCTCCAAAACAAATATACAAAATGTACAGAAAGCTTCCACTTCAAAATGGAAGTGTTTCTTTTCCTGTGAATTTCCTTACTGAATTGTTACAATCTGAGAAAGATCAAAAAAAGGGTAGTTTCTAAACTAATTTCTAGAAAAGATTAATTTATTTATGAACGCTTAAGGTTGTTTTATTCCCTCTCAGTGTCATGCAGAACCTTTTTTGGGACCAAATCCATCTCCCAAGCATCTCTTCAGTGAAAGATCCATATCCCATAGTCTGAACTCTCCCATAGCCCAGCAGGAGAAAGATGAAGGGGTTCAGCCAGCAGCAGGTGTCCCAGTCTTCCCATGCCACTACTCAGTCCCAGACAATTTTGGGGGAATCAGGCTATAAGTTCTGCAGGTGATATGGATTAGGTGATGTGAATTTCATGGTATAAGGATTTCAAGAATACAAAACCCAGTCTGACCCATCCTGGTGTGCTTATGCCACACGGGTACCCTGCATACTGGGCAGACTAAGAAATGGGGATGGCTCTGAGTAATGATGCCAGCTCAGAGAGATAAATATGACTACCAACAAAAGCAGGCTGGTCTGACCATGTCTCATTTCCTACTCCTGCTAAAGACACTCTCATCCTTTCTTTGCCCAGGTCTATGCTCATTGCAATAAGACAAGATTAATCTCTCTCCTAGCCGAGGCAGGTGAGGTTATGCATGTTTATGGACAACTTGTGGAAAAGAAAAATATATACCATTCCCTCTGAAGGATGAAAACTTTTTTGATTTCAATGGTCATGTAAAATTGAAAGGAAAGAAACTAGGAAAAGGCTCTGACCACATTAGTATTGATGGCACATTTTCATTTTGCTTTTTCTTTTTTTAAAGTAGTAACAAAGGACATTTTGAAGTGTAAAACTCAACTGTTTCACTTAAGCATGTCATAAATTAAGTTTGGTTTTTCTTTATTACTGAAAGAATTGGCTATGGAAAGTGTAGTAAAATAAGACAATTTGGAGGGGGATGAATCAATATTTCTAATAAAAGATATGTAAAAAGACAAATTTATCCCATTCTTATGATACGTGTAACCTATTAGGGCTAGCAAAATGCTTTTGACACTGTTGGCTGAAAAGGACTGGAGGGGTATTGCTCTGTGCCTCACTGAAAGAAGGCTGAAGGCTTTCAACTATTTCTTCACCAGGAGAAACAGGGGAACAGAAAGCTGGCTGCAGGTGGATCCTATTAACCCTGTAAAGACACATGTCAACAAGCAGAAATTCTGAGAATTTTGAAAAGATTTACCCAGTGTCTCAGCTGCATTTTCCCATTTTGCACTGAATATGTGTGTTGTGGCTGTATCTCCTGGACAATGTAAGCAGTTTAGGAGAGACATTCTCTTTATATTCATGTGCCACATCCTCTTCTACCACAGAATTGCCAGGTCTCTGGCAGGCTCATATTAGAGTGAATCAAAAAAGTTAAATCATTAATTTTAATTATAGGTAACTTAAGAGGAAACATGCTTGCATTGTCCCCTGGAATATACATCTTCAGGGATCACCTATGGCCTTTTATCTGCATGTATTTTCTTAGTTTTTTTTACCAATGAAGCAGTGCGTGCGCACACATCACCAACCCCACCAACGTTATTTAATTTTTGTATGCTTGAGGGGCACTTTCTCTGATGAGATCCAGTTGTGTCCATTTTGGTGCTGCCAAGCCTTTGGCAATCTGTTTAGATTAATGAAAGGTGCTCCTTGTAACCAAATCCTCTTTCCTGGGGGTAACCCATTCTCCACCTCCAGAACCATCCCCAGGAACTCACTAGACTGAAAGATAGACGGTTCTTAAATAACTTCATCCTTGCTGCTCAGATTGATATCTATGAACAGATGTTAATTATAAGGAAAGCAATAGTTGAAATGCAGATGGTATAGAAAATGTCTGTGCAGATTCAATCTGTGTTGCTTTTTATAATACTCAACACTGTTTTCATTGAAATGCTGGGTCTATAGGAATACGTTGCAAGGTTTTAAACAGAACACCCCTACCCCCTTGTGGCATAATGGCATTTCTGGAATGGAAATAAACCTGTATGAAAATTGCTTTCTCTGGTTATCAGAAGCACCTTAATCAGTTGATGAAGCAACCCTGGACAGCTGTTCCCTTCCCTGTTTAGACTGAGCTGTCTAGGGCTCAGCCCAACTATTCATGCAGTGTCCTACAGTGAGAACTCCGACCTTTGCTAAAGAAATCAAACCAACAAAAACAATAGACCAAAGCTGAAGAGGTGGTATTTTTTTGGCTTATGTCCACTAGTTTGTTTTCCTTTCTGTTGTGTTTTAAATGTCAATCCTTGCCACTGAACCAGCTCAGCTTTTGCCCATGTATTATGCAGAGGGTTATGGTGCATCATGTTTGCAGGGCATGACATGTGGTGGAAGGTTGGTTCAGGATGAATTCAGATGGGTGATATTTTCACACACAGCAAGGTCACAGTGAGCAATAAAAGTCATCTCAAACAGATTTCAGCACAGATGCCAAAACTGACCAGATTACAGTATTCCTTTTATGCAATGGCAGAGTTACTTTTTCTGCTTGTAAGAGCAGCAGCACTATTACTCCAGTAATAGTTACATTAATAGGATAAATGTTAGGGAGTAAAGATACTATTAAACATGACCAGGCATCTCAAAATCTGATCCCAAATTTTCATTCTCAGTTATTCCTTGACTACGTATATGTTGAATAAAGAAACTCACGGAGAGATTGTTTTTTAGAGTTTAAAACCAGTAACCAGTTAGAGCTAACTTTCTTGTATCCACACAAAGAGTTGGGTACGTCCATTGTCAAGACTGAATTTTCAACAGTGACAACTAATTTAAGACACCTTCATGCCTTGTTTCAAGCAGTATAAATCCATATTTCATCAGCAACAGGGGAACCTGTGAATGGGTCCTCTGAACTTTTGGAAATGATCACCCAAAACTCTATATCTGAGCATTCAGATGCTCTTCTACAATATTCCCTTATCAAAGAATTTAAGGCTGTGGGGTTTTTTTTTTCATTTTAAAATTTTTGTTTAATCATCACCTAATACGTATCTGTATACGAGAACCTTAGAGTAATCCCAAACGACAATTAGTCTTAGCAGCTCTGGATCCTTTTCAGTTTTTGTGTCTTCCAAAATCCTCCTGTCTAAAACATCATGGAAGTTCAGTCATATTTTATAAGAATAAATTGTTTGGCTTTTTCATTTGCAGATAAAAGATTGAGGACATAATTTTTATATGGGCAACCCTAAAGGCTCAGAAACCAGAAGGCAAATAAAATGAACCCAGAATGTAGTTCTTTATTAAGGATCATGTTTGCTAAAATAATCTCATGCTTTTTGAGGCCTGACTCATAAGAATTCTTGAACTTCAAGATATTGCAGTCTACCTGCCATCCTCAAGGCTTTCTTTCAAGAAGGATGATCTTTGATTTTGAGTTGCATCTGTTTATACAAGTAACAGCAGCTGCATACGTGGTACTTTGCCCTAGTGCACATGGCTCAGAGGAATTGATATGGACAGTAACTTTGACTTCTTCATCTTTCTTTTTTTTTAATGTCTTGGAGTTAAGAATAAATGTAGGTCTCACTGGGAACAGCAATGTCCTTCTATTCTCAGACAATAAAGTATATATCAAAACATTAGCTGAGACATTTTTCTTTCCTGTTTTACTAACTAACACATGACTGTCATTTTTGGATACTTTTAGTCATGCAATTAAAACATTAGCTAGAAATTTTTTTTCCTTTCTGTATAAATTAACCAAAGAACAACCTATTCTTCCTTCTAAAGAACCATCAGAAAATTGAATTAGAGAAAAAACAGATTTTCTGCTTATGCAGGTCATGTTGGGATTGAAGTTTAGACAGGTAAATGCTGTTTTTTCCCCAAATATGGATTAAAAAAATGATCACAGGGAGTGATCAGGGTGGTCTGGTGGAGTTTGCTGATACTATTGCCAGCTCCATGTACTGCAGTTGCAGCACACAAAGACTATTCTCTTTCTGGTACCAGTCATGTGCTTGCAGCTTAGATGGACAATCTTATTTCCTAAATGCTCAATGAATGATTAGAGGGAAAAGCCTAAGATCTGGCTATGCTGTTATTTAAATCTGTATGAAACAGAAGCATGCAAGGGAAACCCAACTTTGCTATTCATTTTCAGAAAGAGAAAAGGGTTAATTTCATGCAATAATTTATTTGGATCTAGTTAGCATGTCCCTGTTTGAAGCATTGCACTGCACTATTAAACAGCTGCTTCAGAGGTGACTGAATTGCACTGATGGATGACTTGATATTTTAATATATTGGCTAAAAAAGCTTTCCATTTTTTTTTTAGCATGAAAGATGAGGTTGTAAAGTGGTATATTCTCTGATGTTTTACTCAGGAAACCAGTTCAGTGATGGGGATGTAGGTAAATCAAATATTTCTAACATTATTTGAGAATATGTCTCCCATTGATTTGAAAAATGTCTCTAGGGGTAGTTTCTTAAATTAAACTTAATGATAGCATGCATCAGTTAAGATCTATTAGATCCAGAAGACACAATAACATTTATTAAAATGATGGGTCTCATGCTTGCACTGTTTATAAAGTTTAAACATAATTTTTCCAATTAACCTGCCCTCCTTCTTCACAACACAGAAGCATTTAATAACAAAGATAATGAGGAGTTCCTTTGAAGTAGTCACAGGAATGTTCACATCAGTTATTTTGACATGTAAATAGCACCTCCTGTTCCTCTTCACTCCCTGTGTGACCCATAGCCATTCCATCTGGGGCTGCTGAGTTGTCATATCCACTGATTCAACCCCGATAGGTGGAAAAGCCATGAGAAAAGACATGAAAAGATTTCAGACAGTTTCCTGCCTCCTTGTTTGATGGGAAGGAGGCACTCCTTCATATGAGCAGTGTTATGCTGGCAAAGGACTTAATATGTTAAATGAGTGTAAGCTGCTCATGGCAAGGCCTCACTTTCACCGTAGGTTACTCAAACAGTATTTGGTGTAATAGATCCCAACCTTTGGGCTTCAAACTCTGCCAAAGAACAAAAACCAGCATGAGTTGAGATCCTTGGCACTTCTGACAGGCAACGTGAGAAGTTGAACACCAGAATCCTAACCAAATTACAGCTGCTCATATAAACATCCTTCCACCCTCTGAGATGGGAGAGTTGTCATTTTTATCACTGTCTTGGGTTCTGTGTTTCCTAGCCAAGCCCTTAAGAGAAATCCCCCTGGACTCTCAAGTCAGCAGTTCGGTAGCAAACGAGAGGTAGTTCACAAAAAAAAAAAAAAAAAATCTGGAAGGCCTGAAAACCTTTTCAGGGTATAAAATAACTTCTAGTTCACTGGTTTTCAACCACTGAGGCACAGCAGTGAGAAAGGATATATATGGAAAGCACTGTTCACATAGCACTATATATTTTTATATATATGCAATATATAGAGTCAGAATAAATGCTAACATGGGCTCTAAACGGATAAGCTGGTGGTAGGAGAAGGGATAGTTTTGAGGAGAGATGCAGGAGAAAGCAAAACATGGATGTTGAAGGGGGAAGCAAAGATGCAAGGTCAAGCCTTGAAAAGGCAGAAAACAAGGTCTGGAGAAATGGGCAAATGAGAAGCTGACAACTGGGCAGCTGAGGATGAGGAGAAAACAGCAGTAGTTCGAGGAAGGAAATTATACTGGGCAGGAAAAGCAGCAGCAGTGATAAGGTATTGAGGCAGGGACATGGGAGTAGAGGATGGGGAAAGGTAGGTGAAGGTGCAGTTGGGGAATGCAGACAGAGAGATGCAGGTGTGGAGAAAGCAGCAAGATCTGAGGAGGAAGAATACTTCATGAAAGACAAGGAAGAAAAGGCTATAGGGATAGCAGCAATGAGGCTTCCTTTGGGAAAGATGGGACTCCTCATGCTGGCTGATCACAGTTTCTTCTCTCTCCTTCTAAGAAGATCCAATTTAGGCCACAGTTGGGTAACAGATACAGAGAAGGCAGACCTTAGTATTGTCCAGTAATTATAATTACAGACTTTAGCCTTGTCCAGTAATCATAATTATAAACTTTGCAGAATCATAGCTGTATCTTCAAGCAAAGTAATATTCAAAGACTTTCTCACCTGATTCAAACATGGTGGTAAGGATGGCAATGAAAACAAAGAAGAATCTCAGGGGGAAGCAAGACTGCCGTACCTAAAATCAAGTCCAACTACGGTTGGACTAGATGATCATTGTAGGTCCCTTCCAACTGAACTATTCTATTCTAGTCTAGTCTAGTCTAGTCTATTCTATAGTAAAAAATGTGATGACATTATTGATCATATTATACATTTTTCTTTAAAAATAAATAAATAAGTGTTTTCTTTTGTTTAATATAGATCAACAAAGGAAAAAAATAAGCAGGATGAGTGTGCCCAGAGAAGGCAAAGAAGGAGGGTTAGCAAAGCATGAGATATCAGAAATGCTAATCAGAGGAAGGCAAAGGGGTAACAATAGCACCTAGTTGGCAATAGAAATAAATGTTTTAAAGGGTTTAGAAAGGGGTGGATTGTTCAGCGAGACTTTTAAGATGTTTTAAGAAGGACAAGGTTTCATCATTTTTCTGCACACAGCAATGGGCCTCACACAGGTCACTCATACTCACCCAGGTTAAAAAATTCCATCTGGGAAGAGATGGAAAGGCCACTGTAGCTAATAAGGAGAATGGAAACTCTGACACATATGAATAGACAAGAGCAGGGCTGTATCAGTTTTATATAAAAGGCTTTGAAGGAATAAGTTGACAGAGTGGACAAGAGAACAAGAAGGCAGAAGGGACAAAAGCTTTTTAAACAAACGGACAAAACTGGCAAAGGAACAACTGCTTATAAACAAGTAAACAATAATTTTAGACTGGAAATTCAGTTTCCAACCACCAAAGAAATGAAACTCTGGAACAGCATTTCAGTAAGACCACTAGGACACAACAAATCTAGCTAATTTAAAGATGGGACTTGATAAAGTTATAAAAGGCATTATGTGATATGCTTGTCTATGTTGAGGGTGACCTAGACTCAGTGATCTGAGCAATGCATTCCAAACCTATGTTCTTTTTATTTACACTTCTTCTGTCCTGACAGACAAAATAGCAGCTTGTGAATACACATAATTTTATCAAAAGGAACTGAATGCTTAGGTCAAAAGAACCAAATGCATAAGTCAAAGTTGCCCTGAGGCAGTTTTAACTTGAGCAACTAACTTTTGAAGGGCCCAGCTCTTCTCTTGTGGTTGTGAAATTCTTGCTGACATCCTTAGGAGGCCCATGTGTGGACAGATTGCTGAATATGAAGTGGAAATTGGCAGAATGGATCAGAGAGGAGAATATAGCCGTCAGCAAATCTCTTTGCATCTTGCTGACCTTGGCAAATATACAGCTATTTTTCCCAAGTAAGATAAGATGTTTTTTAACCATCTTCTCTAGTAAATAAGGCACAAAGATGGGAACATGTCTTCAGAGACTTCCTATCTCTTCATTGCTTGCACATATTTATAGAATATTTTCACTTAGGACAGCACAGGATACAAAAAAATAGATTCTATTCTTGGCTCTGGGTGGCCTTGGGTAAGAGATTTTATGATATAAATACTGGAAAGGACAACCAGGGTCAGTCAGTGCTCTGCTAGCCCTGCTGCTCATCAGCAGGGAACTGGTGTTGAATATGGCCATAGATGGTAGTTTGGACAGCAGTCACGCAGCAAGGCTGCAGGATCTGGAGGAAGGCTTGGGAAGGTGGTTGCAGAGTCAGAAGAGTGAAATTCTGGAGAGAAGATTAGGTCAGTGGAAACTGCTATGCAGACTCCCCTGAAAGTGGCCAGAAAAGGAGAAGGTGTTGTGGAGAGCTGACATACTTTTAAAGAAAACTTGCCAAAGAGCTCTGGAATAAACACTCTGTGCAGAAACAGCAAGAACTTCACCAAGTCTGCTTGGCTAATCAAGGAACTTCTTAATGAACTGAAATGCTGACACACAGTGAAAAAGAGGAAGAGGAAAAAAAGGAGGAGCATAAAAGCTTTGCTTGGGCTCTTAGGGATGAAAGAAAAAGACCAAAGCCCAGCTGGCACTAAAACAAAGAATAATAGCAGCAAGAAGGGAATCCACAGGTGTGCCAGCAGCAGAAGGAAGTTCAGGGAAAATGTAAGTCCACTGCTGGATGCAGGAGACAACCTAATCATCAGCAGTGTGGGAAAGGTTGAAGTGCACAATGCCTTCTCTGTACCATTATTCACAAGCAAAGGCTGCTCCAGACCTCTGTGTGTATTGACATAGCTTGGAAGGGAGAGGGGTAGTCAAGGCACTACTTAGAGCACCTTGATGTTATCAGATCAACTAGACTAGATAGGATACACTTGAGGATGCTAAAAGTGTTAGCTGATACGGGTGGGTGAGTCCTCTGTCTATCATTTATGAAAAATTATGGCAATCAAGAAGAGGTGTTGGCGACTGAAAAAGGCTAATGTTTTTCCCATCCTCAAGAAAGACACGAAGGAGAAGCTGAAAAACTGTGAGCCAGTCAAGCCTGTAGTTTCTGGGATGGTCATGCAGCATTTCTAAGTCATTTCCAAATACATAAAGGATAAGAAGGCATTCAGAATAGTCAACATGGATTTACCAGAGGCACATATTCGAACAGTATAATTAACTTCTTTAATGAAATGACAGGTTATACAGACTAGGAAAGAACAGAGGATATAAGATGTTCTAGTAAGGATTTTGTCACATTCCCACAGCATCCTTGTTTGGAAGTTGAGGAATTGTAGGCTGAACAAACAGACAATTGAATGGGTTGAAATATGACTGAGACAGCAGGTTCAAAGGGTTGGTAATCAATATCTTAACACATGGTTGTAAGATGATATGAAGTGGAGTAACCTGAGGGTCAATACTAGGACTTACATTGCTCTTTACAGCTTCTTGAGGAGGGGAAGTGGAGAGGGAGGTGCTGAGCTCTTTTCCCTGGGATCCAGTGATAAACACATGGGAATGGTTCAAAGCTGAACCAGGGGACGTTTAGACTGGACATGAGGAAGCATTTCTTTACCAAGAGGGTGGTCAAACACTGCAACAGGCTTCCTAGAGAGGTGGTCGATGCCCCAAGCCTGTCAGTGTTTAAGAGGCATTTGGACAATGCCCTTAATGCTTTAACTTTTGGTCAGCCCTGAATTGGTCAGGCAGTTGGACTAGATGATTGTTGTAGGTCTCTTCCAAGGGAAATTTCTATTCTATTCTATTCTATTCTATTCTATTCTATTCTATTCTATTCTATTCTATTCTATTCTATTCTATTCTATTCTATTCTATTCTATTCTATTCTATTCTATTCTATTCTATTCTATTCCAATCTCCTAATCTCCATCAGTGATTGACCAAAGTGCACCCTCGACAATATTGCAGTTGTTATTAAGCTAGAGAGAGTGACTGACACAGCTAATGACAGCATTCAATCCAGTGGAAACATGAGAAATTTAAGGACTGGGATAAAAGAAACTTTGTGAAGTTCAGTAAGAAGTGCAAAGTGATACACCTGGGGTAGAATAACCCCATGGAAACTGACTGGCTGAGTAGTGCCTCCAGTTAAAATAATGTGAAGATCACAGCAGTCACCAGGTTACATATGAGCTGACAGTGTCCTGTCATCTTGAATACAACAAACTATATTCTGGTCTCTACACTCCAGAGGAGTGTATCCAGCACAGGAGTGTATCCAGCAGACTGAGGGACCTTATGCTCTTCCGCTTAGAGCCACATGTGGAATAACGTGTTCAGTCTGGGTTCCCAGTTCAAGAGGGACACAGAGAAACTGGAGGGTCCAGCAGGCAGCTACTAAATCATAAGGGGTTTAGAGCAAGTAAGCTACAAGGAGACTTTGTAGGAGCAGGTCTTGCATAGAATGGTAAAAAGGAGTCTGAGGGGAAATCTAATAACAACCCATAAGGACTTGACATGTAGCTACAAACACAATAGACCAAAACATTTCTCAATTGTCTATAGATAGAACAGTCAAAACCAAGGATTGCAGCTTGGAAGGTTCAGACTGGATGTCAGGAAAATGTTTTCAGTAGGAGGTTGTGCAGCACCGGAATTGGGGTCCTTCGAGGTGATAGAAGCTCCATCCTTGGAATATTTCAAGACTTGGTTAGACAAAGCCCTGGCTGAACCTGGTCTAGTGTTTGTGATAGTCTGCTTCAGGTGAGAGGCTGGGCTGCCAGACATCCCTTCCAATCATCTTCTCTAGGATTCTGGGATCCCTCTGTGGCACAATTTCCACGTCTCTAAAATGGTGATAAAGATGTTGACCTTCTTTGGAAAATAGTTCAATAGCTACTAAGGGGAAAAGGCAAGTAAGTGGAAGACACTAATATTAAAATAAAGTGTATCAATATAGCTAAACTCAATGTCACCTTTTAATTCAATATATACCTTTTTTTTTTTTTCCCCACTATAAACCATATTTTTAATGAGAATTTTTCAGGCTGAAACTTGGAAATTTAAACTTTAAGGCTGGGAAATATGATATTTTGGCAATTTTTGACAATTTCAACCTCAGCAAATTTTAAATAGGATATTTGTCCAAAATTCCAAAATAAGAGCAATTTAAAGAGGTCAATCTTAGATTTCCTTTATAGCCAGTAAAGAAAGATTCTGCTAGGGTGTGATTCATCTGAACTATGTTAGGCATCTACTCTGAGCTGAGATGAATCACTTCTACTAGTGCCAATTGCTTTACAATGACTATAAAAGGAGTCAAGGGTGACCAGCTCCCATGGAGGAGTCTGCATTTAGCTGCACACATCTCACTCAAACAGAAACTTTCTAACTCATTAATAGTATATATATTCCTTTAGCCTATTACATACAGCAAAGTATTGTTGAGTTTATGGGATATGATTCCTGACATTTGCATTGTGACCCTCTGAAAACTGGACATTGTGTTGTTCCAAAAGCATTAGAGCATGCAGCCACTGAGATGCTTCAAATAATCACCATCCACTCCACATGTTGAAGGAAAACAGGAATATTAGGACAGCCATGCTGACCGTACTTTGAGCAAAGGATTGGATCAGATGACTTCCAGAGGTCCTTTCCAATCTAGATTATTCATTATTCCTTGATTCTGTGATTAGCTGACATGAATTTGGTTTGGTTTGGTTGGGGTTTTTTTATAAATTATTTATACTTTAAGCTTCCACAATATCTCCATGCAATGACTTGTGCAATGCAGTTATGTTTTATGAAAAGAAAAAAAAAAAATCAAGAAACAAACAAAAGCAGGGCAACCTTCAGTTTATTTTAAATCTGCTGTCTGATCATTTCATTGGACTCCTGCTCTCTGAGATCTCTATTGCACCATGTCAAAACCGAGGTAGGTTATACAGTGCACATTAGTGTTGCTAGTATTGACCGTTAGAAGGAAAGTTAATTAGGAATAGTTTTCTTAATGAAGAACTTTTCTTGCACTTCATTCACAGAAAAGGACAAAATATCAACAACAGCAAGAACAATAATAACAACATGAGAAAAAAATAATTCTCCAAAACTGGTTTGAATCAACCAGAGTAGTTTACTTCAATTTGACATTTTTTACAGTATACGCCACTGTTTTAATGGATATTTCCAAATGAAACCTAGAACATTGCTTTGAAGGACTTTGAAACAGGAGGAACCAGCAATCAGAAAATTAGAATCAACAATTTTTGGAAAGGTAAGCTTTGTCGAAAGCAAAATGTTCTTATATTAAGGAATTTGTACTATATAACTGGAAAAAAACTGTCCAGAATTTGCCAGTCAGCTCTAGTTGTTAGGTTTAAAAAATCCAGCATACTTCATTAACTGTTTGCTCCCTACTAAATTCTTCATGCAGTTTAGATTCATTTTGATGTGCAGAAAATCCATTTTAAAAAATACCTAAAAGAAAATAAATTGTCTTATACAATCAAAAATGGAGGAAACAAATCCCTAATGAAGCTCTTATTACGTTGAGAAACGTCTTCTGGAGAAGCAGAGAGTGGCTGAGCAGGGAGCTGTGCAGCAGCCAGCTACCAAGAAACCAAATTAACGCTAATTATATTACGGCTTGCTGTTGTGCGATCAGTGTGACTTCACCAAAGGAACTAGGCAGCGGTGTCACTAGGTGGCACAGTTCTGACACATTTACAGATCATTACCCAGCGCTAATGTCACTTCGCAGGGCGCAGGGCTGGGGGACCAAGGGGGTCTCTGAACATCACTCAGCTATGTGTGATCTGTGAGTGGAAACTGCTTATCGGCTCCCGACGGGTACGAGATCCAAGCTGAGCTCTGTCAGCCGGGCTTGAAATTAACAGCAAGAAGTTGAGTGTTTCGCAGAAATGGTGTTTAAATCTAAACGCAGCTGGGAGATAAAGGGGGAAAAGGGGTGTAGGATTCAGTAAACACTTGCTGACTTTGTAAGTCCTCAATGATCAGCTTGGGTGAGGTAGCCTGTTGGACCATTATAGCTCAGAAACATCAATTTCTTTAGGCAGCAATAACCAGTGAAAGGATGCACCTTTCCATCCATCTTTGACTTGCAAACTCATTTGTCAAAGTCAAGTTTTACACCTCGATCATCTGGTAACAACCAGTGAAGTGTGAACTCCTGCTCCTGACTCCATTACACACCCACCTCGTTAGTGCTATCACATCACCCAAACCCTGTTGCCAGATACAAAACAGAAGGATGGGAGGTGGCCACTTCTGAAGGCTCCACCACAGCTTCAAATTTCCTGACAGCCCTGCTTGAAAAACAGCCTGAATGCAGTTTCGGTCACTCATAATTATTTATATCCATTCACATCAAGCTTGCTTGCAAAATACTTCTTGCCCTCCTCTCCACGTTCTCTTTGTTTGCTTGCTGGCCTTCCATACAGAATTCTCAAGAGCCTTAATTTTTTTCACTTTTACAGCTTGAGCACAGCATATTCCTTACCAGAATGAAGTCATAATAAGTATGTTTTTAAAAGTTTGAAAAGGGACAGATAAAAATAACAGAACACTAACTTGGCTTTCGGGTCACCACACCTGATTTGTCCATCTGTTGGTCACTCTTTATGTAAAAAGATAGGTTTCTCAAGATTTTGTCAAATGCCAATGAATGATTAACAGCAGGAAAAACTGTGCTCTGGGTGTAAGACTTCAGAATTATAAATGGTTATAAGCACACTAATAGAGGATATCAGGGAGGAGGGTACACCCATTATTTATCCACTGGGCGTTGCAAAAATGGGTTCATCTTTAATAAAGATGATCTATTAATTAGCAGTGACCCTTTACAAAGGATGTGTCTTTGACATGAAGGTATTTCTATGGAAATCTGTGCAGTTACCTTCTAGAACCCTCTTACAAAACAAGGGGATATTTCTCCCAAGTACTGACACAATAACAATTTTTATTTCCAGCAGCAAGAAAGTCATTGTAGTGCTTTGGCTCTCAGCCAAGACTGCCAGCAACAACAGGAATCTTTTTTTTTTTTTTTTTTTAAACAAAAAAGCTATATTTTTTTTAAATAACTTTCCAGGAGATGACTGGTAGATTTTAAGTGGCTGATAGCTCCAAGCTGCCAACTTACTTTTAAAGTTCCTTAATAACTAGAGTTTTGCCCAGGGCTGTTATCCAATTAACAGGAATTTATACTGAAGGTTTGTTATGTAATGACTATGCACACGGCCATTACATGGTATCGAGCCTCCAACCTCTACACTTAAGGGCATAAATGGATAAAACTTCAAGCTTTGATTCCAAAGGGATGACCAAGAGTAACGAATTTAGGGTTGTATGTTCCCCATACATTCAGTGGAGATGGTCAGATACCTCCAAATGGCAATCCAGAAAGCACATATGCTTAACGTGGGAGATGCTAACAGCAGGTGAAGGCATGTCCTTCTCTAGAGATTAGAGGCCAGTTCAGGGATGCATGTTAGATATCATCAATCTTTCTGATCCAGGAAATTTGTACTCAGGGTAGAGACAATAATAGAGACTTGGGTTTGTCTTTTGATAAGGGGATTACTGTGGTCAACTTCACATTAAATCCTGTTTTGCTCTCTTCCTTTCTTTTCTAAATAGACACAGACAGACAATCACATTGGTACTGGACACCAACCCCTCTTCAGTTAAGAGAACACAAAGAGATGTAAGACATCACCGTTACAGGCTGCAAAATGAGGTACTCAAGCTAGGAAGTACTGAAATTAAGGTCACCAAAGTATCTCTAAAACAGCCCATTTGTGATAATATTGTACAAGGCAGTCCCTGATACTGAGGTGGTGGTTTACAAAATCTTCTGTGAGGCTCCTTACTATTCCCTCCTTTGAGTGAAGTGATGGTCCAGCAGCATAAAAATGGTGTAGCACAGTTGTGGGTTGTGGTTTGAACCTACCGACTGAATTCCTTCTACTATCACATCAGCTATTCTAACATAAAACTTTCCTTTGTTCCTGCCTTAAATTTTATTTTTATTTTAGTGGAAGCTGAGCTTTAGGGGTGCAGCCCTCAAAATTGAAGCTGGACCAAAACACAGCACATCATGGATGAAATACATCTGTCTACTGCTGAGCTCATTGCAGACAGATCTCTATGTATCATCTTTGGAGAGGTGTAATACTTCTGGGGTACAGTTGTCTGAAGAAGAAAGGGTCATCTGAAGAAGAAAGACCTGCACCTGAGAAGTAGCCACTTGTTTACAAAGGCAGTCTAGACAACTAGCTCAAATACAGATATCTTCTCTACAGTTAGATGTGATGACCTTTATACAGAAACACAGTTAGTTCTGATGATGCTCATACATGTGTTAGATAGTCCTGAGACTGCAAATAATTTGTGGGGCAGAACTAAAGGATCATCCCTACCAGCTGAATGCTCTGTGGCCTGATATTCTGGTGTTGATTGTGGGTGCCAGCCATAAATCACTCACGTGGCCCTAAGCTACTCACAGGTTCATTTCTCTAGTGCTGCTAATTCAGGGTTTGACAGTGATTGGGGAATATCTGGGTATTTTTTAGCTCTGGGACATACATAACTACAGGAGAAATTCATGTCTCAGGAACCAAGCTTAGAACCAGAAATGTCAAAATTAACCCTCATCCCAAATCTCAGAAAAGACTCAGAAAGATTTTTTTAATGAGATTCCATTACTATTATTTAAATGTGTGATTTACATACATAACACATGCCGCTTACTATGTATGTGTGTGCTTGTTCACATGTGCAGGTGTGCATCCATATACATTAAATACATAAAATTAATTTATATAAATATATATGTACATTTGAGGTCAGAACCATCTTTTTCATTTATGCCAATACAGGGTTTCAGGCCGTTAGCACCTACATGTGATGACAGTACAAATATTAAATACTAGTAATGACTGAGTCTTTCAGAGAGCTGAACAGTGCTAATATCAGAACCTGCTTTTATTTAAACATTCAAAGTATTTTTTTGGTTTTGTGCTTTATACACGCACAAGAATTTGCTTTAATACAGCTTTCTCTTGTAACTGGCTGCCTCTTCACATTCTTCCCTACCTGTCTTTGAGTTGTTTTGGTTTTTTTTTTTCTTCTCCTCTCTTAATCAAAATTAGAAAGAGATTGTGTGTGTCTGTTAAAAAAAGAGGGGCTTGGCTAAAAATAGTTCCCCAAGCCAGGATATATTACAGCAAACTGCTTTTGCCTCTGGATGTTAGTGGAGTTTCCTTTGTTGTCTTCTTTGATTGTTTCATTTATATGGCAGGTTAGACAACAGCAGACTCCTGTTATTGCCTTTTCTCAGCAGTGAATTTTTTTTTATTTATTTTTTTTAAGGCTTGGAGCCCCTGAGGACAGTCACTCCCTAACCACAGCTGGTGACAGGAGGAGGGTTTTTGTGCGTTTGATACTTAGAGCTGAGAGCTGACTGGTGAGAAGATTAACAGCAACGCTATTAAGTGGGATACACTGTCTCCATTTTTAAATTGCGTAGGCCTTTAATAAAAGAAGGAGAGAGAGGGAAAGGGAGACAGAGAGAAGTCTTAACAGTATAACATCTTCTGTATGTTCACAATCCATTTCACCAGATGCTAAATTACTTTCTTTCCCTTCCCCCCTCCATGCACCCACCCCACTTTCTCTGCGTCTGGTGTCTGTCTAATGCTGCGTCTCATTGCTTGGAAAGGAGTCCTTGAATCAAATTGCAGAGGTACTCTGTGAAAAGGGAAGATTAGTGACCCAGGCTTCTGCAATAGAGCGTGCCTACTTGAATCCAAATTTCTCAGTCCTTGGGCTGTTTTAGAAAGTTTTTTTTTCCAGGAAACTTTGCATCATTAGCTGCTTTCTGGCCTCCCATCAGTCTTCTGGCTAATACTGTCAGAGCAGGAAATGAGGATGAGCAAATCTCTAAGATGGAAAGGAAGAATTTGAGAGACTAAACTTTTTCAGGGCAATCAAATAGATTACTCAGGAATACATATTGGAAGCTGGCTCCTAGGACTGAGGTTAGAGTATGGAAAGGATTGGAAAAAAGTGACTTCCTTCTTACTGTGCACAGAGTAATGATTTGTGTCCCTGAACTATGGACTTTTCTAAATCCAGCATTTGCCTTTACACATATGCTATTCTGACACATTATGCACTGTTTCTGAGTTGGTCAGATGCCTAGAAATCAGAAGTGTTGGTGTTAAGGAAATTTGGGGAAGGAGGCGCTGGCTCCCTGCTCTGCCATAGGCTGTGTGAGTGACCTTAGAGGTTGAATATCATGAGATGCTCAACTCCCACCTTGTCACAGGGCATCTCTGGTTTTTAAACACTGAAATACCATGGAGAATCTTCTGGCTACAATTATGCTAAATGGTTCCTGAACATCTTCCTGTAAACTAGACCTTGGGCAGTTATATTGCTAAATTATTATGCTTCCTCCAGCTAGCTGTGACCCCCAAATGCTCAGGCACCACTTGGGGGTTATCACAAACCTAGGACCATTCCCAGAAGGCAGTCTGATAGTGGTCATCTTCCACCACTTCAAGCTCTCTAAAATGTTACCGCGTATGAAATTAAAGCTTTTACAATGTGGATCCTTACTGACTGCATAGGGGAAGCTAACAGTGAAGCTCAGATATCTGCAGCAACATCGCAGGAATGACAATTTGCCTGACAGACTGTCAACCACATCCAGAAAGAAGCTTTTAGGTGAAAGGAAAAACCCAAGTCATATCTAAAACCCACTGTTCCTTCTCTGTGTAGCTGTGTTGAATTAGAAGCAAGAACCAAACTGTTGGTTAGACTTAATAATGACAACAGCAATCCACAAAGCAATTTTGCTTATATTTTCCATCTTTTAATACTGTCCAGATTTGGATGTCTTGCTTTACTGTTCACCACTGCGACTGAATTTTTCAAGACCTATGTAAGCCCTCTTAAGAAAAAATTATTTATTTCATTTCAGATGATCAGGACTGGAATTGCTGTGTCTCTGCATATTATCAGTTAACATTTATTACTGATTAATCATAGAATCACAGAATACCAAGTTGGAAGGGACCTCAAGGATCATCTGGTCCAACCTTTCCTGGCAAAAGCACGGTCTAGACAAGACAGCCCAGCACCTTGTCCAGCTGAATCTTAAAAATGTCCAGTATTGGGGAATCCATCACTTCCCTGGGGAAATAATTCCAGTGGCTGATTGTTCTCATTGTGAAAAATTTTCGTCTTGTGTCCAACTGGAATATCCCCAGGAATAACTTGTACCCATTACCCCTTGTCTTCTCCATTTGACTCTTTGTAGAATGGGAGTCTCCATCTGCTTTGTAGCCACACTATAAATACTGGAACACAGTGATAAGATCTCCCCTAAGCCTTCTCTTCTCAAGGCTGAACAAACCCAATTCTCAGCTTTTCCTCATAGGGCAGGCTTCCCAGTCCTTTGATCATCTTTGCAGCCCTTCTCTGGCCCCTCTCCAGATTGCCCACATCTTTTTTGTATAGCGGGGACCAAAACTGAACACAGGATTCCAGGTGTAGCCTGACAAGCGCTGAGTGGGATAATGACTTTTTTATCTTTGCTGGTGATGCCCTTGATGAAAGAACCCTGTTGTCTTTCTTTGCTGCAGCAGCACACTGTTCACTCATACTGAGCTGCTTGTCCACCAGCATCCCCAGGTCCCTTTCCACAGAGCTGCTCCCCAGCTGGGTAGATCCCAGCCTGTGCTGCACTCCTGGATTATGTTTTCCCAGGTGCAAGACCTGACACTCGTCCTTGCTGAACTTCATAAGGTCCTTGTTAGCCCACTCTTCCAGCCTATCCAGCTCTTCCGGCAGGGTGGCTCTCCTTCCAGAGTGTCCACCTCCCCACCTAGTTTGGTGCACTTCATCAGCAAACCTCATCAGGGTGCACTTGATTCCATCATCCAGATCACTTATGAAGATATTAACAGTGTTGGGCCCAACATTGATTCCTGGGGGACCCCACTTGTGACAGATTGCCAATTTGAAAAGGAGGTGTTTCCCATCACCCTCTGGATGCAGCCTGTCAGCCCGTTCCCCACCCACCTCATAGATCCCTTGTCTACACCATAACACATCAGTTTTCCAGGAGGAGGCTGTGGGAAACCATACCAAAAGCCTTGGAGAAATCCAGGTAGACAGTGTCCACCGCTTGCAAGTTACTTTGTCATAGAAGGAGATCAGGTTTGTCAGCACAATTTGCCCTTGGTGAATCCATGCTGGCTTTTCTCAATCATGTACTTCATTTGACTTGTGATAGGCCCCAGGAGAATGTGTTCCATAACTTTCTCAGGGACTGAAGTAAAACTGATAGGCTTACAATTTCCTGGATCCTCCTTTAAGCCTTTCTTGTAGATGGAGGTGACATTAGCCTTCTTCCAGTCTTCTGGGATGTCCCCCAGTCTCCACGACTTCTCAAAAGTTATGGAGAGTGGACTTGTAACGGTGTCAGAGAACTGTCTTAACACCCTCGGGTGGATAACATCAGGGCCCATCAATTTGTAGGGGTCAATAATGTATTGACATTATTGACATAGTTACTGTCCACAATCCTGAGCATCTATTTAACCATCTACAGAACAGAGTCCTCAAAACAGGTTTAGAAAAGACTCCAAAATGGCAACTAGGCACTCCCCTTCCACAAGGAAGGTGTCCTTTCTCTTTCTCCAATTTCTTAGTTATATCTTCTCACCCATTCTGTCAGATTTTCAGTGATGGATATTCCACAGCTTTCCCAGGCACTCCTTTCTAGTGTTTCATAGTCCTTACATTCAGACAGACTTTGAGTTATTTTCTGGGACAAAGAGGGGTCACTACTTAACCTAGATCTCCTTGGAAAAGTTTTAGTGGATTATTTCTTTCCCATGGGATATGGAGTTAACCAAATTACTCTTTAAAAATTACAGAGCTGTTAAAAAATATTTTATACATGAAATCTATATATTTGAAAGAAGCACATGGACATTTTTTTGGTGTTATTCCATTTCAGAATGTTTCCACCCTGCAAATCTGAATGAAAAGTACATTTCTTTAATTTCCTCATCTTTGTTGTTTTAATGACAGCTGGAAAATGGGAAAAGAGACTCCTATACTTGTTTATATACCCACATTTGCCCACAGAAAAAAAAAAAAAAACCACCAAAAAAAACCCAACACAAAACAACCCAGGATTTCTGAAGTGGAAATTTCAAAGGGGGATATTCCAACAGAAACCCATTCCTCTTTTCTCGCTGGCTTTACTACAAACCAATGTACAGTCACACCCCAGCCCTGCAAGTACTGACACATATGCCTGGTTTTAAAAAGGATGGAGATCTTGTGTCTTGAAAGGGGTGACTCTCAGGCACACAATAAAACACATTCAGAAGTCTGAGCAGGATCAAAAACCTGAGCAGTTACATCCTGGCATCCCTTTAAGGACCAAATTTCATCATCTTCACTTCCATTTACTAAGTGCTTTGCTCAGCAAGAAATAATACAGGTATTCTAGTCAAGTCTAGTCTCATCACAATGTATTTGAAAGCCTTCCAGTACTTCTTAGTGCAATATGAATAACATCAATCAACATTTGTTCTCTCAACACTCCTCAACTGGAAGAAGTGTGAGTGTGGGGTGTGTTTTGTTTTGTAATTTTTCAGAAATACTACACACACGTACACAGGCACATACCTACAGGTTTGTGTTAAAGAACATAAAGCAGAGATCTGTGCTGCTGATTTGAATGGAAGAAAGTGAAGTTTAGGGTGACCTTGGGTATCTTTGGGAGTTTAGTCCAGAGTTTGAGGGCTGCACACTTAAAGCTCAGCTTCCACTAAATTAAAAATAAAATTTAAGGCAAGAACAAAGGAAAGTTTTACTTTCGAGTAGCTGATGTGATAGTAGAAGGAATTCAGTTGGTAGGTTCAAACCACAACTCATAACTGTGCTACACCATTTTTATGCTGTTGGACCATCACTTCACTCAAAGGAGGGAATAGTAAGGAGCCTCACAGAAGATTTTGTAAACCACCACCTCAGTATCAGGGACTGCCCTGTGCAATATTATCACAAATGGGCTGTTTTAGAGATACTTTGGTGACCTTAATTTCAGTATTTCCTAGCTTGAGTGCCTCATTTTGCAGCCTGTAACGGTGATGTCTTACATCTCTTTGTGTTCTCTTAACTGAAGAGGGGTTGGTGTCCAGTACCAATGTGATTGTCTGTCTGTGTCTATTTAGAAAAGAAAGGAAGAGAGCAAAACAGTATTTAATTTTAGAAAAAAACCCTGTTTTCTCCTGAATCTGATCCCACATTTTCTGCAGGAAGAATCAAAAATGTCTCTACTGAGCTGCTCCTACGGGCAATAATGACCAACACAAAGTATATTGCCGCTCAGGTCTTGGTCCAGGAGATGGATGATGGCTAAGTTCTGTCCTGGGTCAAGCAACAGCCTAAAGTCTAATGTCAGAGTCCACGTACTGGGCAGCCAGCCTTGTCTCAAGGGTAAGGTCAGAGGAAGGTTTCAACACATGGAGGAAATTAACTTAATGACTCAGTGACCACCTAAGTCAGTGAGTTTACTCCTGTGAAGTTACAGAGAGCTACAAAGGGAGCATGGGAAACAAAACAATCCACAACTTGTTCTTCCCACTCAACAGACATAAAGCACTTTGCAGAAAGTCTGTAAGAAACTACAGCTTTCTACACAAAGAAAGCAGGAGACAGGTCATGGCTGTTAGCTTGCAGTAGCAGCTCATTTCTTACCTGAAATTTCAAGTGACAACAAGCTTGAGGGGAAGTTCTCCCAAGAGCAGGGACATACGCACACACATGTACTCTCTCACAGAGATGACCACATCCAGCGGCCACATGAAGAGCTGGAACAAAACTTCCTTTCAACATCATCCCATGAAGGTTTAAGACATGCAGTTCTACTACAGTTTGCTGGAATTTGGTGCTTAAGGACAAAATTCACACAGGCTGCTGTGGAGTGCACTGCTGACATTGTAAAAACAGATGGGAAATTTGGGGCCTTCTGGAAACAATCTGGGTGATCTTTTGAATCTCTCAAAGAAGTATCTAAGCATGGGTCCTGGTACCCTATGGTCAGTTTGTAATGGGGGCAAGGGCTCAAATCCCTGAGTGTCATGAGCTGCAGGAGAAAACTGCATGGACACAAGCCAACCACTCCAGCCTAGGATAGTGCTGGGAGAGTGAACTGATGAAGCACTGTTGTCCTAGTATCTGTACCCCAATATGCAAGAGGTGGGGGATGGCTTTTCCCACCATAGATGCAAAGGCTATCTGACAGAGAAAGGAAGACCCACTCAGGTCTCTGAGGCAATTTCTAGGATTCGTCACTTCATATGGTAGATGCTGGATATTCCCCCTCAGCGCTACCTTTTAGTCCATGCCTAAAGCTACAACCTGAATCACAATAGCGGTACAAGTTTACATTTTTAAAAGCATCATATATCATTAGCAAAATGAAATTCAGCAGCATAGCTTTTAAAAAACAAAGGGAAAGAAGGAAAGGAGCCTCCTGACAAAGTCACTTTTAGAGGACTCAGCAGAATCTGATGAAGCCCAGCCTGCTTTAAATGACAAAAGTTGGGGGACCTATCAGCCAGTAACACACTCCTCACACTAGCAGCCAGGTTCAAACCTCTTTCCCCTTCCTCATTGCACAGCCTTTGTCCTCTTGCCAGAAGCCTGCCTGCAGGCAACATCCAGCTTTCTAATAAAGCAGCTCCTTTGTCAATGACAGTAATGATTATCTCCTACAGCTGCCCGTGGTGTTGCATTTTGTAACACAATTTGGCCGCCTTTGGCCCCGGTTAGTTCTATTTAACGTACTGCAGGGGGTTCACTGTTTGATCTCTAATTGATATAATTGACTGGGAATAATCAGGGCAGCTTTATAGATTTTTATTGATAGCTAATTTTCCTTCATCCATTGTTTAATTTGATAAGACTATAACCTAATTTATTGCCACTCTGATAGGGATCCATTACCCTTTTGACAAATGCTTCTGGGGCCCACTTGTCAGCAACTGATTTGAAAGAGCTGTTAAGCCTACAGAGCCCATCATTAGTTAATGGCAGTTTAGAAAGCTAATGGCATTATAAATTAAGATCAATAAGTACATGGAAATTACAGTTGTTCAGCAAGACACCACTATATTATTAAACAAACATAATCCTGTACCTTTGGTTAATGCACACAAAGGGAGCTTCTGAGTGAGTTTCAGAGCTGAATAAAGCCAGGTGATTAGCAATGGAAGAGCCCTTCTCAGGTGCTGGAATTGCCAGACTAATTCCTAAAGGATCTTTGCAAGAACAGAAAGAAGCCAGCACTGTTTTATTTTGCTGTATAAGCAACCCCAGGCCTCAAAACACCCTCACACAAAACAATACCCCTCTCTCTTCCTCAGGTTTTGATCTGCTCCAACAACACTTTCAAATGCATAATATAAAATCAGCAAAGGAGAGGCTCCTGGATTTATCCCAGGGATAAAGAAAAGCAAACACAGTATCTCTTGATACTTTTACATAGCTTCCTCTTAATTCCTCACAAGGCTTGATTGGCATTGAGTGATGTTTGATCACTTTGGGCCAAAGCAGGCTGATGTGCATGTTGAGATTTTTTCCCAGCAAGGCACTGTGATCTAATGAATACAGCAAAGAATAGGATGTCAGAAAGCTTTGGCTTCACCGCTGACTAGGATGAGGACATTGAACAAGTGACTGCATCTCCCATACCTTTTTGCAACCTTGCTCTCAGCTACCTAGATTGAGGGGTAGGCATTTGGGAGCAAGGCTGTCTCATTCTGTGTTTAGTACGGATAAACTTCAACCTCAGTCATGTCTCTAGACCCTGATGTAATACAAATAACTAGGGCTGAAAAAAGCATGGGGCAGAAGGGATAAGACAGGTGGGATAAGAGGCAATATAACAAGTCCAGTAATAACCTAAGATCTGGGTGACTTACAGAAGATACTCACCTTCCCACTGACCATCTAGGATGTCTATTGCAAATGCATTGCTCACTTAGGTGAGTCACTGAATGCTCTCATGGTCTCTGGTTACAGACTAGAAATGGACAACTGATGAATGGGACAGACAGCTGAGGGCAGCTAGCAGCTTCTGCTATCTACTTTTAATCTGCAACTACAGGTCTGGCAGGGCCCTCAGGTACCTAAGGCTAGGTGGGATGAAGGTGGTCATGTTTTTAGCTCATCTATAACAGTCTCCATGTGGAAAACCAGCAGTGCACTAGCAGGTATCCTAGCATTTGAGTCAGCATGAGCTGAAGTTTTGCAAGAGAGGGGGAAAACGTGTCAGTGCTGCTCAACCCAGTCCAAGACCTGTGCCTGGATTTCACTTTGAATCCAAGACTAGTCTGAAGACTGTTCTGATGATAATTTAGATGTCCCTGATACCTACTAGTCTTTGAAACATGAAATCAATGTGCCACAGTCACCCTGGATATGATGACTGCAGAGGAGCTCCACCAGCAGTGGATTGGTCTTGTGACCTGCTGCTTGACTTTATGTCCCACTTTGGTGCTAATCGGATGCAGTAGGTTTTTTTAAGCCTGAAATCTCTTTTCATGATAGTTCAATTCTGATGAAAGTCTAAAGTCCAAATTGGAACAACCCTTTAATTTACTTCAGAGTAGGTGAGGACAGAAACAGGCTCCCTTGCTTCAACACAGCCCTTACCCTGATCTCTGCTCCCGCCTTCTGTCATCCCAAGCTTATTCAGACATGAGTGGTAGGTAAATCTTAGTGATCCAGATACTAACTCCTGACGTATTGAGGTCCTTCTGACTGTATAATTTCATTTTTAAGACAATCAAGATAAGACAAACTACTAAACTTGTCAACAGCTCTTCCATATTGACAGCAAGTTTGGCTGATTTACAGATAATCAGCTTATTGGGTAGAAAGACTATTGGGAATTTTAGTTGTTTCCTTAATGAAATAACAGCTCTTCAGTCAGAAGTTATTTACAGTGGTCATACTCCTAGCAATAGGGGTGAAATACTATGATTCTATTTGTCCTGTGATTACCTTGCACAAGTTAATGTTGTATTAGGTGAAAGTGTTGAGCCAGAAATAAAGTTTGTTTCCTAAATTGAGGTTCATCTTACATTACTCAGGTATCTCAAAATTAAGAGTAAGGTCTAGACAACTTTTTTTTTTTTTTTTTTTTTTTTTTAATCAATGTTATTATATAGTCTGAACAAACAGGATTGTATCTGTAGATTGAAAAAATCCATGCTGCAGTCCTAACATCCATGCTGTAGCCATTTTGGAGGGATTTCTCTTTGGTCTAGTTTATTCCCATTCCCATTCATAGTTAGAAAATATCAGGTACAGTTCTAGTTTAATTCCATTTGAAAGCAATCCTGTTTGTGCATTCTGAGACCAAATGAACCAATGAATTGTGATGAACTGAAGTGCATTAAGTGGAGATGATCAAGAATCACAGCAAAAGGCCTCTCCAAATTCCCGGAAAAAAAATACTGATATATATTTTTATTTTAGGCACTGCACGATAGTTATCTGCTTCAAAATAACCCTCTTAGAAAGGTCTATTTCTTCCTATTGACTATAGGAAGTGCTTAGATAACTGGATCAGGCTTAGGCATGTAATTCTTTGACACCTATATTACAGCAGATAAATGCTCTTATTTATCTGGTAGTAATGATGGACCCAAATCCTCTGTGGGGTCTTATTGACCAAAACACCATAAAATATATGTAGTGAGATATAGATGCACCCTTGATGCTAAACGTGCAAGGCAGAGCTGGAACAGGTGAGGAAGGGGGGAAATGAAATAACTCAATCACTCAATATGCATGAAAACATAGTGAATAAATAGTGAGACTTCAGAACTGACAGCTGCTTTTGAAACGTGCTTTTTTTCCCCCCAATGTTATAAATTGATACAGCTCCAGTGAATCTAAGAGATTTAAACACAAGGATCTAGGCACTGCTCCTGAAAGTTTCTTGGTGTAAAACTGGAAATTTGATATGTGAATTTTCTCTAGGTGAATCTCATAGGTACTAGCAGATGAGTTTTCACTGCTGACTCTCGATACTGGTGCAAAGCCATGGTGGCAGGGAAAGCAGACCTGATGTCATCACCAGTGACAGAAGGAGCACCAGCCAAATTTGCTCTCTTACAGCTGAGGAGTGAAAGGGACAAAATTCAGTATTGAGTGACTTGTATCTTGCAGTTGGCTTCAAGGGGAACAATGGATGAAGACTGAGAAAAGTATTTATGTTGTTGCTGAGTTAGACTGAAGATCTATCTATATGTCTGGAAGAATAAAGTACAGTTCCTTCTGCAGATTGTCCAGATCCTCTCACTGAGAATTTATAAGAAGCCAATTAAACAGGGCAAAAATGGGAAATTAATCCTAACCTCATTCTCCTCTCACACCTTTGCAAGTCAGGAGAAAGTCTGCTAAAGACTTGGAGGCTGTTACAACTCTCTGCATAACTCTGAAGCCCATTGAAGTTGGTGGACCAGTTTCTCCATGATGTGCAGATAGAGGAATGGTCACTGACCTCAAGTAATTTACATTCCCTGCATATCAGTGAAGCTATGTACCTTGAAAGATCATGCTTTGACCCAAAGGAGATACGCAGTGCAAAACTATTTTGAAAGATATGAAAATGGAGTTGTCTCATTATTTCCTTATAGAAACTGTTTCTTTGTCTGACCCTACTCACCATAGCCCTGTGACTCTGTTATCAGCTTAGGAACTGGGTGTTCCAGCCCTACCAGTTTCGGCGTAAAAAAGAAATTTAGGCTCCTAAGACTCAACTTGCACAGACTTTCCAGCTCAGAAATCTTGGAGGTAAGGTCTAGATACTTGCTTCTCCCAATCGGTGCCACAGTAGTAAAATGTAAAGCTAAACCTCCATCCCCTTACACTTGTCCTGGACCCAAGGCAACAAAACTGTCTCCAAGACAGTAAAAATTTGACTGTCTATTTATCCCCTAATGAAACAGATCCAAGGCAAGAGCCACAGGGAAAAACAGGGGATGGTGGTGGAGGGAGGAACTAAACTGCCTGTTCACTTAAAATAAAGCAGGCAAGATTATGAGACTCATGTACAATTCTCCACGGTCCCTAAAGTCTCTTGCGAAAAGGTAGAAAAGAACTAATTTATTAGTAAAATCACATCAGGGGCAGTAATTTCATGTTAGTGAATTTACATGTAATAACATTAGATTTCCAGCCCTCCATATCAGCACACTGTGGCCCTCTTGGATGATGAATGAGCTGCCTAAAGAAAGATGATGGTTTGATTGTTTTCACAGTGAACGGATCAGCATTTTAATTTCTTGCCTCTGTGTTTATTGCTTATTTGGCCCCTTGCTCAGCTTGTAAAAACTTGGCTAAATGGAAATGAATAAATGTAATTACTGCGGGTGACAGTGGTAATCTGTGTGGGTTTTTCATATTGCCTTTGCCAACGTTAATCTAATCACTAGAGAATATGTGTCACTGCACAAATACACTGACAGAAAACAGAGTCCTCCGTCAGTGCCAAAGATATGGAGGCTGGAAGGAGTTCCTGCTGGTGGGGGTCTGTTACTGGGACAAGGCTTTAGTGCACTGGCCTATAGGTGATGTGTATCACCACCTTTATATACTATACAACCTGCCCAGGAGAAACAGCAGTGATACAAACCAGTGCTGGAACAGAATGCAAGATTTTCCCAAGCATTATTGCCTTTCAGACCTCTTGAAGAGGCTTGACAGTGGCTATGTGTGTTATGGTCACCCCTCAGTGATATTTGCCCCCTATTTCTCCGACCCTAGGCCTGTCTCACCCTTTGTATGGGTGGTGCAGGCTTTGACAGAGCCATGGCTCTAGGACTGGGCCACTAGTTTTTTCACAATAACATGTGAAAAAATGTACATCAGAATAACAGACATGTTGCCTAAGGCTTTGTTGGGCAGTGCTCTGAGACAGATCTGGTGCCTGACAAAGTGTTTAGATGTGTATTTGTGGAGATATCATCTCCATGTTATTACTGGGCAACAGAAATTCAGAAGGACTAATTGATTTTCCAAATATCACACAGGAGTGGGATTCAGCTGCAGGTCCAACATCTGCATTTAAATACATATACACTTGCATACGTGTACAGATATGAACTATGTGTTGAAGCTCACATTCTAGTCAATGGAAATCACAGTGGGCTTCAGCTGCTTATGTAGTTACTTATATATATACTTAGTGCCATTTAAAATGTGCAAGAGATATCTTCATGAGCCTGGCAGACATAACACAGGACTTAAGGAACACTTACACCCTTCTGATAAGACAACTGGAAGCCTGGAAGGACAACCCCCAATGACACTTAAACAACAGAGACCAGAGGGTTATTCAACTTCCCAAAAGTAGATGTCTATTTTGGGATAAGCTGAAGTGTCTTCTTGTCTTCATAGTTTGGATCCCCATTGTCTGTAATGAGTGCATAGATATGTCAGTTTTCCTTTATTAGGCCATTTGTGATAGCTCAGGGTACTCCAGCTGGCCTCTAGCTGACAGTCCCAAAGAACTGAGAGCTCTTATAATTTCATTCTCATGTGGATATCTTGAATATGCTGGGCAGTCTCAAATGGCACCAGATGTCTAGATCTGGGCAACTGTATCCATCAGTGCTCTTATCAATACTTTCATTTCAGATACCTTCACTTAAATTTGAGTACCTGGATCTGAATTATGACTAAAAAATCTGTATTGGAACTGAGATACAAAACAAGATGACCTGACTCCTAGCCATGAACTCTAACTGAATTAGGGTTAAACCTTGTTCTCTTAGGAAGTTGGTTGCCAATATTCTCTATTCTTGAGCCTCCTGAGTTGATTGTACTTACTTTAAGTGAGGGTGGAAATATAATAAACAAGAAATCTTTATTTAAACTAAACCTAGTAAGTCTGAAGGTTTTGTTCATATGTTGCTGAAACTGCATCTGGAGACAATTTATATATGTACAAAGTCACATTCAGGAGCATGTGAGGACCCATGTACCTGGACACGTGCCTGTTAGCATACAAATACGTGTCAGGATCTGTGTGCTTTAATGATTATTAAAGAGAACTCTAACTCCACAGCTTAATAATTTTGCTGAAATTTTAGTACTAAAACCCAAAAAAAAGAAAATTGGAAGAGACATTTGCAGGGTGATTGGCACATCTCAGGTATGCTTTTCACCAGCTGACTATACCTGTCAGTTATTATCAGAAGTTCAAGGTTACTCAGGGGTGTTACTCCTGAGGGAGAAGACAAGCAAGGCAAGGAGAACACTAGGCCCACGGACCCTCCAGAAACTGTTAGTTTAGCTGTTCATATATTTTATCCACGTTGCAGAGGGGAAATAAGGAATGCTGAAGAAGATTCCACAGTAACTCATACCTCAATGGTAGACCCTTAGTGAAGCCTTCATGGCCTGAGGGTTGAACTGGGATCCAGCATGGCTAAGAGGAGGAGTTGAACAGCTTGACTTAATGTTTTGGATTAACCCTGGTAGCCAGCTAAGCCCCACACAGCCACTCTCTCACTTCTCCTCAGTGGGATGGATAAAAGTGAGAAAATCACTTCATATCTGAGAATCTCTCAGACACATATTAAGCCATCTGAGAAGCTTTGGTTACCTGCCAGCTGTAGGAAGAAGCTGAATATCCAAACAGTGAGTGCTTTCATCTGTGGACATTTCTGAATGGACTTAGCACTGTGTGTATCCAGTACAGAAGTAGATGGAAGGAATCTGACTTGCACGGGAAGCAGAAAGTCCCAAATATGTTCATGGTCATTTGCAATGTGCCAGCCAGAGGATTTATGGGGGCTGAACAAAAAAGAAACAGTATTGGTCATGTGAATGCAACCTCAAAACTTCAGGAAGTATCAGGAAGTTCCATGCTGTGCATAATTCCTCTCTTTCCCATTATCACAAACACTGATAATGTCCTCAGTGTTGTCCAAAAATTGTATGAAAACTGGGCATGTGCCCAGGGAGACTATAATTAGAAAAGTCATGAAAATAAAGAGAGAATGCTGGCACTTATTGCAAGTGTAATACCAATTCAAAAACCAAGGGTGATTTGGTGAAGCAGTTCTGGGAGTTAATGATACAGGATGCTGTTAATAACTTCATCTTTTGCTTAACTCAAGAGAGATGAATAACACCCTATAAAAACTTATTCATAGGAACATGATCTGTGACTGGTTCTTCCCTTGGTGCAAGAGAGGACAATGAGCCAAAAATAATGTAACAGGTCTTTGACATCCCTAATGTCTATAACTGAGTATCCCATCTCCTATTCCCTGAATTGTACACAAGTACAAAAAACATATACAAAATAATACTCCATTTTAGAGTTGGAGAACTGAAGTACAAAGGCCATATATGTACTAGTAAATTAAACATTTCCAGGACACATTCTGTCCTGAAGCCATCTGGCATTGTCTGGTTGTGACTCTGCAATTAAACTCTTTTAGCCTCCACAAAAGGTGATCACACCCAAACTGCCCACTGGGAATGGTCCACAGCTCATGCAAACTCCTAAATTACATCCAGGAATTGTCTAGGAAGGGGCTCAGTTAACTTGTCTAATCTACACTGACAGCAGTTCCAGTACCACCATGGTGATGGCCACTGCAGATTCACTGAGATAGGTGCATGAGATGATTTCTTCACTGCCAGATAGGAAGAATCAACAGCAGTTCTAGGATCTGAACTTTGACTTTAGGAATAGTTTTACCCATGAGACAACCTCCTTGTACCAACGTTCATCCCTTCATAGCTCTTGACCTCTTCTCTGTTACACCTGACGTCTGCAACTATGCATCTGTTAATCACCCTTCCTAAATACAGCCATTTATACACTTCTGCACTCTCTTGGTTTGCTTTCTGTAGGCCAGCACTAGATGGATTAAGCTCCAAGTACAGCAGCCAGTTTACACACCACCACTTTGGACCTTTCTGAACATTTTCCTCAGATTTCCAGGCTCACTTCTGCATCTCCCAGTACTTTGAGGCCAACAGTTAACGTGAGCAGAGGCAGATGTTCACATCTTTGTCAGGTCTAGAGCTGTGCTCAGAATAGTTCCACATAACCCCAAAAGGTTATGCTGCTACTTAATCTCTTCCCTACCCCTTTCACTGTGCTTCTTATACTCACTTGTCTTTGTTTGACTTACTTAGACTCTTTTGTACTTCTGGCTGTTCTACACATAGTTTATGCACCAATTTAACTGAATCAGTTTAGAAACCAATTTAGTTAAATCAGTACAAACCCCTTGGGTAGAACCAGATGGAGAATACCTTTAATTGATTTAATGTGAGTCAGGGTTTTTTGAGTTGATATGCCCTATTTTCTTGTTGATGTGTATCAGAAATACCCCACTGTCAACATGAACATGGTCTCTCATATCTATGGAAGGGGGAATTTGCCCATCAGAAAATAGGTCTGTTTATGTTCCCAAGGCATTGGAATAAGGCCTTGGTTTTCTCTTTTGCTCCTCCCACTCCTGGTGAGTATCTGCCTTCTATGCTTAAAATAGTTCGTTCTTTTTTTTTTTTTTTTTAATATAATGATTCATTTGAAGAGGTGAGAGGAGCAGAAGGCTCTGGAGAACTGTAATGGGATAGAAAGCCAGGACTACAAATACAGTGCACATCACTAGTGGCTTGGAAGCTGTAACTATCCTTTGAATAAAAAAAATTAGTCCGTTACACACTTTTACATTTTATAAACCCTTGCATTAGCCAGGCTGAGAAGAGAGCCTAGGACTGAATGACCAACAGGGCTGAGATGTCCTTTCTGCAGGTTCCTCCTAAACAGAGACTGAGAGAAACTGGAGTGGGAAAGGAATCTGCCATGCTGCCCATGTTCCCTCTGCAGAAATCTTTGTATCCCATGTTCTGTCCTTCATGGACATTACATTATTGTTTATGCAGAACAGTCAGAAAAATAACTCCAAATTTATTGAAGGTGGCAATTTAAATTGCATTCAGTTGGACATAATTCTTAAGGATCCTAAACTGCAACTGAACGAAACAAAACTGAATTAAAGCCACTTTAATTCTGAATGAGAGTCCACACAGTGTTTTAATTTAGTCGAACTAAACCACTTCAAAAATTAATTCAGATTAATTTTCCTCAGTATCCTTGAGCAGATCTGCAAAGCTGCCTGAGGGAGTTGGGAGCAATTTCCCTATATATGGAAATTGAACGAAATAGGCTTCAGTCCAATGGCAACTTCACAATAGTGCCTTGTGTGAGCACTGTTGTTCCAGAATTAAATAGAGAATCATTTCAGATTATCTCTTGTGCTCTATGCCCTCATCCTGCCTTCCTTCACAATAATTTCCTTAATCCCAACGACATGAGAAATGAACCTTGGGATATCTAAACCCCATACTAAATTCTCATCCACAAAATTAAATGACAACATGGAATAGCAATTTAGGTTCTAGTTATTTTTATGGGAAGCATTCCTTCCAAAATGAAAATAAACATGCCTTCACCCTGCTCTCAAGGGCTTTGAATTTCAGTATATCTGGGGCTAATTGGAACCCTGCAAACCAGACAGAGTCAAACTGAAAGTCTTTAGTTTAGCTTATATTGAACTAAATGCAGTGAGACAAATATGTGTAAAAGAAAAAAAAAAAAAGATATCAAACTGACTTTTAAAAGTTGCAATACTGTTTTTTATTAGTGCAGGAGAGAGTTTGGATATACTGTCCAAAGAAGTAGTAGTCTAACAGTATAACCTTCTTTGTGTATAATGTTGCAATTAAATCCATGGTTTTGTTTCAGTTGTATTTATTTCTGATTTCTTAAATTTTTCTTTTTTTCTTTTTTTCTTTTTTCTTTTTTTTTTTTTGAGATAATAAAAACTTTGAAAACTTCTGTGCCTTTTTTGCATCTCATTTTTATAACAGAAAAAGTGCTTGGCTTTATTTTTCTAAGGATATAAAAAAATTGATACTTTTTGAGAAAACTAGGTATTTAAACTTATTATTTAAACTAAGTTTGTTGGGATCAACTTAGACAATGGCCTATAAAAATCCTAAAGCCTGTGAAAAACAGTGTTCAGCATTTTGTACTAACACAGTACTGCAACTTGTGAATTCATGGTAGCATTCTCACTTTGAGGCAGACGGTTTCAGAAAATCAATAATCATGCAGTAGCTCTTGCAGAAGGACTTGAAGGCACAAACCAGACTTTTTTTTGCCACTGGGAAACAGATTTTACTGCTGAACAACTTCACTAAAAATAGCAACTTTAGGTCATACTCATCAATGAATCAGGTGAAAGTATTTCTTGCATTTTCTTCATTACCCCTTTCTCTTAGCATCTTTATTTTTCTTTGTGCATTGTATAAAATGGTCATATTTAAAATATTCAAGTTTCAAATGCCTCTTGCAATCTGGATGAGAAAAAGCAGCATGTTCTACTTAGATCATCTGGAGGGACAGTTGTGAGAGAGATTGTACAGAAGGGAGCTTGTTACAGCAAATAAACTGATATTAGAATGCAAATTCTTCTAATCTATTTGTTCTCTTTTGAGACCTAGCTGTTAAAGCAGTTGGTGGAAAAATGTCTCATTTTTGTTGAACATCCTGTTGGTGGCAGCAGTTACAGTACATTTAATACATCAGCAAAAGTAAGAGCTTGTTCTGGCCAGGTAGCTCCAACATGCCATTTACGGGCAGAGGGGTGATCTTAGGTGACGATCTCCCAAAAGCTGATGATTTTGCTGTGGCTTCAGCAGTTCAGCTTACACAGAAAAATAAGGAAAGGACGGGGAAAAAAAATAACAAAAAGCACAACAACTAAAAACTGTGTCCCAGGAGCTCTGCAAGATAAAACTGTATGACAGCAAGAGCTGGCAAAGCTGTGCAAATAAAAGATAAAGTTGAGAGCTTGGTCTAGTCTGTGTGGCTGGGGGACGTGATGGGCGGTGAAAATGCAGAGGGAGAAAGGAAGGGAGGCAGGTATGGGGACAGGGGTCACTGAGTTTAGTGATTGAGGAGGAGAGTTGAAAGCTCACTGTTTTCTAAGTCATTTGCTTGTCATACGCCTCCTGAGGATGAAGAGGAAGAGAATAGAGAAAACAGATTGGAGGAGGACAGGAACATCTGAGGAGGAGCGGCACAGTTTTCCAATCAGAACCAAACCATTAAATCCCCTACTTTTATCTCTCTTTCAAGCAGAAATAAAGAACTCATAGAGCATAAGTAAAGACTCCTATCCTCTTTCCCATTTATCTTGACAGATCAGATTTTATTGTAGGTGTAGTTTAGAGGCACAATTTTTCATACATTGTTGTTGAGATTTCAGATATTTCTGGTTTTAGCTGCCCAACTGGGCTCACTCTCAGGAATGCCTGCCTTTTTCAGGATTTGTTGTGGGCACCCACTCTTGAAATGCTCCTTTCAGTTAGATGGATATATCATTATTGAAGCTGAGGAAGTTCCTGAAAATGATGGATAGATGGAGGGAAACATTTTACCAGGGCCTGTAGTGATAGGACAAGGGGTAATGGTTTTAAACTGAAAGAGGGTAGATTTAGATTGGACATAAAGAAGAAATTCTGATGAGAGTGATGAGACACTGGAACAGGTTTCCCAGAGAAGTTGTGGATGCCCTTTTCCTGGCAGTGTTCAAGGCCAGGTTGAACAGGGCTTTGAGCAACCTGGGCTAGTGGAAGGTGTCCCTGGCCATGACAAGGGGGATGGAACTAGGTGATCTTTAAAGGTCCTTCTCCAACCCAAACCATTCTGTGATTCTATGATCTATAATATAGACATAACAGAATTTGAATTAAAGGAAGTAATTAGTCACTGTATGTCCCTCCTACTAATTTGGAGTCAGACATTTCACCATTTCCTTTTGATTTATTGGCCTGATATTGGCCTGAATCATTTTAAAAGGAGACCAGTAGTCCAGTTACAAATTTTTCTGGCCTAAAGGGATCTTTTATCAGCATCAATTCTCTGACACCTGGGACTTTCTTATCCAATGGAGAGACTGGAAGGAGTATGGCTAAAGAGAGAGTTTGGAGGAACAAACAGAATCTTGTACTGCAGGCATAATTACAAGATACTCTACAACATTTTATGGATTAGGAGTGGATCCTGATACTTTATTGCACTGGTGAGAAAACTTCCTGTAGATCTTTAAAAGGATTTCTAATGCCAGTTTCTGCCTTGGAGGGGTAAGAGTTTGTATGTTGAGAACAGTACTGGAGCTCTGGAAGAGAGAATGGGAAGGTACTTTGTACTTGCGAGTTGCAAATCCTTTTGCGTAGCAAGCACTCAGTGCAAGCTGTGTAAACTCGCTTTTCTTAAGCAAACATTCACGAAAGCAAAGAGTTTTCAACATTTTTAGGGAGCCCCCAAGCTCCCATTGCCAGCTAGCAAAGCTCTATTGTCTCCCTTACAGGCAGCAGTAAAGTTCCCTGGAAGAAAATGAGAAGAGAAGAAAACAAAACAGACAAACCTCAAAGTCCTCAAGGGAATGAATAGAAATAAACACAGTCAATGTGGAAATCAGTGTTGATTCCTGCCATCAGATTCTCACTCCATTTAACCTCAGGAACAGCACTGACATGTACCAGAGGGCAGGGAGTAGGAAAAAAAGGTAGAACACGTCACATGTGCAGCGGGGATAACTGATGTGTTTTTGAGAAGCACTGTGCCTTGAAATTGTTAATATAAACCACCTTCTAGTAGTTATATTTAGCTACTATTTAGATAAGCAAAAATAGTGGAATTTCTTCCAGTGTGTAAAGCCTTTGGTAAACCAAGAGCTTAAGGGAGCATCCATGCTTTTTCACTCAGTAACTTTAAATACACACTGTTAGATTACTAGACATCTATGGCCCCATGTTGCAGATCATTACCCAACTTTGACAGAACTAACAGATTAATGTAATCAAACTTCTTCTGTCTTAAACTCAGGCATCTGATCTAGGCTAGTTCCAGAAGAGGACAGAGGCATCTCTGGTAGGCAATTTATGTCACCTGTGATTGACATCTGTCTCAGGAGAGGAAACTTGATACCAGAAGCGACTTCTGTTACTGTTATCTAGTTGTTATCTGGTTTCAGGGTGATATTCTTCTGCCCCCCGCCCCCCAGCCATTTCACTTTGTATAGTCTCATTAATACATGTCATCCTCCCTTACAGAATTCAGATTGCTCTCTCCTCCCTCTTTAACTCCGTGTTTCATCTCCCACAACATTTGCTGAAGATGGACTGCCATTTACCACTTCTTTTCTTTTCCACGAGAGGAGCTTTCAGTGCATTCAGAGATGTAACTAGCCCTGTAATTGCCAGAGAAAGGGAGGAAAGAACATCTAAGTTAATTTTGAAAGGTAGCATATCTGTATTTGAAAAGCAAAATTCTTCAGTCTTCAAATTTTGCTGAAAAATTGGTGTTTTACAAAGGTCAGGAAAAATATCTGTCCAGCTTTACCAAGAACACATATGAAAGTTTCAAATGCCAAAGTGTGGGTCAAGGCACATAAGCATTCTTGTGTCTTAAACAAGCAGCTAAATGGATGAACTGAGAAGAGGAGCATCATCTGTCCCATTAGCCGTCAGCTGCTTATTGCCCTAGGCAAAGACAACATATTGGGGGACTTTGTTATATTTTCTTTTTCACTTGGCTAGTTCTGTTTGAGTCAGTGGTTCAGACTAATTACTAGAAAATAAATAATAAAATATGTAAGAGCCTCAGCAGGAGTGAATCTCTTTGCATACAGAAAGAACCAGTTCAGATCTCAGAGAACTTGCCACAGAGCCAGGAAATGTAGCAATAAAGTTAACAAGAACAACAAAACTGTACCTTACTTTGTTCCATTTTTATTCACTTGATCCATGTCTGGACATCCTGACAGTTACCACCTTCAATTTCAAAGCACACAAGGTAGTGGTTTGTGTGCCGACCTGGGCTTTATTTCTTGTTTTTCCACAAGTGGTAGAACATCACTGTGATGGTAGAAGAACTAGAGATATTCAGACCTAAATTATCCCCACTGAAGTGAGCAATGGCATCAAACTTGGCTAGTTTTAATCTGTGTTTAAAATTAGGATGTCAGACCAAATTTCTCCTCCAGCACCCCTCTACAGTCAGTGAAAAGAAACAGGCACTTTCTGAGAGCAATTTGTCTAACCTATCTTTGATACATATTTTAAAAGGGGATCAGACATCCTCTCCAAGTACCTTTACTTCTCATTATTGATTTTAGAAGAAACCTCGGATATTAAAATTCTAATTTAAACACTGCAATTATCTGTTTTTAAATTAGGTAAAAAAATCTATGTGTCCAGAATTTAAGGAGGGAAATGTTTTAAAGTAAGATTTTAATACTTGAGGGATTGGTTCAAGCCTGACGCCCATTAGCATCTGAGACAACAGTGGGATTCACCTCCTGTCACTCTGTCCTGCAGGCAGCTATGCTGAGCAGGGCAGCCAAGACTCTCCTCAGACTCAGTGCAGAAAAAATAAGTGTGGTTCTTCTGTACCAATGTATTTTAGAAGTACTTTAGTACAGAAGGAAATGCAAGTTCTTCATTCTCTCCATTGACTCTCAAAGCAGTTGGGATATAGGTACAGTCAGGCACAGAAACATACCTGTGGGCAGATGAATCCCACCTTATGGCACTGTTTATTACTTCACTATTTCTTGCTACCTTAAAGCTCCTGGTGGAACTCCAGGAGTATGAATTCAGGTTGAATTCAGGTTCAGTCTTCTGTTCCCCACAGGTTGGAAGGAACCTTGACTGCTGACTATAATGCACCCATAAAAGTATGATTCAAACAGAAAAAACACCTTGGGAAGTCAAAAGGTTCTTTCTGCTGTTCCAACTACCTCCAGTTAACATTATCTGAACTGCCTTTTTTTTTTTTTTTTTTTTTTTTTTCTTTTTTAAAAGCTACCCTATTTGACCTGTATCGGAAATGCCATTAAATAAGATGCTCTTGGCATCATTACAGTAGCTTCAAAGATACTGTCATAAGAGCTGAGCTTGTCTGGTAAACCTCATAACACAATGTCTCATTGTTTTCATCCCTGTTCCAACATTTCTAGAAATCTGTAATGAATAGGCAATGGAATAAATTCAGGCAAATGCTGGTTATTGAAGTTTCTGGAAAAGTTAGTGATGATGTTATAGAAAGTGTCATAAATGAGAACTTTGGGAAATTTGCATTGGGACATATTTATCATTTGATGTGTGGAAAAGGAGCTTAATCTATGTTTATTGGACAGAATGGGACATATTTGGGACAAAATGCCATTAAGGAAAGGTTCAGTAAATAATGGATAAACTAATGGTACTTTTTTTTTTCATTTTATGATGTTGGGCTACATTCAGTACCTGTTGTTTTTGTTGATGTCCTTGTTTTGATAGATGTTCAACATTGCTTGAATAATGCAAGTAACTCTTTTATTTGTGTCTGTGCTACAGTTCTCTTAGCAGAATCTTATGCCTCTCCTCACTTACACTTGATTTCTAAACATGGAATAGGTAGCTTATATTGCCATAGACTGGTTCTAGAGACTAAATTAAAAATTGAATGGTTGTGATGGCTCCTGATTCATTGTCTACCTGACACAAGCCATAAATCAAATAAGAGTAGGCAATATGCCAGTATATACCCAAAGCTCTTGATCTTTCCCAAACATAGGTGTAACGAAGGGCTTGACCCTACCATCACAAAAGCATCAGGACTAAGAATAATAAGGAGGGTGTTGATTTGGGCATCTTGGCCAACTGCCATCTGATTACAAGCCTCTGTTTTACTAAATGAGTTAGTACCAAGCTGCTTACCAAGAACTGGTTGATGTTTTCAGAAGGAAAAATTATATAAAGGAATATTAGCAGACATTTGAGGGAATTAACTAGAGCATTGGAACTAGGCATTAAATGGAACTGAGACACAGTAATGAAAGTTTGCTTTCCAGAACTTGCTTGTAAGGATGTCAATGTTTTTTGGTTTTGTTAATGGCCATATTTAGCATCCCAGCAATCCTGTGAACTAGGAAAATATTATTTTCTTCATTCATATCCAGGGCAACATTCACAAGACTGATAGGCTAATTTATTCCTTTTTCCCCACAGTATTCATCCAATTATAGGTGTAATTTTTTTTTTTCAGAAATACAGTTTAAGTTAAAAGTTTTTAAACAGTCCTGCAAATCTCTGTTCATTCCAACACCCAGAAATGTGGGTGCTGAAAAAACTGAAAATTGATTTTCTAGCCTTGGAAAAAATTTGCGTATGATCTTAATGCCATGAACAGTATATATCTTGGGTCAAGAGAGACATGAAAAGACATGTAAATAAGTGTCTCTACACTGACACCTTAGTGTATGAATTAATCATCCGAAACTAAGAATGGTTAGTCAGTCTTATCGGAATTGGAATTGTTTTCTTACTCATATCTAATGGATTTCAGATAGTGACATTAACAGTTTCTAAAAATGTTTATGGAAGTCTCATGATATTTCAGTAAATGTATATTCTCAGTGATTTTTTAAAGCAAATTTCATCTTGTTTCTTAACCTTATTTGTAAGGTCCCAAATCAAAATTAGATCATATTTAGAGGATTAGAGACTAGCAAGTGTTGCCTTTACTCAAAACTGCTTGGAAACAGAGAACTGAAGTCTTTATATGATATTTCCATTAAAATATATCTTTCCGTGAAAAATGAAAATCTCCCTTAAGCTGTGTGTTTATTGTCTTTAAGAATAAGGAAAGAGTATATGTAAAAATGACCAACATGGGTGAAAGACAGGGAGAAGAAAGCACAGAGAGGGGAACTTCCCCATTTAGAACACTGATTTTTGAAAATGGGTGATTCCACATTTAAAATCTTTTTAATCATCTCATTTGAGGTCTAATTTTTCAGATTAATCATTCAAATCTGGATTTATACATGTTTATAAATACATTTATATAAACGAAGATGAGGATGATTGTAAAACTTGCAATCCTTTGTTTTTGACCAGGATTCTGTTATGTGAAGCTGTGAGTCATCAAAAAAGAAAAAAAAAAAAAAAAAAGAGTCTGATTTGCAAACCTTTTGATCCATGTTTGGTATAAGAGAGTATCAAGTGGAGACAGGGAAGTCGCAAGAGACAATGAGACGGTTTTTGTCAATAAGTCTGTATTTCTACTAGTAAACTAAACTTTAGGTGCTTGACTGGTATCCTACATAGTCATCCTAGATTCCAGTTATAGTCACTGAGAAAAGTGTTGTCAGATAGCAATTTAGCCCAGGCTAGATGTGCACCATTCTCCGGAGAAGCCTATCTCTTTCCACGGATTACAGAGGGAGCCTAGGGCAACTATGCATCTAACGCAGGAGCCGCAGTTAAGCTAAATGAATGAGGACCATGATAGCCTGCATGCCAGTAAGCTGCAGTCTTTGAGGGCTTAGTCCTGCCACTGTCATCAGAATCAATTATATTCCTGAATAAATCAATTAAATGCTGGTTAACCCCAACAGAAAGAGAGAAAAAGGTCCTTTGTGAGAAGGAGACATGAATTAAGTTTTTTTCCATAGGAAAATCATGGCTGGACTCCAAGACGTTTTATAAGTCTGATTTGTTTTTCCTCGCATGTTCTTCTGGTACATTCATCTGCTTATTTGTTTAACGAATGTGGTGCTGGTGAGAGATGCTGGATTGATGCCTTGGGGAGAACAGAGTCTTTTATTTGTCCCCAGGCACGTTATACCCATGCTCCACAACCACGTGTCTTCCCTCTGACCTGAAAGGACCACCTTTAAGGGTGAAAAAGTTTAGTTTCCCGGGCCTTTTTAAACTTGCCCTTTCCTCTGGATCTACCAACAAGGGACAGAGGGTCATTAGCGCTTATTTTTATAGACAAGGGCACACTGTCAAGAGTTTCATATCACATCCAAAGCTTGCTCATAAATTTTCTTGGCCTTGAAATCTCACAATAGCAGGCTTTTTTTTTTTAAGGCAACTGCTGGCTAGGCTAGCAGTACTGTTTCTCTCAGTCTTTTCTGACGCTATTTCAATTCAGAAAATTATTAAGGTCATGAAAATAATAATTAAAAAAAGATAAAATATTAATGGCAAGAATGTTAAAACTCACTCCACAGTTCTCACTAGATCTCACTTTCTCATACAACTGACTGCAGACCTCAGTCAAAAAATGATCATATGCCTTTGCTCTTATCCAGACTCTTTCTTCTCCTTTATTTTTCTGCACACTGAACTGTCTTGAAGGTAGTTAGCTAAAGTTAGCCACTTCTGGGTGTTTCTCTTCATCTTCTCTATCACTTGTGCCAGTCAAAACCTCATGTAACATTCCTGACCTTCAACAGACCATTTTTCAGGCAAAGATTAATATTTGATGACACTCCATCTTTCCCTACCAAGGTCTTGAAAAAGTTTCTGCGTGAGAGAGGCAGTGAGAGATCAAGATCGCAGAAAGAGAGAAAACAAAGGAAAGAAGGAGAAAGAAAGAAAGAAAGAAAGAAAGATAGATAAACCAGCTTCCCAAACCATCTCTGATGAATTTTAGGAAAAAAATATTTTTTGTTTTCTTCATCTTTGGCTAAAGATGGTTGAAACATGGAATATTGTATTAGTCTGAAGTACCTACGGGTTAAAGCACTTTTCTGAAAGTGGGTCCCAGGCTCTGCTTTGTATGTTGCCTTGATAAAGGGCTTTGATCCTGAGACTTTGAGAGAGTCCCCATTTTATCTGAAGGACAAACTCCCAACAGTGAGAAGCAGGAGCAGAGTCATAAACGTTTTCATTCTTGAATGAAAACAACCTAATGCTCCACCAATGTGGATTATCCTCCTCTGGCATCTCTTCTTCAAAGGAGGGGAGGCTGCTTTGAAAACAATAACCCAAATCTCATGCTGGTTATGAGATAAACACGCTTGCTATGGGTCTTTTTCAGTATTTTGGGTTTCTGAGGAACTTCTGATTTTAAGCATGTGCTAGTTCCAGCTCTCTCTATGAACAGGTCTGAGGGTTTGGGTACGCAGAGCTCCACGGGTAAATCTGCTGCAAGAGGTATCTGCAACATCTCATTATTAAAACTGTAAAATCAGAGCTGCTGTGCATTTCCTTCTTAATGTACTTCTTTATTGAATGTGTCAGTAAGCATCTCCCATTCTAATATTTGTTAAATATAAAGAGATAGGAATACTGCAAAATACTCGCTACCACATATTAGCAAATCTAAGGCATCCTCCTCAAATTATCAGAGTGTGCCCTACCTCTATTTTTTCCCTTTCCACCTCCTAAAAAAAAAAAAAAAACACCAAAAAAACCCCACCAAAAAACCCAGGAAATTTGTTACAGGAAATTGTTATTGCTGTTATTACTATTGTTATTTCTTCCCCCTCCCTCCACCCAATCAAGAGTACAAAGCGAAAGGATGGTGAAGAGTAATTTGCCTGGAAAGACAACATTTAGGGTGTTGTGACACCCATGCTGCATTTTTAATACCCACCCCTCTGAGTCTGTTACCATTAAAACTTCATGGCTATGGTTTTATTTATTTATTTATTAGCAGCAACGTCACCTCTCCACTCGGCATCGTTTCCTGCCTTTCCGATTTCAGCAGTGCCTGACCCCATTTCAGTCAATTTTCCATATCCTGCCTGTCTCGTATCCGCCGAGGGAACACACTGATGCTGTGTTTATGCTAATTTTATGCTCTCTGAGTTGTGTCTGTTATTCAAAGCAGTTGAAGCAGTTATTGCCAGTAATCTTATTTCTGCGAGAGCCCCCGGGGCAGAGCAAGCCTCGGAGCCGGTCCTGCAGACCGCGTCAGAGCCATCACAGCCTGCTGGTAAATGGCAGCTCTTTCCTGCAGAATCTGATATCAGTTACTTCGCAAACACAGTAATAAAATGAAACAAATCAGATTTTCAAGTAAATAAACCAGACTTCAATGGCAACAACAATGGTCAGGACAACAGGATTTTAATAAGTGATGCTATACAGGGGAAAATATTGGAGTGCTGCATCCCTTCTTCTTTCAGCTCTCCCCCTGCTCCAACCCAAAACTAGCTGCCCGAACCCCTTCCAGAGTGAAAGCAAAATCAAAAAAATACTACCAGAACAGGGTCTGCTGTCTTGGTTGGTAAAAAACGGCATTCACTGATGGCATGTATGGAAATTCCCCTGCGAAGGTGCTCTGAGCTATTGCACCAGGCAACAGAAGAAGAACATGAATTGTTATTCCCATTTTTCTACTCCATAATATCAATGAGAAATTATGTTAAGGGCCAGGTGGATGGTACCTAACAAAAGAAAGGTGTTGACCTTCTGTTTGGAAGAGCTGAGCATGATTCATGGTTTTGCCACCATTTCCTCTGATACCTTGGACATATTACTTAATGACAGGTCTTGAAGTGCCCATCACCTTTTCAATAAGGCTTTAAAGGAAACAAACTCACCTACTTCCTTGGTGCCTTTCCTACAAGTCAAATATTCAGAAGAAGGAAAAGGTGTTTTATTCTAGAATAACATTTAGAGAGAAACTTGAAATTCTGCATTTTCAGATAGCCTTGCCTTGGAAAGTATTTAAAATTTTGTCAGAAAGCCAATAGTTGGAAAAAAAAAATTGAATTCTGGCCAATTTTCAGTTGCCAAAAATGCAAACCATTTTTCTCATAAGAAACATTTCCTATAGAAAACTCCAATTTAAGAAACATTTTTCAACAAGAAGACATTTCAAATGGAACATTTTCATGTTTTTCTACTGCCATCAACAGCACTCAGCTTTTATTGTGATGCTTAAGGCCATGTTTTCAGCATACTATGCTCTTTAGAAACTTGCCCAGTTACACTGAGTCCTCTATAGCAGCAGGAGCTCCCATATACAAATTTATATGTGTATATATGTATACACATATCTGTATACATAAATAAAATATAAAATCCTGGATTTAGTATCTCTGCATTGTAGTATCTCATCTGTCAAGTGTGATTAATAATGTTTCCACTTCATTACTTTTAAATAATATTTAAACTTTTCTGAAAGTCTCTGTCTTGTCTTCTAAACTTCCTGAACAGCAGAAGTTTTACCCTGATATCACCTTCCTCATATTTTGTGGATCTTATACAGGGATTTTAAACTTTATCCTTTGAAATCATATAAGACCAATGGAAGCATCCAGATCACCCATTCCCTCCCCTCGGAGCCATCTTGGTGATATTCCTAATGGTAAATTAAATATGCCCTGACCGTTCACTGTCCCTGAAGCCAGTTCATGATGTTTGGTCACTTCCATTACAAGAGTTCTTGATCCCTAAAACACTGTGTGGCCCCATGCAAAATGCACGTTGGAAAAGATTCCTGATCTTTTGTTGGTATCTATTGTTGCTCTCTCTCCAGACCCACAACCACTCTAACAATTTACCATTATCAGCAGTGGAGTTTCAAAGCCTGGGAATGTTTTCGGAAACTGTTTCATTTTATAGCACACACATAGCCTATGCTTTTTGGTCTTCTCTGATCCAAAGATGAGCAGAAAGTGTGAGGGTTTCAACTGTGTTTGGATCAAGTTCTTATGGAGATAGTAGGCTTTAATAGCCTTCAATCATGGCAGTGCAAGCCAAAGTGGAAATTAGAAGAGTTACTCAGATCAATGACACTGAGGGCAGATTTTGACTCAACTTCTGTAAATCCTATTTGTATATTGACCTTAACTAGAGTTCAAGACCTGGACATTTTCTTCCATTCCTTGAAGTGTATTTTTACAATTTGTCTATGTTGCAGATTTAACACTCATCTAAATAGACTAGTAAACCACAGAAGACCTGGGCTAAATGCCTAAACCAGGTGAAGTCCAGGAGAGATTTTCCTTAACCTCCCAGGCCAGGATTTCACCACCACTATCCCAGCTTTCCTGTTTAGCTGCCTCTTGATTCTGACACCACTACACTACCCTTGCCTGGGCTAGAGACCCTGACAGATCCAATTGCTGCTAAATAGTTTCCTCCATCTAGGAGCAAGTCTAGTTTGCACAATGTGCCACAAAGAAGAGACACCAAAACTAGCACTGGAATTAACCACAGTGTAGTGGTTCACATCCTATATGCGTCCTATTAATGGAGCCACAGTATCTGCTAAAAAATCTGAACTTGCTGCTAACTTGGACAGCACTGGTACATTCAGGAGACAAAATATTTTTATCCCTAACTGTTCCTAAACTACTGCAAATGGCAAATAAATAAGAAATAGCAATGAGAACATTTTTTACAGGGACTGAAATAAACGGCTTTTTTTTTTTCCTTATTGGATCATTTTCTCTACAGGCTTTCTATGTTTCTTCCACACACATTTTAGATCTCTTCCAATGGGAACCTGGGCACTCCAAGCAGAACAATTTTCTATAAAAATATACACTTTTTTTTAAAGCATAATTGTTTTTTTGAAGCATGATCATCAATTTAGTTTTATTCCTTAAGAACAAAAATGTTTAGAGAAATTATTTTTTGCAAACATTTCCAAATGAAAATAACATACATAGCTCCTTTAAGGTGAAAAGAGAAGGAGAAAGTATTCTGCCTACCTCTGGACAAATATTCCTTGCAATAGTTGCGTTTGACATGGAGGTATTTCTGCATTCATAAAACAAATGTCAGTTGATTGGATTGTTCTATAGAGTTCTTAGCTCAGAAAAATATCCAAATATATATATATATAAAGCTAGATTAAAATTAATTTGATGGACTCCATCAATGCTATTCCTTCTGAAGTAAATAAAAATGTTATCCTGACTTTGATAACAGCAGAATCAGGCCACTTAATGAAAGTGGTTTGTTTTGGGGTTTGGTTTTTTTTGCATCAATGTCCTTTACATCATTCTGGAAGGAGGAGATATTTGAGAACAAGCATACATGTTTAAGGTCCTTCATCCAATATTGCTTTTGTGTTTTGGCAATTCATACCATTCATAATGGAATGTAGGAAAAAAAAAAAAAAGCCTTCTGAATTTTCTGTTTTTTTTTCTTGAATAACGTCTACATATGTAAATACAAATATAAATACAAATACAGTCTAAGCATGTAAAGCTTTGACAGCATTTTCAAGTATCCTTTGGCAGGAAATTACTTTTTAATATTAATGATAAATCACTTGATTTATCATATCCAAAGAAACACAATTTGCTGTTTCTTTACATATTTGTTTTACATGTTTGGAAGCATTTTAGACTAGGAAGATGAGTATGTGTTGAGCATTTGATCCATCAGGCTGCAGCTGCCAGAAGTGTGTGTCTTTCTTCTAACAACTTGAGATAAGGGGTCCTGTTTTGCCACATTGAGGAAGCCGGTCACTGGCCACCTGACAGGCAACACCAGCACAAGTGTTGGTTTTGGACGTTTAGGACCTAAGCAAAGCGACATATCTCCAAACATCTGGAGAACTATATATAATATATGCTATATCATGAAGCTGTAGAATGGCACTGATTTTTTTTTTTCTGCTAACAAAATGGACATAGTAGAGCTGGGCTTCATTGAATTTTATTTTCTAGAAAGTGCAAATCCAAGACTGTAGAAACTATCTGAGGATGTGCATGAAACGTGGCAAATTTTTACAAACACTTAAAAAGGGGAAACCAGTTTTCCACAGTGATTTTTTTTTTTCCAGAATAGATTTAGAGATTTAGACATCATAAACAAAAGCAAAAGGAGGAAGTGATTTTCTTGTTTTTCTACATGCCACTAGCAGACCATTCATCCATGAATTCAGTAGGACAGAACTGCAGTTGTGACACAAAGCTGGGGAAGGATCCATATAACCTGAAAAAGGGCTCCAACCAGTGGGATAGAAAATCTCAATGTACCTGGATTAATTGAGCTGGAGTCAGCAGCTGTCAGCACAGTCTCTAAACCATTAGGCTATTCAGGATTTCTCTTTTCTTGTTCCAGACAATAGTTAGCTTTTTTAACTAACCGAAGCAGCACCAGGAACAGAGCAGAAAAGATGAAGTCGTATTAAGAAGTTTAACATCCTTAAATTGTCTCTGTATCTAATGGAGAGAAATAGGTGTCACTTGAGCTCCAGAGTAAAATATGTGTCTATGCTTGGTGGGATAAGGGATCTCTTGGAGGCCTCCTGTATAGCATCTTCATGCTTCAACCCCAACTTGAGATGTGGAAGAAGGTAATCTCTCCTCTGTCTGATGCTAACCCAAATCTCCCTTTTCCTTTCAAGACAAAAAATGAGCTTTGTCATTTCAAAGAAAAATAGGCTAATTTTCCTATTACTGATCAGTTCCTAGTTGAATTAAAGATATAATCTTGTTTTAAACAGATGATTTAAATTACATATATTTTCCTTTTTTTCATTTAGCTCCTTTTATTGTATTATTTATTTCCATGGCAGAAAGAAGGTTTTTGAATGTATCAGTTTTTTCTCATTAGAGAGAATGATATTCTACATAACACAGTGACAGGCCAGCCAGCTTCACTATTTTCAAAAATTAGGCTTTTTAGAACATAGGTTCCTTATCCCGAAGATATTTAGGCCAATTTTCTTTAAAGAACTTTCTCCTCCATCCACTGTGCATGTCTCATCATAACCTAAGCTTTTACAACTGGAATAAATAGGTTGAGTTGTACCTCTAATGCAACCGTTATTACAGTAAAACAAAGGAAAAAAATAATGCCCAGGCCTGAAATTTTAACTCATCCTTTCACATGGAGTCTGGATTAATGTTCCTGGATTACTCCTGAGGACCTCAATTCTTTCCATTGCACATACATCAGCAGGAGTAATGCTTATTTCTTTATGAATGAACATGGAAGTCTTAAAAATCAACTTTTCACCTGATCTTTAGATCCAAATAACAGCAACAAGAAGAAAATGAAAAATGCAAAAGATAGATAACCCACTCCTATAGCAGACTTTTGCTAATGTTAAGAAATGTTAATAACTTAGAGCATCAGATTTTTTCTTTTATTGAGCCTAAGAAAGATACATCATTTCTTTCACTCTCTTCCTCTCCAAAGTGTTCATTATTTGCCCTAGACTGAACACTACTAGTTAGATGATTCTCAAATATTGTTTCCTTCCTGTTTCTCTTAATTTGGAGGTGCAATGATCCAAATGAATTGGAGCAATGAATTCCTAAAAAGAAAGTACATCACTGTTTTCGCTCTGATGAAGCAGAGTACACACATACACACACGTGTACACATATGCACATATGCACATAGACAGACTATTTTAAGTCTCAAATATTCTGTAGAAGCATTTCTCCCTCACATATAGGCTTGGGAAGAATTTAGTGCTAAATAAATGCTGCCTCAAACCAGGCAAGATAAAACATAAATCATTGCATTAAAAACCTCTAACAAGTCTATCTGCTTTTTGAAATGACTGGGAGATGAAAGAGAGGAGTCTCATTTAAGAAGGCCCAGCGGAACAGTTCTGCATTTATATAGCTGTTATCAAAAGCAATTCATTTGGAGATCAAATAGACTGACAGATAGGACAAGCAGGGGATCACTACTGCCTTCAGGCAGCCAAAAGCAAGGATGGTTTCCCAGTACCATCACTAATATTGGGTCTAGTCAATGCTCATGTCTATTATGGCTCGCAGTAACAGCCAGCTGAATGTTAATACACACTTCTTAGGCTCCAATTCAATGCAGATATGTATCTGAAGAAGCAAATAGTGTACATCTCTTTCTCTGACTGTTTTCCTTTTCTTTTTCTTGTAGGAGTACCTCCTTTTGTAATCATTGTGTGTCTGATTAGTATTTCCTTCTTAAAAAGGAAATGTCATTGAAGACAAAAGCAAGAGAAGAGAACGGACTTTCCAGGGTCCCATTAGCAATGTGCTGTGGCGTGTGTATCCACAGCACCTCTCTTCCTTGTGTGCTGAAGACATGTTGCTGCTTATTTACAGAAAAAAATCTCAATGCTGTTTCCTCCTTTCAAAATCAAAAGAAAAGAAATGCATCAGCCCAAGGCTGGCTGCAATTTCTCCAGTGCAATGATTCAGCACACCCATAAGGAAAACTTATTTTTTCCTCTCCAGAAATGCTGTCCACTACCACTGGTGTAAGCATAAAGGCTTATTCCAGACTTAGCCATCTGAAATATGTTTACAGTGCTAAATACGAAAGGGTGAAGTAGTGATTCCTGGTTTTGAGATCAGGTAACCCAGAAATGGCTTGTGTATACACAGTTTAGGACAAATCTCCTTGAAATGAAACTATCTAATCCACACTACATCATAGTTACGGCTTCTCAGGATCCCATGAGATGCCTACATGGCCCTAAAACATGAATATTATTTCCTGTTGGTTTTTTGGTTGGTTTTTGGTTGTTTTTTTTTTTTTTTTTTTAATGTGAGGTCTGCCTTATGGCCACAGTGATGTTTTTATTGCATCACACTGAGAATATATGTTGCATGCCTTGGGGTACAGTGTGAAAGGAATTTAGGATGTGGCAGAGTATAAATTCTGTTAAGGATACTCTTAGATGTTATATGGCCATAATTATACCCCAACCATCTTATGATATATCTGAACAAGGGATTTGGGAACTACATCAACTGGACTTCTTTTTGCTTACAGAAATCAGAGCTCTGCAAGACACAATTGGCTTGAAAAACTGGGATTTCAACTTTCTGACTGAGTAAAATAAAAAGTCAAAATCACCACAAATGCAAAAATTTGGAAGATGGTGTGAGAGTGAATAGAGCACATGGGGTGACACTTACAAACAACTTTTTTTGTAGATTATTTACTAATTGATTATTTATTTTTGATTTTTTTAAAAATTTTCATAGAATTGTTGAATGGTTTGGTTTGGAAGGGACCTCAAAGATCATCCAGTTCCAACCCCCCTGCCATGGGCAGGGACACCTTCCACTAGACCAGGTTGCTCAAAGCCTCATCCAACCTGGCCTTGAACCCTGCCAGGGAAGGGGCATCCACAAGCTCTCTGGGCAACCTGTTCTAGTGTCTCACCACCCTCGCACGGAAGAATTTTTTCCTTAGATCTAATCTAAATCTACCTTCTTTCAGTTTAAAACCATTACCCCTCATCCTATCACTGCACTCCCTGATAAAGAGTCCCTCCCCATCTTTCCTCTAGGCCCCCTTTAAGTACTGGGAGGCCACTCTAAGGTCTCCCCGGAGCCTTCTCTTCTCCAGCTGAACACCCCCAACTCTCTCAGCCTATCCTCATAGGTGCTCCAGCCCCCGATCATCTTTGTGGCCCTCTTCTGGACTCACTCCAACAAGTCTATGTCCTTCTTATGTTGGGGCCCCAGAGCTGGACACAGCACTGCAGGTGGGGTCTCATGGGAGTGGAGTAGAAGGGGAAAATCACCTCCCTTGACCTGCTGGTCACACTTCTCTTGATGCAGCCCAGGACACGGTTGGCTTTCTGGGCTGTGAGCACACATTGCTGGCTCATAGTCAGTTTTCCATCCACTAATACCCCCAAGTCCTTCTCCACAGGGCTGCTCTCAATCCACTCATCACCCAGTCTGTATTTGTGCTTGGAACTGTCCTGGCCCATGTGCAGGACCTTGCACTTGGCCTTTTGAACTTCATGAGATTTGTACAGGCCCACCTCTGCAGCCTGTCCAGGTCCCTCTGGATCTGGATGGCACATCCTTTCCCTCAAGCATGTCAGTTGCACCACACAGCTTGGGGTCAACAGCAAACTTGTCGAGGGTGCACTCGATCCCACTGTCCATGTCACCAACAAAGACGTTAAACAGCGCCAGTCCCAATACCAATCCTGAGGAATGGCACTCGTCACTGCTCTCCACTTGGACATCGAGCTATTGATTGCAACTCTTTGAGTGAGACCATCCAACCTATTCCTTATCCACTGAGTAGTCCATCCATCAAACCCATGTCTCTCCAATTTAGAGACAAAGATGTCATGTGAGACAGTGTCAAATGTTTTGCGCAATTCCAGGTAGATGAAGTCAGTTGCTTTTCCCTTATCCACCAATGCTGTAACCCCATTGTAGAAGGCCACCAATTTCATCAGGCATGATTTGCCCTTACTGACGTCATGTTGGCTGTCACCAATCACCTCTTAATTTTCTATGTGCCTTAGCCAGGCACAGAGGGGGTCATTTTACATTGTCAGATGCAGCCATCACTGGATGGAGAGCACTGGAGACTTCTTCAAGTGGTAATTCAGTGGGTGCTGTAGGCGGAAAGCAAGAAACAGGTAAGCTAGATAATTTTTCCAGGACTAAAGAGTATTGGGAGTTGTGGGAGGTGAAGGAGATCAAGGAATCAAAAGTAAGAGAAAAAGGTGGAGTGGAAAATATGTGAAAAGGAGGGTAACAGGTAAAAGTAGAAGATAATATACCAATTCAGGATTTAAGGCTTGATATTAAACATCATATACAAATTCCTTGCAGGCACTGAATTGTTTGGCTCTTAAGCCCTACAAAATGTCCTGCTTCTAGTGCATAGTCCCCTTTTCTTCAATACAGAACTACAAATTGAGTAGGTTAGCTTAGCCTGGAAAAGGACATGCAGAGGGAGAAGAGGGAACAAGGCAGACAGGGAATGACCATTCACTCTCTCCTCCAGGAAAAGGACTAGGAAATATAAAATAAACAGCTCAAGAGACAGGTTTGAAACATTCAAAAGGACTATTTCTTCAAAGAATATATCAGTAAACTGATGTATTTTTTGCTGTATGATGACAAGACGACACTTAAAACTTACTCAGGTTAAAAAAACATTAGGACAAATAAATGACAAGAAATCATCAAGGAATGTTAAATAGAAATGGGCTTCCTCTGAGCTGCAAGTGACAGGAGAGTAGGGGAATACATCAGGGAAATATCATCATTGGTGTCCTGCCTCCTGCCTGTTATTCACTTGGCACTTTGGCTACTATTAGTCAATGGTTAAATGGATCTTTGATGTGGACCAGACAAGTTATTTTTATGTCTCTGTCACAAGATGTCTCTTTCTGGTTCTCTCCTGGGTCTTACTGTTTGTTCCACATCTCAGGTGTCCTGCAGATAGTTTTCCTGCAGAATTCTTGATCTGCTGACCTGAGGACCTATTCATGGGTTAGAAAAAAATCCACTGTCAACAAACCAAAGCCATGGTCCTTCCAGTGCAGCCAGCTCCATCGTAAGGAAATATAGTGCAACACTTGGATGCCAGACAAGATTGGATGAAATACTAATTACAGTAAGACTTTACAAAAAAGGCTATCTGCCCCCATGAGAGCACAAGCCTCCAAGCTAGTCTCTCGTGGAACAAAAGTAAGTTGTCAGATTTGAATAATTTCCCTGCATGTAGATAAATCCTCATATTTCTACATCTCCCCCCCCCCCCCCCCCCCCCCCCCTTCCTCCACTCCTCTCTCTTCAGTTTTGCAAACAAGAAGAGAAACACTAGGAGCTATTTCACTGGATAACCATGCAAATGAAACAGGAGATTTAAATGTCTTAGCAAGGAGATCAGAGACACAGTTGGAAACAGCTGTAAGGGGCATTGGAATGATTATAAGGGAATAGGATGGGTGCATTATTTGGCTTGGTGACTTCATTAGTGATATTTGGCATCAGATGCTTAGCTGGTGTAAATCAGAAGAGCTCCTCTGTGCCTGCTTACTCCCTCTGAGGATTCACTTATTTGTCCTGAATATGGATTTCTACATTATTCTATTTTATTTTTCTCCACTGCACTGGTCTCCAGGCAGCATTTTGAGAATAGGAGTTTAAGCTGTGAGAAGATATTTCATTAGATGGAACAAAACTCAGGGTATATCTGTTGTCTTGAAGTCTTATTAGAGACAAAATCTTGAGTTTATTTCAGTTTGACCACCAGTAAATGAAATGTAGAGATACAGGAGCCTTACACAGCCTAAACCCCAAAATTCCATCTCCTTTCATTCAAAATAATTGTTGCAAATGCATCAACGGTGGATTTTTGTCCATACAGAAATATCAAATAACTGTATAAAATTCAATAGGAATTGTCACTTACAAATTTTGTGGTCTCTCTTAAATATTTCTTGAAATAAAATAAAAATGAGATGGCATTTTTTCTTCATTTTTATTTTTTTAACCGTTTTTACAAAAGATATGGAAGTATTGCTCTGCTGCAGAAGTTCAAGACCTGTCTGTACTTGTACTGTTTTTAAAGTGGAAGAATCTTTAGTAGAAAGTAGAAATATGGTTCCTCCTCAAAGAAAGTCTGCTTTGATACTCTCTGTACAATTCACAATGTGTCCCTTGCTTTTGAATCTATACCATTCAGTCTTTTTTTTGTTTGTTTGTTTTCCATTTAGGGAAGATGGGGAGAAATAAGCAACCATTTAATACATCCTGCCTAACAATATATGTCCAAAAATTCAGCCATTTCTGTTCATGGAGGTGTATCAACAGATGGAATGGGTAAGGAAGAACTTCTTCTCATGCACCCAGTGGACACACAAACTTTAAGCAATGAAAGCAATTGCACCTGCATTCAGCAGACAAGATGTCAGTGGGAAGAGTCCTCTCAGTAACAGAAAACTTCTAACTCCTTTCGTAAAAGGAGATGTCCCCACCCTTCCCAGTCAAGGCAGAAGTGCATGACCCAGACACTGCATAGTCTATGGTTTCCTCTGCTCAACCATTTGGGTGGCAAGCTATCTAACACAGATGAAGAATTTTTCTCTGTAAAGTGCCGGAAAACAGACAACTTAGGCCAGTGTCCTCAAAAAATATTGGTATTCATAGGAGCATTGAAAGCTTGGGGCATTTGATTTTCCAAAAAAATTTATAAGACAAAGATGTTTGAGGAGGACAGATACTCCCTGTGAAACTGTTAAAATTTAGCTGAATATTTAATTTTCCACTAAAAAAATGAAAGTTAAAAATTTTAGTTGTCCTCATTTAGGTATCTAGCATGGAACATCAGTATCTTCCATAATAATTCTGGTTATCAGAGCAAAGTCAAAAAGGAAGGATCATAGAATCACAGAATCATTTAGGTTGGAAAAGACCTTTAAGATCATTTAGTCCAACCATAAACCTAGCACTGCCAAGTCCACCACTAAACCATGTCCCTAAGTGCCACATTTACACGGCTTTTAAATATCTCCAGGGATGGTGACTCAACCACTTCCTTGGGCAGCCTGTTGCAATGTTTGGCAACAGTTTGGTGAAGAAATTCTTCCCAATATCTAATCTAAACCTCCCCTGGCACAACTTGAGACCATTTCCTCTTGTCCTATTGCTTGTCTCTTGGGAGAAGAGACTGACACCCACCTCACCACAACCTCCTTTCAGGTAGTTGTAGAGGGCGATGAGGTCTCCCCTGAGCCTCTTCTCCAGACTAAACACCCCCAGTTCCCTCAGCTTCTCCTCATAAGATTTGTTCTCTATAACCTTTACCAGCTATATAGATGCACATCTAACTCTATAAACCTTTCTTCTACAGGGAGATTTAAATAACATGGATGCTAAGCAGAAAGACTGAAATTCTGGTTAATGCTCTGAAACCCATAACTGCTGTTTTTTTCTGCCCTTCTTCTGTGTGCCTATGAGCAAACCAATGCTATTCATCTCTACTTGCATTACTCACATCAAACCATGAGGATAATTTCATTTGTACATGTGAGATAATGTGGATATTCTTGTCTGGAAAGCACATTAGAAAAGCAGATTTGCATTGTCAGTGCTGAGAGGCTGCACGGGGCAGCATTAAAGTTGTCCTTGACCAGCAAAACTTGGTACAGGCAGCAGAGATTTTGGCTGTATGGGGTGAATGGGGCTTGTTCCTGATGAACTTTTCAAGCTGTCTGTTCATGAACATGGAATTTCAGGAAACATTTCTGTGGAGGTCAATATGATTATTCACCAAATAGCACAGACCCTTGATCAGAAGGTATAAACAGAGGGTATATACAGCGTGCAGGGCTCAAGATAGCGGTGCTATTAGAAGATCCTTTGTGGATCATGTCAAGGGACTCTTGTTAGTCCAAACTGAATCTGCATACACCGTTGCAAAGTGCAGAGGTCTCTTCCATGTGGTGCCAAAAAGGCAAAATTTTATTTCTGTGAATACCTTGATCAGTCACCTTATAAGCAGGCACCAGCAAGTCCTTTTAATGTACCATGGACCACTGTGTGTAAAGAAAATGTCCATGTTTTAAGCCCTCAGTGCTTTCGTTTCACAAAACAGTGTTCACAAGATAACTGCAGGCTGGAGCCATGAATCCATTTTGCCTTATTTACATGAATTTTCTACAAAGTCCTTCAGGAGGTATCATACTTGGCACTTCCCAAAGGAAATTATGTGTATAAAATTCATGAGAAATCCTGCTTTCTCTAGAGTATTAGTAGACATCTCTCTATTATGCAACCCAGGAATATTATAAACCAATAAATAAACCTTGAGATGAAGGGTATTTGCCTCACTGAAACAAACATCCTGAGAAGTGTGGGGAGTACATGTGCAATGGTTTTAAAAGATATTCTTGGTGGTTTTTTATTTCTGAAATATCCATGGTGATTAAGATCAGAGCAGTACTGGCTTAGCCTCTGCAGCAGTCTTAATACAAGAATACGATTCTAATCTGTAATCATCCTTGTAATATGCCTATTTTATTAAGCAATATTAATGAGCCTTATGTATGTCATATATTGGTAGAGCTGAGGAGGAATTCGATGGCTTAATGCAAGTGATTCTTTCCAATTTTTGTCCATTTGAACAGAATAAGGTCAGAGCTCATCTGAAAAGCAAGTTTATGTCTGAGCTCATGCTTTTCAGTCTGCCCATTATGCAGAATGCACAATGCAGAATACATAGTTCTTACAAACTTTACAAAAGTGGAAGGTTATTTGAAGCTACATTTTTGGAGTTACTAAACTGTGTTTGGCATCACAGTTTGTATTTCACAACTGTTGGTACTCCATAGATCTGGGAAGAAATTGTTCTAATGGATGGCTTTGAAAGCGGGCTTGTATAAACATAAGCAGCAAATTAACCACATTTACCTTTTAGACCTTATCTCAACCTGCATGTCCAGAGAATCGACCTCATGGACTTGGATGGGCTTTGGAGTCAGCCCAAAAGAGACACAGGTAGTTGTTTCTGTACCCATTACTTATCCTTTCTTCAGAGACAGTATCTAGCACTTCACTGGAAACATCTCTCACAGTGAGTTGAACCTTGTGAGGAGCAAGTCCTGAGATTCATAGGAAAAACATGCTTTAGCTTCCTAATAACGCAGTCAGAGCTTTCAAAGTTTGCTTACCAAAGCTTTGTGAGATTACATACTCAGGCAGGAAAAACTTAATTGAATGGGATTTTTCTTAATATTAGAGGGTTGAAACATCTCTGATGGATGAAGAGGACTGGAAAGAGGTGTCAGAGGTGCTCCTTGCTGCCCTGCCTCCCTATCCAGCCTCTCTCCTGCTGTCTCCCTTGCTGCCATGGGATATGGCATTATCACCCTCAGCACACCACTCCAAGGATGAGGGATGAGATCCCACACAGCCTCTCTTCCCTCTTTCCTCTTCTTATGTCCCCCATCATCCATATTGCAAGAAGTACCTTCCTTCTGTCCAGCAACACTTTCTGCTCTCCTGGGCTTTCCAGGGTTTTGGGAAAATGAAGAGAGATGGGAAAAGAAGGTGGGATGGGTCATCTTCTGAAAGACAAAAGGAGATTGCTGGGCCAGTCCAGGAGCCAGAGGAAATCCTCAGGGATAACACTGTTCTTTTCTTTCTGTCTGCTGTCAAGGGTCATGGTGAGTGCAAAGATGACTGCAGAGACCTTTGGTGAGTATGCCCAAACTGGGGGGAAGGAAGTATTCAAACAAAAATGTTTAGTCTTCTAGTCAAAACTGTGGCAAAGATCTTCCACAATCACTCCCTCCCTTACTAAACTATTTGCTGATATCCTCACTCTTAACATCCCAGTAGTTCCACTTTGAATTTACCTGGTTTACAGTATTTTGTCTATGCAGCAGAACAGCTCTTTATTTTCAAAATTCTGTGACCATGTCATAAGATCAGCACTTTCAGAGGTTTTATTCCACTGTAAGACTAAGCATAAGAGACACAAGGTGAGGCATGTTCTGCAGATACCCATTGCTGACTACAGAGAAAGCCTAAATGACCAGTTTACACTGGGCACAAAATTTTCAGCTGGTTTAAAGTCCCTGCTTTTTTTTTTTGCTATGCAAAGTGTTTTCCCCATCTGTGTTTCCTTTGTGAACCCTTTATAAACCTATAAACAACTTCTTGAACGGCAGACATCAAAACCAGAAGCAGTATCAGTCCTGGAATAGATGCACCCTCTTCTTATTTAAAAGCTTTGTGTCTATGCAGCAAAATAACATTAGCTCATTTGTAAGACCTTTATCCTGACAAAAATCTTCTTTAGCTATTATCTATCATGACAACAAGCTGTTTTCAGTCACCAGCTGTCAGAAGAGAAACTCTGCCTAGTAAATACAGCTACATCCTTAAGTATAATTTTTCTATCATAATAAAATGTACCTCATTCCTCTGAACATGGTTGATCCACTGATCACACAACATAAGGGATCTGTCCTCTTATTTTATTTATCATCCCCTGAATCTCCATCTCATTAGCCAGTTGGCTGAATACCAACTTTTAGATTATCTTTATGTTTATAGATAAAACATTGTTAAAATAGCATCAGGACAAAATCTGATCTCTCTGTGACCAGACTAGAAACAGACTTGCTCAGCAGTAACTTCAATAAACATATTTTGAGGCTGTCAGCCTATTTTTAATCCACTTAAGGTGCACCACATTAATTTTGTGTATTTTTTTTCTAGTTTTGTAATCAAAATGTCACAGTGTACCAAGTCAAATGCCTCACAGATGCCTATTGCTTGAATACTGCTATCTTTATCGACTGAACTTGTAATCTCATCAAAAAAAGAGCTATCAATTTTGTTTGACAGGACCTATTTTCCATAAGCCTGTGTTGACTGGCATTCACTAGATGTCCCTTCTTTATTTCTGAGGATGAGGGACTCTAGGGTACGAGGAAAGAGGGTTTGCCACAGCATATACATCTGCAGCTTCAAATTCAAGCACCAATTGTCGGCTTGTCTCCTGGAGACTACTGCAGTCTGAAATGGCCCTGAAGTTATTTTATGCTTTGCTCTCTCCAAATCAAGACTGTCCTGTCTAGAAATCCAAGGAGGCCTTTCTCAGTCTCTATATAAATAATTCTTTCATACAGCCAACATTATTAGTCATAGTGTGCAATCGGTTCTGTATTAGAATAGTAAAGAAGCCCACTGGCAGTGTGAAATGACTGATCTCCGGTGTGGATGTATCTAGAGCACTGAGTCCCAACAGCCGTCTACCTTAAGGCATGGGAGAATTTAAGTTGGTGAGGCGGAGGAGGGATTGGTGATATTAGGGAAGCTGACAATTTGTGTGACATGACAGCTCTTCTGCATGGATGGCACTTTTCTTTTCCTTTTTTTCTTTAACCCTCAGCACCTTGCAAGTGAAACCAGTTTAGGTGCATTTATTATTTCTGTTTTTATTTCTATTTCTATTTCTATTTCTATTTCTATTTCTATTTCTATTTCTATTTCTATTTCTATTTTTATTTCTATTTCTATTTCTATTTCTATTTCTATTTCTATTATTTCTACTTCTATTGCTATTGCTATTACTATTATCACTCTTACTCTTTTGTTTCAAGGGTGGTTTCAACGGCAACTGGGATGCCAGGATTGAACTTCACTTGGAAAATAATTAATTAGAAATAGCCTCAGTGCTGAGGACCCTGAAGCCTGAGTGGGCAAAGTGGACTGAGGTATGGAGAAAAGCTGTATTAGCATTCTCATTTTGCACGTGAGGAGCTGAGGGGCAGAGACATTAAATGAGTGGCCTAAGGTCGGAGAGGGGAATTGGTGGCAGGTTGCAGACTTGAACTGAGAACAGCTGATATCCAACCTAATGCATAAGCGGCAAGTCTTGCTCTGCATTACTTTTTCAGTGTTGCCTGTCTCCATTTTCCTTTCTGAAACAGGCTTAGATAACAAAAATTATGTAGTGAATTTGTCTGAGGATAGATAACCAAGGGAAACAGGTGCTTTTTCTGATTTCTTTTCCACTTATTCCTAGTGCAAGCTTTAGTGAGTTGCTTAACTCTTCCCTGCTTTATTTCATCTATCCCTGATTCATAGACAATGGTGTAGTTTTTCGTTCAAAAGGGGTTGGGAAAATCAGCAATTAGGGTTGGCAGGAGTCTACTATTTCTCTTAGAAGGGAAAACCTGAATTTAAAAAAGAATACGAGAGATGTTGATTTAAAAAAAAAATTACAAATACATTTTCTTTAGAATGATTACAAATTTTTCCAGAGTTTCCAGGGACTTCATAGACCCTCAGGTTCCTTGAAATGAAGTGTTTCAGACAATTCTTGCAGGATCTGCAAACGGGAACCTTGCCTGAACTTGTGCTTAGCTCCCAGGATCATCAGATGGCCGAAGCTCTGAATCCCTTTAACCTCTTAAAGGTTACCTCAGGTGGGGAAACCAGGCAATCCCAGGATCCCCACCTCCAGACCAGAGAACTCTTTTCAGAAAGAAAAATTGCCACAAGACATCTACTTGTGTGGTATTGGTGCAGTCCGCTGTACTTTTCCCATCAGAAAACAACTATGGTGTGTTGGGAACTGATCAGTGAAGAACTCCACTGGAAATAGGAGGTGTATTGCCAGATTACACTGAAATGCTGGCTTGACCAGGCTAGAAGTCAGCCATCTCATCTAACCTATTCAGTTAACACCTGCAGAGACAGAAGCACTTCCATGGGGTGTTTTGGCCCATCCTGCAACAGCTGTGTATGAAAAGTGAAGTGAAGCGCTTCCTGAGTGGATCCCTGTCTATATTAACCACACATTATGGCTGAACAGTGCTTACACAGAACCAAGGCTTTTTCTGCTTCTCACACCTCCTCACTAGCGTGCACAAGAAGTTGGGAGGGTTCACAGCAAGGACAGCTGATCCCAGCTGACCAAAGGGATATCATATATCATATGACGTCATGTTCAGCATATAAAGCTGGGGAAAGAAGGAAGCGGGGAACATTTGGAGCTATGGTATTTTGTCTTCACAAGTAACTGTTGTGTGTGATGGAGCCCTGCTTTTCTGGGGATGGCTGAGTACCTGCGTGCCAATTAGAAGTGGTGAATGACTTCCTTGTTTTGCTTTGCTTGCGCATGCGGCTTTTGCTTTACTTATTAAACTGTCTTTATCTCAACCCATGAGTTTTCTCACTTTTACCCTTCCGATTCTCCCCTCCATCCCACTGGGGAGGAATAAGCAAGAGGTTGTGTGGGGCTTGGTTGCAATTTGGGGTTGAACCATGACAACCAGACACCTAACTTTTAATAATTGGGGGTAATGAGCGTAGATCATAGAATCATATAATGATTTGGGTTGGAAGGGACCTTAAAGATCATCTAGTTCCAACCCCCTGCCATGGGCAGGGACACCTTCCACTAGACCAGGTTGCTCAAAGCCTCATCCAACCTGGCCTTGAACACTGCCAGGGAGGGGGCATCTACAAGCTCTTTGGGCAACCTGTTCCAGGGCCTCATGACCCTCACAGTGAAGAATTTCTTCATTATATCTAATGTAAATCTACCCTCTTTCAGTTTAAAACTTCACCCCTCATCCTATCACTGCACTCCCTGATAAAGAGTCCCTCCCCATCTTTCCTCTAGGCCCCCTTTAAGTACTGGGAGGCCACTCTAAGGTCTCCCCGGAGCCTTCTCTTCTCCAGGCTGAACAACCCCAACTGTCTCAGCCTGTCCTGATAGGGAAGGTGCTCCAGCCCCCTGATCATCTTTGTGGCCCTCTTCTGGACTTGCTCAAGCAGGTCCATGATGAAAGATGAAAGGTAGGAGATCTTGGTTTTGCTCCTTCGCTGAGTGTCTCAGAGGTCAATGGTCCAGTGCTTCCAGCATCACACGTGCAGACAGAGGTTTGATTAGTCAGTGACTATGATAAAAATATTCTCCAGTGCCACCTATTGGGAGCAAAGGATCTCATATATGTATTGTCTCTGTCCTAATTTCGGCCTCTACACAGCCTGGATATATATAAATGTCAAGAAAGGCAAACCAACCATGATTTTGCTCAGCAACAAGAAGCCCTTTCTGACAATTCAGCCTCTCACAGTGGACTAAGACTCTCATCCTTAGAGAAAGAGAGGTATTAGGACCCACAGCAAAGAACTTCTAATGCCATTCACTTGGGAATAGTGTTTCAGACTTCAGTTCATCATATAATTTACCATGCAATTTTGGATTAAACAAGTGGATACTGAATCATATTTGGACTAGTAAACTACTAAGCCCAGTGGTGGACATGAAGATAAAAAGTCCCGATGGGCAAGTCTTAAAAGGGAGTTGCAATTTATGCTTCAGCTAATCATCATTGCTGTGTCTGAAAACAAGAAGAAAGCATGAGGCATAACAGAATGAAATGTAGCAGCCTTCTCCCTGCAATGCACATCTTTTCTCTGGGATTAAAATAGGGTTTGCATTTTAAATTTTCATTTACTAAACAGAAAAATATTTTACTAGGAGGGAATGGTATTAAGGAGAAATGATTCTTTGTGTGCCCTCAGGCCTGGTGAAGACAGGATTTGATTTGCTGTGTTAGGCTGGAATCTGGATTGATACACAGAGATGAGAAGGTGTTTAATAAAATTTACATTTCATTTTCTCACTTGACACCAGTCTCCTGTCACTCACCGAATGAAGGGAATACGACAAATAACTTTTGTCAGCACCTAGACATGGAGAGACGGTTGAAGGGGGGAGGGAGAGCAAGGGTGGGATATTTTTAGCATCATTCCCTTTGACGGCTGTGAGACTTGGCGTGTCTTGGACACAGGCTTCATCCATAATGTACTTTGTAAGGGAGAGGTGTACCAAGTGGGAAAGCATAAATTAATCCAACCACACCTAACCTGTCCCTGGGGATGAACAAATGACCTACTGGGAAATGAATAGATGACCTACACCCAAAGCAACGGAGCATTTCAGCTCATGCTCCATGTTCAGCTTGCCTGTAGTTCCTATCTCTGACAAATGCAGCGTCATCTGGCTTGAGTCCATCTTCCACAGTGCTGCTGCAGAGATCCTTTTTCACACCATTGTCTTGGCCATGCCACCTGTTTCTGTTCTTCTTCTTTCCCTACTGATCCCAAATTAAAGTGGCTGGTTGCAGTACTAAAACATTTCATTCCTGAATTTTTCCACCTAAATTTAGGTTACAAATAGAGGACCCAAGATCAGGGTCCTAGTCAGCCTAGTCTCACTCTTCACTCAGTGCCTCAGAGAAATTATTTTTCTGAGAGGAAACTGAATCCCCTTCTGGAAATACCAGAGTTACCTCCCAGTGTTGAGTACAGAGCAATCCCAGGGTGACTATGCTCTTAACAGGTGCACCTATGTGCATAAGGTTTAACTGCACAAATCCAGAGAGAGGGAGATCTTTTGCAGGAGGACTGAGTATATATTCTCCTCTTCTGTTCTTGTCGGGTCTTACCCCTTATCTTTTCAGCTGAATTTTAAGTCAGATCCCTGCATCCCACAATACTCCCACAGAACTTATAAAAGAGCTAAGTGTGATGAAGAATGTGCAAGACATCTAGAAAAACATTACTCCCTATTTATCAGGCAACATAACCTAGAAAATATCAGGCAGAACATTTAAAATAAAAGCAGAAATAACTTATTTTTTTCACATGGGATATAGATAATTTGGTGTAACATGACATTTACACTACATTTTCAGAAAATGTTCAGGGAGAATAGGTCCATCCAATGGGGACTGGGAGCAACTAGCATTCCCAGAAATCTTTTCTTTTTTAAGATTGAATCCAGGGAAAGCTCATGTCATATTTACCTTTTTCTTACATTCTTCCCCAAGTATCCAACACCAGCAGCCTACAGTACGAAAGTCTGGTCTAATACAATATGGAAGCTATGTTCAATCTTCTGCCATGGCCTCCATTCATAACTGCAAATTGAGCCAGGCTCATCAGTAATAGGGACTATTTTTCATTTAGCTTGTAGCATGAGGAAAAAGCTTTGAATTGAAACATCTGAGGCAAAGTTGACAGCATGCTGGTAGTATTTTAAAAGAAAAAGATTCACTGAGCTGGAGACCAAGAGAGAGAAACAGCTCAGAGTCAGATTTTTCTTTCAGAGTATCTTACAGTTTTGTTTGTTATCTTTTGCCAAAATGTTCACCTTGTAAATAAAGCTAAAGTCAAACTGAACAATATATAATATTTTAATTTTTAAGTAGTTTGAAAGTGTTGTGTCTTTTTTAAAATTTCCTTCTTCCCTACTCCTTTTCACCTCTTTGGTGGTCAGAATGTGAAAGAAAAAAAGATGGGGCAAGAAAAAAAGAAGAAGGAACAGAAAAGGACATGATAAATATCTCTCCAAATTACCCTCCTTCAAAAAGGATTTCAGCTTCCCATTTCAACAATAAAACATTCTCTATGTCTTTATTTTTCTTTTTGGAAAATTCGCTAATGAAATGCTTACTCTAGTTTCCTTTTCTTCTTTGAAAATTGAAAATTTAGAAATGCTTTGATGACACAGTAGCAGATTGGTGGTAGCTTCTTGGCATCTCCAGACCTGCATACACACAGAGGTTTGAGCCAGTGAAAAGAAGCTATAATATCTACCAAAGGTGCTTCCTAGGTTGACCTCTTGCTCCTAGGAACTTCACTGACCCCCACTGCAGCCTCAGACCCTGGTTGTCTTCGGTTATGTCACTTAATAAGTGTAATCTTGTATGTCAGGCAGCAGATACCTCCTGTCCCCATCCCCCTAAAGCACATTCCTTTTATATATATCAGAGAAATCCCTTGCAAACACTCTTCACTAGTGTGTTCTGAAATCTTGGAACAATCTTGTGGTGTAACTGGCTTTTGCTGTTGCAATCATGTTTATAATGTTGATCAACGAATTATCGCTCAACATTTCCCACATTTTAGTAGGTACAAAACTGGAATAAGTTCAAGTCCTGGCAAATGCATAATGATTGCAAAAAATTAAATCTAAAAAAACTGTGAACCCGCATAACCAGTAAGTACCCATAATCACCCTTGGAGTGTTGCATCATGCAACTTTCCTGATTCAGTGAAGATTTTCTTTCACAGTTCCTAGTCCACTGAAGTTTGGTGGTGTTTTTTGGTGTAATTTCACTCTTAGTATGGCTACTCAATGCAGAATCAGAAGGTCAGAGAAAAGGCTTCTGACTGGACACTTGCCTCCTTTATTTGCCATTTATACCTCTCATCCTACAGAAATAAATGCCATAATAAATAGGGATTTGGAGTTATACCATATAGAAATGATGAAAGGGTTCATAATCTCATTTCTGTTATTTGGTTTTGGTTTTTCTTTCAATTTTTTTTTTTTTTTTTAATTTTGTCTTAGGCACACAATTCCTTCAACCCAGACTGTAATTAATTTTACTACATCACCAGTTATCTCTGCTCCCTAACCAGGCTTGTCATTTTAATTTTTCACAGGCTTTCTTTTTTTCTATCCATGTGCCTGTTCCTGTATCTTCGTGAAGTCTCATCAACTCTGGCCCAAAGCCTTAGGCAAATTTGTCTGTAACGCACTCCCCTACTTCAGACATAAGAGGAAAAATACCACTTCCACAAAATGGGGAGAAAAAAAAAAAAAAAGGAAGAAGAATAATTTTGGCCATATATTTTCTAGGAATTCAGACAAGCGTGAAGAGCTTGGCTAAAAATGAAGCATCCTTTCAGGTACATCCTTATATTAATAAAGGAACTCAAATGCTATTGGAGATGGGACTACAGAAAAAGGTTAGCACGTGAAAACCCCAAATCCAACAAACTTAATGAAATTTTTGCCATTGGCTGCAGTGGAGCCAAACTTGTCAAATTTCACTGACATTTAACATGACCGTCAAGAAAGACTTTGGGTCTCACAGGATGGATCTGCACAGGCAGATGCAGAGACTTTTACATTCCTTCTGCCTGAACTTTGAAGGGTTCTGTGGTGTTCAGTGTGGGGAAGTCAGCACTTTGCTAAACCTAAGTAGATTTGCTGAAAGGGCTTAATGTCCCTCGCAAAGCTGGCCTGAACTTGGCTTTGCCATGGTATGCTTATATGCTTCTTTGAAAATCTGACCTGAAATCCTGCTCCTGTCTTTTTATGTGTTCTTCCAGAAGCTGTACTATGACAGTATAAAACAGTGAACTCTTTTCAGCTGAGCGCCCTGCAGCTGAGCTAGAAGTATTAATAACCTCAAGGTTATTTATCAAGGCACCCCATCCCTCATGAGTAACCCATGTGTCACACTGTGGGTTCTTCCCTCTGGCTCCTTCTACTCCATCCCTACCCTGCTCTGCCCCCACCCTGGCTTTTGGAATGTATAATGTCATCCTATCAAGGAATATTTCAACACATAAATTTACCCACAAAACAACCATGCAAAGGTGAAAACCACTGTTTTCTTAATTATAGTATATGGATTAAGGTGAGATCAAGAAAACAAAGACTAAGGGTCTTGAGTGGTGTGGTGGGTTGACCCTGGCTAGATGCCAGGTGCCCACCAAAGCTGCTTTATCACTCCCCTCCTCAGCTAGACAAGGGAGAGAAAATATAATGAAAGGCTCATGGGTCGAGATAAAGACAGGGAGAGATCACTCAACAATTACCATTATGGGCAGAACAGATTCAACTTTGGGAAATGAGTTTAATCTATTGCCAATCAAATCAGAGCAGGGTAATGTGAAATAAAACCTAAATCTTAAAACACCTTTCCTCATCCCTCCCTTCTTCCTGGGCTCAACTTCATTCCTGATTTTCTCTACCTCCTCCCTGCTGAGTGCTGCAAGGGGACAGGGAATGGGGGTTGCAGTCAGTTCATCACATGTTGTCTCTGTCGCTCCTTTCTCCTCAAGAGGAGGACTCCTCACACTCTTCCCATGTTCCAGCGTGGGGTCCCTCCCACAGGAGACAGTCCTCCACAAACTTCTCCAATGTGAGTCCTTCCTACGGGCTACAGTTCTTCCCAAACTTCTCCAGCGTGGGTCCCTTCCATGGGGTGCAGTCCTTCAGGAACGTACCACTCCAGTGTGGGTCCCCCATGGGGCCAGAGGTCCTACCAGAAGCCTGCTCCAGCACAAGCTTCCCACAGGGTCACAACCTCCTTTGGGAATCCCCCTGCTCCGGCATGGGGTTCCCTACAAGCTGTGGGTGGGTATCTGCTCCACTGTGGATGTCCACGGGTGCAGGGCACATCTGCCTTACCATGGTCTTGACCATGGGTTGCAGGGGAATCTCTGCTCTGGCACCTGGAACACCTCCTCCCCTTCCTTCCTCACTGACCTTGGTGGCTGCAGAGTTGCTTCTTTCACATATTCTCACTCCTCTCTTCCAGATGTTGTTGCACAGGTTTCTTTCCCCTTAAATATGTTATCCCAGAGGGTCTCCCACTGTCGCTGATGAGCTTGGCCTTGGCCAGTGGTGGGTCCATCTTGGATCTGTCTGGCATTGGCTCTGTTGGACATGGGGGAAGCTTCCGGCAGCTTCTCACAGAAGCTCCCCCTGCAGCTGTCCCGCTACTAAAACCTTGCCATGTAAACCCAATAGAAGCAGGATCACAAAAGGTATTGATGCAAAGACTAATGACATGCAGGTGTCCCACAGGCCAAGCTGGTATTTAAACTCTTGTAAAATTAAGCTTTTGCCTTGGGACAGGAGATGTGTGTTGTCTTTCTTTGCCTTGCCCAGGACATCCTGGAGCAGCTTGGGTATGTCAGTTCATTTAACCATAGATTCTCTGTAAGAGTGAGAGGCTGGTTTTCCTTTGTTGTCTAGATGTAAAAGTTTTCAAAATAAATCTGGATTTCCATCAGCCACAAAGCAGTAGGATCTCATTTCATTCAAGTGCTGTTGCAGCTGGTCTAAACCTAATTATTTTTAGAAAAGATATCACCTCATGTTTAACCATGTTCTTCAGCCACTAAGTCTTAGTCACATCTTCTTTCTCTCTGATCACTACAGTATTTTTTTTGTGGTACACAGCACAAGATCCCCTAAATCTCTTACTTATTCAAATTCACTTAATGTTTGCACTAATTTTTCATCATGTTTTATTTCACTTTCTCCCCAGTTGTTTCCCATGCTCCACCACTCACTCAGTTAATGCATAGCACTGTGGGAAATCAAGATCGAGAATGATGCAGTTAAAGATTTTTTAGCTCTACTTGTTCCATTAGAGATCTAGACATGCGAGACATTATTTATTCTGTAAACAAAGTATGGATAAATGCAAGAATTATGAATTAAAGGATTAATTAAAGCCCTTAACTGTTTCCAGTATGTCTGATTTTTTTCCCCAAAAGAAGGCTTCATTGTATAAATTTTGCATATAATTCAATATTATTTGCATACATCCTGCCATTTGTAATTATATATTATTTGCTTTCACACTGCTTGGTTGTGATAGAGTCTTACTAGCAGCAGAACTACTTAAGGGGAGTGGAGTTCAGGGGATGGAGAAACTGTATTTCTGCAGAGAGGAAAGGATCACTTACCATGTGAAAGCATCTAAAATTAGGTATCAGCTGTGGAGGAAAAGAAAGGTCTCCAAATCATTTCACCAAACCTGGATGTCTCTGCAAGGTCCCGGAATAGTGAGGCTTAGGGATGTACCATATTGATTCACATAAAAGAATATTTTGGCCTCTGCAGAAAATACTGTAAGAAATTGCTTCTTCATAACTGATCTCTTGCACTTAATAATATAAGCCCCTCATCCTCAAATGTCTTAAGCCAGAAAAGCTCCTGTGCAGTCAGCCAGAAGCCTGGCTCACCATGGAATCAGTTTGCTTTCACCAGAAAATGATGCTTAGAAACACAATATAGTGCAGGAGCCAATGGTGGTGAATCTATTTTTGTGCTTAAAGAACTGTGCATCTCACTGACCAGCATCTGCACCTTAGCTCCTTCAGCTTGAAAGGAACTGATTGTGGTTGTTTTGGGGGGATTTTTTGCTTTTTTTTTTTTTTCAAAATCAAGGTTTCTTACCTTCTCTTCCATTGCTGGTCTGGGCAGAAACCTCATCTTTCTGCTTTAATATTTTTTCTGCAGAGGAGTATAAATTTTATCTTATGCCACCAGGCCACCTTGCAACCAAGAATTTTATGGTACAGAGAGGGCATAATAAAGTCCCTCATCTTCCAGCTCAGTAAAGCAAAGCACAGAGGAATACTCTGAGCAACCAAAGGACATCAGCATTATTATTATCATTCATAAAGAGTAGTGTTCATAACAAGCCAGTGATTTAAGGGTATTAGAAAACAATGACATGGTGAAGATTTAACTCAGCAAAATACTTTAATTAAAAAAAAAAAAAAAAGAAAACACAGATTTAACCAGGAGGAATGGAAGCACTTACTCAAGTCACAATTAAATGGACATTGAATACATGTTTGTTTTTCCTCAGAAAAAGGAAAAGATTTATGCACATACTGAGGTTCTTTGAATGAAACTAAAGGCATGATTGGAAGGAATGGGAAAATTCTGATATAATTCTATATATGAATACATACCAAACAGCATTGCTCTAGACGCTAAGACTACATCAGTGCTAGTATAATAAAATGCCAGAAATCAAATAATCTGCACTTCTGAATTGTTAGGCTAATCCCTGAATGCTTTTGAAAGTAATCTGAAAGCTGACCTAGCTAGCCAGCTAACATTCTTCCAAACAACTCTTAAAGAGAGTTTTAGAGGTGTCAGAAGGACTATTCTCACCAGGCAGTTTGGATACACCCACCCTGTTTTGGAAGCTAAGAAAGTTTAACAACATAGACATGGCCAGAGTCTCCCAGCTGGCTGCAGATCCAGGTGACAGGTTCATTTGTACATGTGCAGTGTGGCAGTCTGGTTCCCCATGCTAATATGTGTATGTTTTTCTCTGACCACCGAGACAAAAGAATCAGCTTCATATTGACTGTAAGCCAGGCCAAGCTTTCTTTGTCAGTGATCCACCACCTCACATCACATCTCTTATACCTCTGCTGATACCACAGCAACATGCTCTCTGACATCATTCTGAGGTTTGGCCATCCTTTTGGACTTCTCTCTTTCCTTGTTGTAACCAGTTGAAAGCTGGGGGACATTCTCCTGGCTGGAGCACCCCAGGACAGTTGGCTGCCGAAGCTCCAGAGAGTCACCAGGACATGTTCCTCCATGTATCTGTCGGTGATTGTCGCTCTTCCTAGCTGAAGAAAAGGTGTCTCTGTTATCTGTATTACACTGGACAGTGCTCAACTTTCTCATTGACTTGGCTTCACAGGGCTGCAGATTCAGCTCCTCCAGTTGTCCTGTAGCATGTGCCACTGCTCCAGTTGCTTCTATATCTGTGAAAGCATTAGTTGTTTGTGTTTTACAATAATTGCAAGACCCTACCTTCATGTTCCTTACCCTTCTACGCCTTTACTATGTCTTAAAAACCTTAATGAAAAAGGAGTTATTGTTGGGAAAATAATTTTAACTGGCCACAAATTTTAGTTTGACAGAAATAAGCTGATTCCACAAATACATATACATATACATCAACCAAACCAGCTGGTTTGAGACCCTAACAGCTCCTAAAGCATCCTCCAATGGTCTTCAAATATTTTAATAAATGCTTAATAATGAAGTATATAGAACATAGCTGATTAATAAGCTATGTATTGTTAAGACTGATAATAATTTTAATACTACACATCTATAAAATACATCAGCCCTCTATGAATCAGGATGTCATATAAGGTAGAACTTTTTATTTCCAACATTTGAATCCTACTCAGGGTAGAGCCTGTAACCTGCAATGTTGTTTAAAAAATGACACTGAAAAAATGCAGAAAAAGCAAAATATATACCATACATTTTTCACGTGGAAATGAGAAATGTTTACATCTTAATAAACCAAACGGTTATCAACCACAGAGGCAGAATCACTTGTAGTGTTATAGCAGATGGTTTCTGAGTTGACAGGGTGTGCTATCACTTCAGTGCAAGATTGGCAGACTGCTTCATTTGGATGCTAAAAACATTTGTAAAATTTTTGCAATCCTGTCCCTTCCCCCCGAATATAAAATTAAACCAACCCAGACCCAAACCTTTTATACTCATTCCAAATTCAGAACTAGTCCTAGTCCACATATCTCATGTGTTAGTGGGCAACGCCAGCTTTTGCAGTCTGTTCATCAGCATATATTATAGGTCTTTACCACAAATGATCCCAGAAAACGTGCTGTTACAACTTCTTATTTTTCAGGTTTGTCCTTGAAGTGTAATCCTCAGCAGTGTGAGACACTCAGCCCCATGTTTCCTCTGACCTACTGCTTAGATTCATTCTCCTTTCCCTTTTCTAGAATTCATTAATTGGTATTCTATTTGCTGGAATCATTTTCCCTTAATTTATTTTCAAAAATTTCTCTATTTCTTCATGATTATACTACCTTTTCCTGTTAAGAAGAGCTACTTTTTTTTCAACTCATGCACTAACAACATTCAATTTCAGGTTTGTACCTTTGGAAACCCACTGGAAAGTTATCAGTAAATTTGCAGTAGTCACACATTTTTCTGTGTAACAGTTTTCCTTCCCAAAACCGCTTTAACATTAGGTAGTTGGCTGTTTTAAAGTACAAACTACATAAATCACTAGGCTCAATTTTCTTCTTTACATGCATAAACAAGATGATCAGGTCATGATCCTCTATGCCAAAGCTCCTCTTATTTCTTGATATGTATTGATGCCCTCTTCATCTTCAAAGGTGCCATTTTCAACTGTGAAAATAGGACTTTTCAAATGAGTTTGTGTTAATGGAGGAGGCTAAAAGTTTTCTGGATATGAGCAGTTTCAAGGATGAAATACTGCCTTGAGATTTATATGACATGGTAATCTAAAATATTCTGATTTTTTAAAATTAAATACAAACTATTCAATATCAATAGAGCACACGATTAACTGGATTAAGTACCAACTAATAGGCAGAGCTCAGGCAGTAATTACATATGGGAAATAATTCTCAGAGTTGGGGATGTGTGGCAGTACCAGACACTACTGCTGAAATAGACAATATTCAGTGTTTCCACCAGTGATGTGGAATTAAAACTAAAATTAATTCTGATGAAATGTTGTAAAAGGTGGAAAAAATGGCAAACTGGTAGAAAGGAAGAAGATGTTGATCTGAGCAACCTAGGAACAAGAGATGTAGACCCTGTTTGCAGAGTGGGAGCATCTCATCAGGAATCCAACAGTGATTTCTGGGCGATGCTGACCAAGAACTTCAGGATAAGGGTCAATAAGGTACAATACCTGAAAGGACTGGAAATTGAAGCTTGGAAACGTAAGCTGTTATAGGATACAACTTTTCAGTGGCGAAGGTGGTGAACCACCAGAATAATTGCAAAATTTGCAAAAAAATAACCCCAATATGTTCCTCCACCTCCAGATGCTGGTTCTGTTAATGATGTGTTAGTCAATCAAAAGTTATTTAATTCAAGAGAGAGATAATTACGCAAAGCTGAAGAGATTTTTTGTTACACAAGTTCAGACAAGGTAATATCTTGATCCCTTCTCCCCTGCAGTACTGCATATCTATGCATACAGCTTTCTTCCTCATCTCCATCCTCAGCCACTTGTTCTGGGGCAGTAACCAGGACCCCCACCTCCATTGGACTTTACACTGTATAAGCACCTTCCAAACAGAAACACTCTGCCTTGCAAGACTTACTGTGGTGATTATTAATAAAGGCCCCGAACACTTAATTGTATTAGAAGGGTGGGATTTCTTATGGGGGGAACAGCTATAAAGCAGAAACTAAACAAAAAGACTGCTGCTTTGATTTCCTCTCTCTCTCTCTCCAAAACCAACAGCACTTTAAATAAGGGGAAATCAAACATTAGACATTTCCAAGTCATATGTATTAAATTCACTTAAGATATTGTTATTCTTGTTTAGATTTGAACATATCGGGGAATCTTTGTCTTGAATCTATTCCTAAAAGACTTTAAGTGGCTGGATTGCCATTTTCTGACAAAAAAAATCTTTCCATGAATTATTTACACGATGGCTCCAATCAATGCTATACCTGTCAGCCTCCCCAGCCAAAATGAAAGTTCACTATGTAAAGGTGCCAAGGGAGAATGGCAGCCTCCCACTGCGAGTTTATAGACAGAACTAAGTCAGCACGCATTATGTGTCAGAGCCGACATCAGACAGAATCAGATCCTTTGATCTCAGACCTCCACAGGAAGCTTAGATCTCAGACAAATTAGATAAAAAATGAATTTATAGCAGATATGTATCCTAAGGCACACAGCTGAATGCTGTGTTTTGGAGGAGTACAGCAAATATCAAAACACATAAACTGCAGAATTTCCTCTCTCCTCTCTCTCCCTCTGCTTTTGTGATAGATGCTAATTAAAAGGAGATAAAACTCTGGCTCTCCTCTTCCTGTCTCTTATATAATCGACAGGCTTTGGGAAGAAGGAGGAAGGAGTAATTCCCAAAACAGAGTAAATGGGTGGTGCAGCAGGGTTATCTGAATGCCCTTAGATCTGTGCTATTGGCAGGTGAGACAAAAAAAAAAAACAAACCCAACTTCTATAAGAACATTTCGCACTTGCAGAGAGGGAAGCCAGTGCTTTATGCTGCCAGCCACATGCCCCCGAGGCTGTCTGCTTTTCCGTGACCTCAGAAGAAGTCGTGTTTGATCAGCAGATGATGAAAAGACAAGTCTTGAGGAGGTGTGTGGAAGACGGGTGTGTGTGGCAGGGACCCTGGGGAGTTAAGGGGACACACTGTGGGGGTGGGTGCGAGTGGAGCTGCTTTGGGGGTGCTGGCCTGGACTCTGCTCAGAAAGCACGGCATGAAGGACGAGTGAGTGGTGGAGGTAACGGAGACTGTGCAAATGAGCCCTGAGTAGTTTTCCCTACCTCCAGTGTACCTCACTGCAGTCCTCTACAGCCTGCAAACTTGACCAGAGCTTTTCAAGCCCTGCGCAGTTATTGCCTCAGCACTTGGAGACCTGGATAGGGAGGAACCCTGTTGCTTCAGGCATGCTGGGGACACTGTGGGAATGTTGGCCCCTGCCCTACTCCAAAAACACTAAGTGAAATCATGGAGCATAAGGGGGGGGTATGCTGCTGCCTTCAGTGGAACTAGGATTTCACACAATTTATACAAAAGGAGAGAAAGTGACAAATAGAGAAAAACCAGGGAGGAAGAGGAGGTAATAAAGTAATAGACCTTCTAAGAACTGTGCCACTGATCCTATACAAACCTATAGCTTGTTAAGAGACCTAAACCCACTCTTTTGATGTTCAACTGTTTATAAATTTGAATTATGGTCAAACTGCAGTCTCACCTCCTGCTACAGGCATGCCACTTTTATTATCTCCTTGATTGTAGCAAGGCTGGATGTGAGCTGCTTGAGGTTGTGCTTCTTTACAGGGTCTGTTGGTACTGGCCGGTGGTACATCAGCCCGTTCAGTCCTTGTTTCTGTAATGAAACATACAGTCACATCACTCTCAATCCATCCTCATTTTAGCAACAATTATTAATTCAAGTGACAATATATTGCTGGTGAATTAACAGGGAATCTAGAAGTGTTCTTTCTGCCCAAAAGCAGAGACATGTTTTTATGCTCATATCATCTTCTTCTTTGCCATTAGGGTTCTCAACTGTTCTCTTCAGTAGAAGCCTTCCTTATGTTGACACCATGTTTAATAATACTAGAAATTCAGACCTTGCTGCAGCTAGTGCTCATGGTGCAGTTTAGGGGAAAGACCCTTTAGCCTGAATTTACAAAGTTACTTGAAATCAAAATTTTGGAGAAACTACTGAGAAGGTCTTGAAACTAGTTAACCGGGAAGTGCATTTACTCCTCCACTACAGGTTACCTGTACATTTAGCTAGGTCCCAACTTCAGTTAGCCTATCTCAAAGGCCAAGTTATTGGTAACTTTCAACAAATCCCACAGTTTGAGGTGGCTGTTTGGCAGTCAAGCCACCAGCAGTTATGATCACATCATTTTAGCTTCACTTCTTCTCTTACACAAATAACCTTATGCCTTCTGCAGTGGGAAATCCTCCTTGAGGTAGCTATATTTGATTTAAGATCAATGCTAAAAAGAAAGCAACCTTAAGATAAGTTAGCAGAGGTGTGGATTTGCTTGGGGGAGAACTCCAGAGAAGCTGTAGCCCCCCCCATTACCACTTTGCCTCATATGATGCTGATAGTGTGATATGAGCATGGTGGTGTTGCTGTCTCTGTGACATTCACACTGCAGCTGTGTCTGGTCCTTGGTCAGCACCAAGGTTTTGCATAACGACCACAGCGATAGTTTGCTATGTCATCCTTCATCAGGAAAATGCAGTGGCTGAATAGATCGTTGAAATCATAGTAAATATTTCCTTCATTTCTCAATTCCTTGTCTGCACTATAGAAATCTGATTTTCATCAGGTTTCACATACAGTTAGAACTTTTTCCAGCAAGGACTCAGGCGTCTGTTATAGGCACAAAACTGTATAACTGTGAACTAGGAACTATATTGCTAATTACTGAACGTCCCAGAGCTTTCTCTGAGTGCCATTGTCTGAATCCTGTTGCAGCCACTCTGGAGATTTGTTAAACAAAATAGGGAGTCTGCAAGTATAAATTTTAGTGGGTATTTCCAACTTACTGTTGCTTTTGCTCTTCTTGAACCAGCAGAATGCAAGAGTAAGGATGAATGCAGATGCTGCTGAACTCAGTATGACAACAAGGATCATGCTGGCCTTTGCTCCCATGGGGACAGGGAAGATGGTAAATGGATGAGACATCACAATAAATTTAGCCCCTGAGAATTTAAAGCAGTCAGAGTTTACTACAAAAGTAAGAACGCTGGTTTCATAGCTAAAACACCAAGTTATAGCCTTTCAAAGTGATGCTGCTGTTAAAAATGCATGCAGGAATAACCCATAAGTTTGTCTATCTCCAGATCAAACATTAGCCAACAATATTTAGGACTGAGTACCAGGACAAGCTAAATCTGTACAGTATTCTTCAATGTAACTTTCAAGCTTTCAGTGCTTCCTGAAGCAGAGACAGCCTCTTTGTATTTAATAATCCTTAATATTTCTTTCATGAATTTGTCTAGCTGACTACCAAATCCAGAAAATACGTTCATACAGCATCTATTTCTGAGGCCAAACAGATCAGGCCCAGACAGAAAACATGCACATGCTGCCTAACAAGACAAAGAAACTACGACAAGAATGGTGCTCAGTCATACAGTTTTTACAGGTTATACCTGATTCATATCAGTGTAAGTTATGGGGAACCTACAAACATTGACTAGCATTAAGCTTAAGTCCATGATGCAGAAAATTCCCAGTGAACTTGTTAATATTTTCCATCGTGTTGATAATGAACATTATAAATAAAAAATATTAATGTCATAGAATCATAGAATCACAGAATCATTCAGGTTGGAAAAGACCCTTGGGATCATCGAGTCCAACCCTCAGCCCGACTCTACAAAGTTCTCCCCTACACCACATCCCCCAACAGCTCATCCAAACGACCCTTAAACACATCCAGGGATGGGGACTCCACCCCCTCCCTGGGCAGCCTATTCCACTCTCTGACCACTCTTTCTGGGAAAATTTTTTTCCTTGCTGTTAGCATGGTAAATATTTAGTCTCTTGACGCACACAGGTTTTGGGTAATGCTCTTCACCCAGAGATCCTAAAGTTTTCTGTAAATGAAGTCAGAATCAAGCCAACCACTATTCATAGTTTCTGTGGTCAAGAGTTCACTGGATCTCAACATCTGAGCTTCAAGGATTGGAAGATGCCTAATACTGCCCTTTTAAAAATCAGAATTATAGAGAGGTTTTGGTTCCCTGAATCACTTCCAAAATGCATTTTGAATGGAAATGTGCCTGGGAAGGACAGGAGTTTAACAAAACTGGCCCTGGCATTCTCTATAGACCAATTTGAAGGATGTGGATTCACACATCAACTCATTACCTGTCTTACTACCTGACTCATTATCGGTCCTAACCCCACAGTTCTAATAATTTTGACGGATGGATATTTCTTTTACTTGTTTGAGTTCCACTTTTAATAAAAATCTAAAAGCCTTTTTTTCATCAATTCATTAAAAAAAAATCAGAAACACTGTCAGATAGAGGCTTGGAGACTAGGGTAAGTAGCTGTAAGTACTTTTATCTGAAACTAATTAGATTTGTGTCAATATTGTCCATTTGAACAAAGCAGGGCTTCATCAGAACAATGGGGGAAGCATGTTCCAATTGGGAAAAATTTGCCTGCAGGTACAAACACATATGAACTTCAGTTAGAGGAGAGAAGTAATCTCACAGATATCAAGGACTCTACACTGACAGGTGCTTAAAGGTGCTTTGCACTACTCTAATAGTTTGTGAGTAGACTGCTGTTGGTTTAAATGGAAAGTGGATGGATCAAGCCTATTGGGATCCATATGAGTTAAGTGAATATTACTGTAAAACAAGGAGTAAGACTATTCAGTAGTGCTATGAATAGTTCCCCAGGAACTACCACTAAAACACTTGGGATTATTGCGTTCAACACCAGCTGCATCTTCTGAGCTGTTTCCAGGTAGCAAACTATGCCAGGATACACACAGAAACCTGGTCATGAAAATGTATCCCAAACATCTACTATTTAATGGTTTAATTTTTGTTTATCTCAAACAATAAGCCAATATCTTCAGTAAGGGTCTGGCAGTATAAAAGCCTTTATACTGTTTCCAGCATGGTTCCCAATTACAAGTGAGCAAAGGGGATTGCTTCTTTGGTGCATACTTTTGCAATGCATATTAAAATTGTACTATACTCTGATTTACACAGGTGATGCCTCCACAGATGCATAAGCCATCAGCATTGCTAGCTGTAAACATCTCTTTGCAACACTGGCTGGCTAAATGTTCCATAAAAAGGATCTCCATTTGACCTTTGTTCAGAGGAAAGATTTTGTGACATCCCTGAAATAGCTTTCAAAACACATTTCATTAAGCTGTACTTCCCACTGAAGAGTCAGATCCTCTGAGGTGCTGACTTTCCATCTGCTGTCACTGAAGTGAAGGCGATGGGAGCTGTGGGTGTTTGGCAGCACACAGCCTGAAAATAATCATATTTCTCCCCTTTAAAGGCTCACCTTCAAGTACTCCCTGTACCCCAGTTCTCCCTTTGCAAAGCCATTGACAACACTTGATGTTCATTAGCCACTTGTGACTAGGAGGAGCAAATGTTAAAAAAAAACTTTTAAAAGATCTGGATCTTCATTTAATCCCAGGATAGGAAGGGATTTCTTGGGTTATAAATCCTATCCCATGTTATTGTGTGTACTGTGTTTTACAATATCATCCATAAGAGTATTGACCTCCATCCAAAAGCAGTTTGATCTGCTGTCACTATTCCTATATATTAAGTTAGGCTGTTCAGAAAAATACAGTCTAAATCTTAGTAACCTCCTCCTAAATTTTTAGCTCAGATTATTTCATTAGCCACCTCCACTTGGCCACTACACCTGACTGATATATTTGCCCTCTTCGTTTTTTCTGGCTGAAACAAGCCTACCCTATCTTGGAGTTTCTTCATTAAAAATGCTCAGTCTGTACCTACTCCATTTTGAGATCATCTCTGAACATGCATAAACAAAATTATGTTCAGTATCACAGAATCATCAAGGTTGGAATTGGAAAAGACCTTAAAGATTATCTAGTCCAACCATTCACAGACTTCAAGGGCTACTCATCAGGGCTTCATGCAGTGGCACACACACTGCCTTACCTCTCCTGGAAATATTTCTGTCTGTCCTTCCTGGGCTTCTTTCCACCTGATAGATCTCAGTTTATTTATATGTAGGGAGATCTCTCTCTCTCTCTCTCTCTCTCTCTCTCTCTCTCTCTCTCTCTCTCTCTCTCTCTCTCTCTCTCTCTCTCTCTCTCTCTCTCTCTATATCTATCTCTATCTCTATATCTATCTATATCTATATCTATGTCTATATCTATATCTATATCTATATCTATATCTATATCTGTATCTATCTATAGATATCTATAGATATCTATATCTCTATCTCTATATATCTATATCAATATCTATATCTATCTAGATATATATCCATACTTATATCTCCATATATGTATGTATGTATTCATGCAATACCAGAACAGAGAATACACATGGTCTTACAACACCTAATATGTCTTTGGACTACATGCCAGACAGCATGTTCCTGCTTCTCCATTGACTTCCCTCAGCAGTCACTCAGAGACAAGAAACCAGCACTTTGACCCCTGTATGCCTTCAGAGCCAGGTTTGTAGATAAATTCAGGCCCCCAAACAGTGGGACAGGTTCCTTTCTTGTGCAGACTCCCTGAGGCTTTTACAAGCCAGCGTTAACCTTGTGCCTTATCCCCAAGGTGCCACTGTCCCCCTCAGCTGCTATTTCTAAGGAGGCATAAGCACTCCTGCCTCTCCACCATTACTGGGTTGCTCAGAGGCCTTGTGCAAGCTGCACGATCCTGGAGACCCCAGCATCATCCCTGCAAACTGTCAGGATACCCCTAGCAGATCCCAGTCCTGGAGGTGTGCTCTGAATGTGCATAATGCACCTATAAATATGACCAGGTGCAGACAAATAGTTGGTGAAAGGCACTGTGAAAATAACTGGGAGCACAGATGGAAAATTTCTGAATACAAACATGAAAAAAGAGGGAATGAGGGGACTCCATTTATAGGAAAAAGTTTGCTCTGTCAGCTTAGCTGACCTTAAGGACATGATTGGTACATACATGGGATACATAGTGGGGGAATCCAGGGAGAAAGACCACTTTTCTCCGACAATACCTCCCTGTACTAACTCACCTTGATTTTGGCGATCTTGCACGAATAGCACAGGAATCACCCAGCTCTCTTGCTGCCTGGGTAACATCAATTTGAATGTGTAACAGAAGTCAGGTTATTTGGAGGTTTGGCATTGCTCCACCCATTCAAACAAAGCTTAACTCTCTTTTTATAAAATCAGACCTGTAGGGTTTTGAGTTCAGTTACCAAATTATAAAACATGCAGAAAATGGAGCTTACCTGGAGGTGATGTGACAGTGAATACAAGTTTCAAGTTTGTACCCGAGCTGGAGACAGCCAGACTGGAAAAGCTCGCACATCCATCTATGACCTGCACTTGGGTGAGCCCTGCAGAGCAATAAAAAATTATATTGTAATTAACAGCATCCAAATAAGTACCACCTAAGTCCCTCAGAGGGTCCTTGTGACTTTAAGGGGACTTCGGAAAGCCTAAATTCTGTGTCCTTCCTAGTCGTAAATATTTTGTCTAACCCCAGAAATTTCACAGAGGGTCGGGTCTTCAGAGGTACTTGGACATCAAATTCCTGATGGATTGGAGGACTTTAGCTTCTGAATCTTGGTTCTTTGAACTCACTGTGAAATGGCATTTACTGCACATAACCACGTCATGGGGGTGTAACATGAATACAGATGTTACGGGCACCAAGCAAAGGTAATAAGACTTACACAGATGGACCAGAAAGTTCCAGATGCTCTTCTTTTTGATTTAACTCATATCTTGTATGACTAAGTACATCACCAAGGTTAGGAGAGTATTAATGAGAGATGGAGTGTTTTCTGTCCTGAAGGGATGGTCTCAAAGAGCCAGACACTGCAGCTAAGGGAAAAGAGCTGACTGTTTTAACCCTTTTTTGATTTGTAGATGTTTCACCTCATCATTTGGACATATTCCCTCCTCTACTACTGTTAAATCATTTTGAACTTTTCTCCAACCCTGTCAGACGCTTTGAAAGGGATTTGGCCATGAAAAATGTTTTTGGTGACTGCCTTGTGATCATACAGGAGACACTTTCAGTTAGAAACCTGGCAGGGGAAAGCACCATGGGGAACATTAAAACGAAACCCAGGAGAGCTAGTTTCTCCATCACTTTACCACTTGTTCTAAGCTATCAGGGAATGCATTCTGACCCAGCATTTACACTTGCTATGGTTGTTATTTTTTAGGGTCTTTTTAAAAGTCATATTTTACTTTGCAACTGGATCTCCATTTTATTGTGTGTATCTTTGAGCACCAGCCAAGTCCTGGCCTTTGAGCAATGCTGACCAGATCTGGGCTTCATTCAGGTTCTTGGGGTGAGAGGGGTAAAATCCTAAAGACTGACAAATTTAAAAATGTTGGTTCAGGTGGGGGTGAGAAGTCAGAACTTCCTTAGGATGCTGGACTTGCTCCAGTGATCACAAACTCAGACTTTTGCCTGCTCAGAGACAACACGTAATAACTATTTGCTTTATGAAGCAGGTGGTTTGACATTTTATTGCAGTTAAGCAGCACAGGTGAAGGTGCATAAAGTCTGATCGCAAGGAGGACGTTTCTACTCTGCTCAGGGTATTGAACAAAGTGGTGAAGTAGCAAGCATCTTAGTCAGACATTTTGCAATCACAGATACATAGGAGTGTTCAGCAGGTGGGACAAGGCTTTTGATGGTAGTTCAGACTGCAGGACAATTTCTCTGGTTTTAACCCATTTTGCATGCCTACACGTATATGATACAAGCTAAACAGTGCCAGGATCTGCTCTTTGACATTGAAGAACAGGCGTGCCCTGGTCAAACCTCTTAAACTCTTATAGACTCCAAACAGAGATGCTGCAATGCAAACTGCCCACTGAGATTACATCTTTGATGTGTTGACTTCTGAATCATAGCCAGAAATTGCCTGAGACAAGGTCCTGGGCAAAAGCAGGCTGCATTTTAATGACCTAGCAATAGAAATGGTAGTTTCCCCTCTCTATGATCAGGTACTACTTAATTTACTAATATCCCAGTTAGTTTTGACTACATATATATATGTTTTTCTATTTTTGTACAGCATCTAACACCCCAAAACCCCAATTTCATTATGAGTCTCCAGGACCACCTGTGATGTATAAGTAAGCAGTAATTTATACTGTGAATAGACTTGATGGAGATGTGGGAATCTAGACTTCTGTAATTGCTCCAGCCTGATCCGGGCTCATCTATTTATCTACTACGTATATGATACTCCTCATGACAGTATCTGCCCAGACTACCAAGACTTTTCTTGGCTCTGATACTCACTGTAGCACTGCTTTTATAGAGGGTCTTGTCAGCTGCGTTCAAATACTTTATAATTGCCATTTCTAGTCTATGATGAAGCCTGGAGTACTGTACTGTACGTCTCAACAGAGACTGTCTCAGCTTTCAGGCACATATGCTTCAAAGCTCAGAATATTACAGATATATATGGCAGTCTTCACAAAGATCTTTCAGGCAAGCTGGTATTTAACGTAGAAGCAAGCTAATTTGGAGCTAAACTACTTTCCATGAGGCAGTTTGGCTGCTGTCAGATGAAGCAGCCTCAGTGTGCTAGACGGGACCCATTTCGATTAAATGCTGCTTTCATATGCTTCAAAAGACGAGTGCAATAAGGACGTTTGTCAAAGGAAAAACTGCAGCAAACTATTACGTGCAGAACATCTGTAGTACGCAGTTCTTTCTTTGCTGGAGTTTATTGACTATTAATTTGATGCATGTATCTTTTAAAGAATGGGAAATGCATTTCTCTTCAGTGACTTTTCTTTCTTTTTCTCCCCTTTTCCTCCTTCTCCCTCTCTTTCTTTCTATCTTTCTTTTTTCTCTTTCTTTCTTCTTCTCTTTCTTTTCTGTCTTTTTGTTGTCTTCTCTTTCTTTTCCCTTCCTTGACTCCTTTCTTCCTTCTTCCTCTCCTCCCTTTCTCCTTTCCTCCCTTCCTTTCTCCCACTGTTAGTCAGTAGCTGATCCAATAATCTGTGGTTCATCTAGACCCATGTTCCTAAACCTATGAGGTGTACCACCCTGAAAAGGCATGAAAAACAGGAGAAAAGACCAAAGGATTTTTCTAACCTGTAAACCTGGAACCATGATGTAGGAAGAATTTCTAATTAACAGAAACACAGACTGAAAGGGTGAGAAGCCCTGATCTACAGCATGAGTGCCACTTATCTTCTCCAAATGTGAACTTTTCAAGTCAAAGCTAACACAAAAATGGCTTTACTGCAAACAGAATATTTTACCTATAATAGGAAACCTCACTTTTCAATGTGTGATCTGTTTGCTTACATTTAAAGATTTTAGCAATGAAAATTAGGATGCTTTATAATCAATATAATTTCCACTTTCTAATTTACAAGCATATGAGCATTCACAGGTTTTGGTTCATCACTGTACTTAAACAAGTTTCTATATTTAAGTACCTTCATAGCCTCAATAACCTCAAGGGAAATACTCACATGCTTAGAGTTAATCATGAGTTCAGGTCTTTCAATAAATGAGGACCAGAAGGGAAACATTCACATCCCTCATGAAAAATATTTCCACGTTGAAGTATGTTAATTACAAACAATAGGCAGTTGTTTTCTGTCTGTACTTGGCCAGATCCTTTGCTGGGACAAACAGGTTCTCATTGATTAAGGAAATTGCCCCTATTAACATTAGCTAAAAATCAAATATTAGGATTTCTAAATCTTCATTCTTTTATTTTTCAATCTTTTCAAGATAAACTACTGGATATACTCTCTTTAAGCTACCAGAGCATGAAAATACTTTGTATAAGCTTCTCTTTCTCTAGCATATGACTGGGCAGTTCACCAAACTCCTACTCCAAACCTTTTTTCAGCTCAAAGACTAGTTTTCAAACCCAGTATTTCTCAGGGAGAACCTCTAGATTTATCACAGTCATTCTGCATAGGTGCTTTGCCATCACCCTCACTGTAAGAAAACACATACAAACCTTTTAGCACAGCCTCAGAGGAGCCCTTGAGGTGAGCTGATACAACCCAGGGTTCTGAAGGAGGCCCCAGTTTGTCAACTCTTTGACCCTGGGAGGAAGAAAAAAAGAGAAGAATTAAGTCTGGTCTCCTCAACAAGAGGAGTTGTGAGGTTTTTAACAATTGTAATAATTTTTTAATGGCCAGCAGGAGGGCAGTTTGCATCTACATGTCACATGTTATAAATGTCACAAAGCTCACCATATCTCTTTAAGATGAGCTTAAGCTCAAACATACCAGTTCTGGCAACTTCAGGTCTGTTTCAATAAACTCTGGCAAGGTTTTCTGCTTCACTTGAAGTATCTAGCGTCCCATTTACATTACCTATGAGAAGTAGCTGATTTTGACACTGTGGCATGTATGGCATCTAAGTTCACAGAATCACAGCATGGTTGAAGTTGGAAGGGACCTCTGGAGGTCAATTGGTCCAGCCCTCTGCTGAAGTAGGGCCGGGTAGAAGGGATTGCCCAGGACTATGTCCAGACAGCTTTTGAATATCTCCAAGGATGGTGACTCCACAGATTCAAGGAAACTGAGTAGATTCAGTCTGTCTGTTTAGTCAGGGTGAAGATTTAAGTTCCTCATACACTCAGTGAAAGAAATCCAGCCATAATAGTCTATGTGTACATAAAACTATTAGCTTTCAGGGTTTTTTATTTTTTGAGGGAGCTACTGGTCTCAAGACTAGTAGAAAACCTGAAACATGGCTGAAAAAGGGTATGAAACTCAAGGGAAGACTCAACTACCTAGATGTAAGTTTTGTGTGTCATTTCAGGTAGCCAACAATGTTTGACATCCAGCAGAGTTGACTTGTGGAAAGGTCTTACCTTTCTACAGGAGCTGGATGCCAAATAATATATTCCACAGCCTACAATGCAACAAGATGCCTGTGTGTAGGGAACTGAGTGAAATAGAAAGAAGCTGAAAGTTTTGTGCCTCAAAGTTGTAAATCCAGTCTCATGGGTAATAGATATACAGAGCTGGTTTTATTGGAAAGCAGCTTTGCATCCAGAAATAATGTCCACAAAGCTGTCCAAGCTTAGATTTGACACCATTGTACCTGGGGCTCGCTATTCAGTGGCTCTACTTTCACCTGTCCAGCAAAATGGGAAAGATTCCATAACAGGAAACAGTTGTAAAACAGCAAAGAGGACATGAAAATATAAAGGAAACAGAAACACAGCAGGAAGCCATGCTATGCAGATTTCACCTGGACTGAATTTAGTCCAACAACCAACCAGCTTCTAAGGACTCATTGGACCTAGTCTGCTGTTTCCAAGACTCGTGTTAATACCTCTGGCAGTGCTAAATCACATCACCTGATATTACCAGCCTTCATGATTCCATTGCTGTTCCCACATTCCTCAATGGTAACCTTTAAGCTTTAGGAGCGGAAATCAGAAAACTGCACACAATCATTTGTACAGCATGAATCTAACACTCACAGGAAAAAGCTGAAAAACGTGAACATAGTCCATCCTGGAGGATGTTTCCAGAATGCCAATGATTGCTTACTTCTAGAGGTATCCTTTGCCATATTTATTAATAGAGCTGTCCTATGCCATATTTAGGTCTGTCTCATAGCTTTTGGATTGGAAATTTCAAAATTGTACAGAATTAATAGAAGCGTCCATCCACAGAGGGGCAAATCCTACCTTCCTGTCCAGAAAAATGATTTTTGGCTGTACAGGAAGCTGTTTTTCAGTTTCTCCATCTGAGGGCTGCACCTGAACAGAGATGTTATAAGGTCTCACATACAAGCCTGTTTCAGGATGTTGTCTGCTTCCATTTCTTTCACATGCAAAAGAATGTAAAAAAAGAAAAAAAAAAAAAAAAAAGAAAACCAGAAGATTAATGCTATGAAAACACACAATGCTAGTCCCAGAAGTAATTTGCAACTTACCTAGAAATGACTTTCTGTTCATGGGATTTTCTACCTTAGTAATACAATACTTAGTGTCTGTTATGAATAGGAAGGAGCACTATACCAAATGACGACTAATTTAACTTATCATGGCACTTTGATTCCTTGGTTGAGAGCAGCATGTACAGAAATATGGAACAGACATCACTTCCAAGCAGATAGCAGCACCAAAGTAATAAAAAATCCTTTTGTTTCAATCCCAAATTTACAGATGGAAAACTGAGAAATTAACAAAATAAATTATTTCCCTGGTATCACACTGAACGTATGTGGCAGAGACCGGGATTTTATGGATTCAGAAACCCAATGCCTTAGCCCCAAAGTCTTCATTGCAGTGCACTGATAACAGCAGAGGCTGCAAATGCTTCTTGTCCGGCAGAAAGATTTCCAATGAACACCTCTGAGCTCCTCTAAGAACAAAGTTTTCAGTTCATCTACACAAGCACAGCACTTACAGGGCTTCACTGCATTTCTTTATCCTGACATACCTGTGTTCTTATCCTTCATTATCTGTGAACTCTGAACACCAAAATACAGCAGTATACAGACACCCAATTGAAAGACATTGGTTTTTCCAATTCTGAAATTTAAATTAGAGCATCCCAGGAGAGGGTTTTTGCATTTGAATAAAGAATCAACACCTTATTCTGAGCCTCTATCATTTCATTCTCTCTCCCAGAGCTTTGTGTCATTCAGTATCTTGTATATGTATATAATTTATATATATATATAAAACCCTCTAATCTGCAAACGCAGTGAAGTGGCTGGGGGCTTGGTATTGTCTTGAAATGAAAGTAGAAAAGCTATTCATCCATCTCTAGTGTTTGCTTAAAGGTGTTTTAGAAACAGAAGATACATGGAGCATAAGTTTCCTTTGGTTTCACTCAGTTTTTTGTTTTGAGTTTTGGTTTGTTTGTGTTTTATTTTTTGGGGTATTCATTACAAACCAGAAACTGTTTATACTGCATCTGATGGGAAATACTGGTCCAAACCACAGACACTGGGAAGATCAGCTAAGGGCTTAAGGATACCTACAGTCTCGAGACCTAGCTCAAGGATTTAAACTTCAGTTCTTGTTCTTTTTCTTTTTTTGTGAGTGGGAAAGTCTGAAAGGCAGATTTATATTTGAAATTCATGTCAAAGTCACCAATGTGTTCATCAGTGCTCTTATCCACCTTCTTCCATAAATATGCATTCAGCACTGAAACTGAAACTCACTGCAGAAACAATACACCAAGTCATTCCTGTTTTCATGGCAGGGATTTGCACTTTCTGTAAGCTCCCTGGCTCTAGCTTAGTCCAGACAAGTTTAGGTGTGTCTTGGCATGGTTCCTGTAAGCCAAGAAAATTTTTTTTTCTCTCTACAACTTCTTTAAAACTGCCAACAAACAGGAAAAATGTTGGCATGAAATTCCCTGATTCTACACCCCAATACCTACACGGTAAAACTGTGCTCACCTCACACTTAAAGGAAGGCTGCTGCAAAATGTGACTGTAGGAAGCAGACGTTCCTACTCCCTAGGGTGAGTAAGAGCAAAGAAAACAAAACAAAATAAAAATACACATGCATGCTTAAAAATTAATATCTCTTTTCAGGTGATTTGAATCCAGCTAACACAGTGCAGAACATGGTGTGTCTATCCCACATGGTCCAATCTGACTCGTGCTGCAAGGGAGCCCCTGCTTTAGGGTGCAACCCTGCACACGACGAGTTACGTTCCTGCGAGTGAGTGTCAGTGTGGAGGAGCAGGGGGAGAGAAGAGCAGCCTGCTGCTCCCTTGGTGATTTGTGCTGGAAGGAAAATAGGCTTTCCTGGCATAGCTTTGTCACTGGGAGGTGGGGATAGACAAGCATGCCTGTAGGTTAGCAAGAACCGGAGCGAGAAGACCTGCCTTCCTCCTGATGGCATGAAGAGCATGCTGTTTTGTCACTGCCCTGAAGTCCCTTGCTGGGAAGAAGCAGGCTGGTTTGCAGTTCCCTGCCGACAGCACTCAACGGGGAGCAGCTCAGTTGCTCAGTGCCTTGCAGTTCTTTTAAATGTGGGCACAGCGAGCAAGCAGACGCCGCTCCTGATACCTGAGTCGGCAGGGACACCAGGGTCAGGATCCCAGATCCTTTCACTGTCAGTGCCAACACATGTCTACTGAACATGCCGAGGCTCTGCGGGAGAACAAGTGTCTGCTCTTTAGTAACAAAGAAAATAGAGGGTCTACTGCAAGTATTAAGGCATGATTAAGAAACTAGGTGGAGAGATTTGGGTCAGAGGAAAGGAAGTCTCCCTGAAATCAAGGAGAGCTTGTCATTTTAATTGTAATTACAACAATAACTATAATAGTGACGACAACAACAACAACAATAATAATAATATCAGTTGACTTCACAGGGAAAAAGATCAGACTGAGAGACTGGGTCAAGGGTCCATTAAAGTTGATAGATATGTCTATACTAGAAAACTAAATAATGCCAAAGGACAAGCCTTGGCACTGACACTTGATCACCTCTACTGTTAAGCTGTCAGTCCATTTCAAGCTGTGGTCCAGGCCCAATAGCAAAGTCCAGTACAACTCCCAGATGATCTGGGAGCTAATACAGTCAGAGAATATTCTCACCTGGCAGTTTGGATGAGGCCACCCATAAATGGTGGGTGAGATAATTTAATTTTATGGACACAGGCTGATCCATATCAGATGCCCTTGGTGCCAGAGAACAGTCCCTAACCTATTTAATTTCCTAATAAACATAGACAACGAAGCTAACTGAGCAGTTGTCTGCATACGTCTGCAATGGTGGTGTTGTGGCATCAGTATATCCTTGGTAGGAGGAGGAGATTGGGAAGAATTTGTGGAATAAATAATATGTCAAAATGCATCATGGTCAAGCCAAAGAGATATTTTTTTATTCTTGAAAAGGTGGTGATTTTGAGTGAAGACAGGCTACAAGAAAGAAGATGCTGTTGTGAAGACTGGAGATAGGTAAACTGAGGACTTGTGTAAGGCAAAGTAGGTACGGATTCACTGGAAGGGCTGTGAGGAATTTAGCATCTTTGGGTAAGAAGTGCGTTCTCATGTCATGTGGTGATGAAGTTAGCCAGAAACCAGGTACCTGTGCCCTCTCAGCTGCACTGTTAGAGCTTTGTCTCCCCCTGCAGATCTTAACATTAAGTAATAGAGACAGGGAAAGAGATGTGAGCATCCAAAAGATGGTGAGCAGTCTTAGATCATTCCTACTTTAAGCAAAAAAGCTATCTGAAGGATGCATTTTATTTCCACCGATGCCCTTTTTCCCCCATATTATAATAAGAAATCAAAGATAGGGGAAATAAATGCCAGTGGAAAGCAGGCTGCAGCATTCCTTGACAACAGAAAAACAATAGATATGTAATACTGATCATATCTCCTTATGAGGACTAATGGACTGAACAGGACCCATGTTATTGGACATGTCTCCCTTCTTTTATGTAGATTGAGTCAATAAGACCAAAATTCAAAATCATAGGCACCCAAATGCATACTCTAGGTAGCATCAGCAGGGAGCTTTGAACAAAGCCATGTGTCCACTGTCCTGGATATCAGATGCTGTGATGGCAGGAAGCTAACAAGAGAAGATCTAGTAGTGCGGAGAAGTAGCAAGGGGGCCTAGTTTCATGGTGAACTGGGATAAGAAGCAAGTAACTGAATACCTCTGTGGGCAAGGCTGGACAAGAGGAGTATGCTTCTTTATCTAATCATTGTGGATGTTTCCTTTCATAAAGCAAAGATTCTTTAATTAGAAGATGGATATTTTGCTGTGGTTGGAAGCACCAGGTAAATTGGTTAGACTGAAAAAGTTCCGAAAAAGAGGTTCAATGCATACATTCTTGGAGTATACCTTAATTAAAATACTGAGTCTTTTTGAGCAACTTCTTCTGATATCAGCTTTTTGGGACACTACCACCATCAGATCTCCATTTCTCCATTTGCTAGAGATTTTCCAAGTTACAAATGGCTCCGAATTTAGCTTTCAAGAATTTTTTCCCCCTTTTACAAATCAGTAAATATAGTCACAGAGCATGAACACAGCTTCCCAGGAACACACAGACATGTTTCCCCCATAAGGGCAGTCTTCCTCCCTGCTCAGACAACCTTTGTTTAGCACTTTTCAATCCCAGTGGCACCAAAAGCTGAAGGCAAGCAGCTGCCTGGTAGATGCAGCTGGAGGGGCCCAGATTCCTGTGGTCTAGAGTGGTAAAACACCTTAAAAAAGAAAAAAAGGGAGACTGGAGGAGCTAGGTGGATCCACTCAAGGGTGAGGTGGGACCAGCAGGAACATTTACAATGAGAAGGACAGAGTAGGTCCATCAAATAGGAGAGAATTGCTGTAGACAAGTGAACCACCCTTACTTACAAAGCCGCCTGCTAGTGGTGAGGAGCTAAGCCAGGCCTCCTCCATAACACACTCCCGAAGTTTACTGTTGGAGAAACGTCTTTATTAAATGTAAACAGCATCCCGCCGGAGGTCAGAGCCTTGCTGCTGCTGTGTATCCCAAGGTAATACCACTTTAAGCTCCACATAAACTCTTAAACAGTTTCTATCCTAAAACCAGACCGTAGGTGGTACAGTTTTTTACGATATGTTATAATAGTGCAATAAATCTGTTAGCTTAAAATCGAATCTCCGTGGCCTTTTAGAGAAATCATCATTAAATGCAAGGCCCTGTTAATGATGCCATCCCAGTGAAATTGTTTAATCTGCTAGGGGGGTGAAAGGTCACCAAATGAATTTTTTATAATACATCAACTTGACACGCAATAGGGAAAACTGTAATAGATAAAAGCAAAGGAAAAGGGCACTGTCTTCTTCTGATAGGTCAATAGCAGCCAAGAGAGTCACTCATCCACTTTTCCTTCACTACCGTGCTCCTTTTCCATTTAATATGGACACCCAATTAATACCTCAGCACCATAGACAACCTCATTTTAGGTGAATTATAGCAATTTCTTCCCCCTTCTCTGAAATGAAAGTGATCACAATACATCATAGCATTGTGCGAATTAACGTTAATTGATTCGAGTTACCAAGCATTGATGGGCCACTTCTATAATCTGGTCCTTATTGGGAGCTGGAAGGGATGGAGGGAAGATTAGATTGCATCCTCCGTTGCTTTGACGACGGCGGTCACCTGATGGCTTGTTAGACAGTTGTACGCTTCTATTGCTGGCCCCAGTGGGGTCGTCAGTAAACTGGAGTGATGTCCAAACATCATTACACGCTGCTCCGATATTAAAGCAAAGGGATTAGCACCTTATTGCAAGCAACCTGGATTTGTCATTGTGCTGTCGTTATCCAATTTCCAGATGATAATGTGACTGTGGCCTGCGGGCACGAGGTCCTGCAGCCAAACCAAGGTGTGTGTATATATATATATATACACACACACACGTATACATACATATACGTGCACACATCCCCACAAAGACCCAGCACCCCAAGACATTTAACTCTTTGCTTGCCAGAATTCTGCTAACAAAGCATGTGGAAGAATTTTTCTCCGTTTCCCATCCAACACACAGCAGTGGTCAAGAGCGTGATGTGACAGCAAAGCGAGCTGACCCAGGAGCTGACACGGCCGTCGCTCACTTGAATGTCACCCTAGACAAGCTCTGCTGATAGAGGCGGCACATCTCACATGTTAAATAAGGAGGAGTGGGGAAAGGATCGGTCCCTCGGAGACGTGGCTGGCAGCTCCTCTCTGCTGTGTGCACACGTCATGTAAAGCATTGCTTTTACTGCAGGTCCCATGAATTGTTAAGGGGGAAAAAAGATCCAAATGTGACATGAGCAATGCAGGTTTTGTTTGACAGCACTGGGGTACCAGTGTTAGGACCAGATCTCTTTCCAGTGACTGAGAAAGACAATGGGGACACTCCTGGCACTCCTGCATGTGTCCAAACAGCCATAAGTTCTGGGGGAATGACAGGGAATTGGGAAAAGCTCTTCTTGAGCTGATCCTCTTAATTTTTAACTGAGATTTAACACAAACCCTTCATTTTCAAAGAGCCACACTGGGTGTGGAGAATATATGGCAATATATCCCTCCTTCCTCTCATAGAGACCTGCAAACTCCCATGGTCCATTTCCCAAGTCTCTCCTACCCTCTTCATCTTCCCCCTCCTCTGCTCTCTCCTGCTCTCTTTTCACCTTTCCTACCTCCTGCTCCCTTCCTGCAGAGCAACCAGTTGGTTTTTGGAAGCCCATTGTCAGAGAGATCTGTGGTTTCCACTACGGTTACAGTGTGGGTAGGACTTCTAATTGTCTGAATCTTGTAATTCACGGGTGTCACCTTTGAGTGGGATTGGCAAGTTTTAAGGTAAGTTTACCATGTACAGTAGATACTAACAGAAATTTAGTTTAAGGCTCTGAGGTGAAATGTAGCCTGGGGAATTCATAGTTGGTGATAGACCCTTTAACCCCTACACTACCAGAAGGTTTCCAGTGCAGGAGAGCAGTGATGAAAAACTATTACTATCTGATTTGCGGGGATGATGTGAAGCTCCATATCTGTTGTCTAGAAGGGTATTTTTGAGATTTGTTTGAAAACTTACAAGGGAAATACTGGCTTCACACAAGGATCATATACAAAAGGGCAGACTACTTTGACTGGTTTTGGTTGTTTCCCCCTCAAAACCAGACACTCAATCTTATAAACAGACATCATTGTAATTAGCAGGAATCTATGCTGTGGCACTACATTCAACCTGCATGAATGATTCATATACCTACTCTGCAAGGTATACTTTCTGCTTATTTGGAACAGTCCTTGAACGAAAAGTGTTTCTGCTTCAGCTGCAGTTTAATTCCTCTACTGACCATGAACAGGCCCCACAAGATATCTCCTCAGTTTCCCCACTCTGAATTCAATTTGAAGAAAAATGCTAAAATAGCAGACCTGCAGCCTAACATCTACATAGTCAAAGGCCTTGTTAGTATCAACATCCCTGGTACGCCTGTTCCTTTCTGACACCACCAGTTTTAATGCCAAATTTCAGTTCCTGGATTTTCTGCTAAAAATGCCACCAGAAGCAAAAAATTAGCAAAAGAATTTGTGATAAAAATACTTCACCTCTGAGACCCAGATGTGTCTGAGTGAGTTCATTAGGACCATCTACCTCTTGTTGACAGATCCCACAACTACTCAGTTTTCCAGTTTGAAAAGAATTTGAACTGAGAACAAAATAGTGAAATTCATCTTGATTCCTAAAGTGCAATATGACCATATGGTTTTATATGACATAACACCATTTATACATGTATGAGCCTGCACTTTATTCTCATGAAACTTCTTATCCCATCACTCCTATAAATAGCCCATTACAGAATCCCATTCCTCTGATTAGAAACCTTCTAGGTTATTCATGTGTACTTTTCCACATTCTTACTAGGCTGCTAAATGAGATGTTGGCCAAAAATGGGCCTCAGCTATTCCCAAATTATTTGAAAAAAAAAAAAAAAGGTCAGAATATAACTTTGTCCATGTGGGAAAAAAAATCAGGAAATAGAGTGGTGTTGAATGGGAAATGGTCTCCTTCCAGTTCTATTGCAAGATTCTTCCATTTTATTCTCCAAGGAGGAACCTTCTTGGTTTTTACATGCATATTTACCTCTTGATATTTTATACCCATTTGTTCCTGCACTGTCATTGTCCATTAGTGTCTAGAGCTTCCTCTCTGGTATTTGCTCTTCCAACATATTTTCACAGATAGGGTGATATCTTCCCTCAGCCTTGCTTTGCCAAGTTAAGCAAACCAAACCCTTTACTAAATGATTCTATTCTTTACATCTTAAAATAAACTCCATTTCCATGATCATCTCGAATGTCATTCCCTGTACCTATTTGAACTGACTTTGTCTTTTTTGTACATCAACAAGCAGAGTGGCATACGCTACTCAAGCATATGCCCTCTATAGTGTCCCTATGAACATCTGACTTTAAATTATATAAGCTTAATTTTAACTTTAAAGTTTAAGTTACTGAGTATCACCTTTTCCACATTTTCACTTCAGGGGTGTGTGGCTCTTGATAGAGCCTCAAAGTGCAGCAATAACTTTAGCTCTGAAGTCAGGATTTTTAGTATCCTGCCTTTGCCTACCCACTGGAGGGAAAGCTGGATCCCTACAGAGAAAAAAGCTGTCCCCTCCCTTTTTTAAAACCCTGTGCAATTCCATACAGCAGCCTGCCTGAAATCTGCATGAAGGTCACCAAACCCAAGCCCTTTGGGGTTAGGATGTGTCAGAATTAATGTAGTTTGGACCTCTAACTGTGCCTGCCTGTGTGTATGCCGTGTGACATAGCGAATTAAGAGTAATTTCTCATTTAGTCCTCTGCATGGGTATTGCTGTCTGAATGAGCAGTTCTTTGATGATTTGCTTCACTTTTATTGCTTGCTGTGCATCTCAAACACCATTATTTCCGGTACACACACTTTTTTTTTCACATGCTACCCCAAACCTAGCTCTTAATAAAGAAAGATTAATGCTTGCAAATTTCAGTTTGTAGCAGGTTAAAGGCCCATCATGAAGGAGCAAAGTATCCTGCTCTAGTGTGGAGATATGGACTAAATGGCTTCTGGATGACTACCCAGCTTTATATTTCAGATTTTGTATAAAGGCACCCCACACAAACATACACAATATATTTGTTGTTGTGCTCTCTTGTTCTTTCACTTTTATATTTACATTCATATTAGGCAAACTCTGCAAAACAGAGATTTCTATCTGTAAACACATTGCAATATATATTAATACACAGACACTCACAAGAAGATAAAACTATGTGATAGTCATCTCTGATTCTCCAGCTGTGCAAGACTGTAGCAGTCATAGCAATCACCTCTATCTTTCCTTGACAAACCAATGAGCCATGCTTGAAGTGACCCTAACAAAGGAGTTAAATTAAAATCATGTAAAACAGCGTTTCAGATCATAACAGACAAGTCATTTTTTTAACATCTTGGCAGTATTATATACAGACTTACTGCCTAGCTACCCAGCTACAGCAAGGATTCCAGGGCTCCCTTCAGCCTCACTGTCCTGGGTTGCAAAGACAAACACCCAGTCTCTGCTGATCGAAGATTTTGTTGTTGTCTTGATGAAGAGGAGCCACTAGTCTGAAACAGCAGGGAGACTGGCCCGGCAGGAGTGCAGGTTCTGCATATATCTGACAACCTGACTGGATTTTGCACAACTCAGGGGTAAAAATATTTCTCTTTTCCTTCCACAGAAAAATACACTGGAATACTTAGTCTGACTTGTAATCCCAGCCCCATTATCCTTGCCTGTGCTAGCATGTACTGCCTAAAGAGAGACAGATAGACAGTGAGGATACTACATGTCCCAACAGGAAAACCCTGATTTCATTTCACAAGTTATCTGTGGCCTTATTGCATCAGAAATGTCAGCCATGAGTAATTCCAGAAAAGCTATGACTGATGGGGAGCAATAAATAACGCTGCAGAGGAGCCCAAGCAGCTCAGCGTGGATGAGCTCTGAGCTGGTCCTGTGATATGGTGATGTTAGTATTCTCTTCAATAAGCATCCCAGGTCTTCCCCTACTGAGATGGTGAATCTATGGCTTTAAGTTAGCATTGCTCTTGTCTCTGTAATAAAGCAGACCTCTCCTGATCCTTGCTGTTAGGACTGCTTTCACAGAGCATGCACACATGGGAAGGCAAACCCCAGCCGGGAGAGCAGAGTCCCCAGTGTGGAGATGTCATTTATGCATGAAAAAAGGCAGCCGCAAGGTTTCTTCCCTGGCACACAGAAGAGGATGGTCCTCTCCTTTCGGTGATCTCTGCTTCCCTGCCTCCGTGATGTAACATTAATGCATCCAGGAATCTATAGGCATTTAATAGAGTTCTGGTGAACTTACTCTAAAAAACCTATACCTTGTTCCTTTCACACAGTGTAGCTATTGTTGCTTCTCTTGTTCTGATCATCAATAATAAACACACTGAATGAGGGGCCTTGTACCTGTCCCACTCTACAGGTTACGGCATGTCTTGGAATGGCATAAAGACAGGATAACATTTCCTATCACAGGCTGTAAAACTTCCTACAACATTTTTTTGCTGTCCCATTTTGTAGTATCCTGCATCATAACACAAATATCCCCACTGACAGTAGTGATGTTAGTTCTGCTGATAAAAATATTGTATATCTTCAGTTTGGGCGTGATTTAAGATTTGATATTGCAAATAATAATTTCCCACTGTGTTTAATAAAACCCCAGTTCAAAAAACCCCCAAACAAGCCCAACAAACCAAAACCAAACAACAAAACACAAGACTCCTATGGTCACAGACCAGTGTCCTTACTCTCGGTGCTTCACTATTGTAAGCCACAAAGTGCCTAGTAGAAAAGTTAAGCGTGTGAATAGTAGTTTGTATCACTAGCAGCCAACAGACATCATGATGGTACAGGGGTCAGTGGTAAATGTTAGAGGATATGGTATTAATTAGAGAAAGTAAGTCTTAGACAAATCCAATTTCTTTCTTGTATAGATGGAATATGCTTATACTTGGGTAAGGCTCAGTAGTGCACAACATAAAAAAATAACATTATGCAATATCAAGAGAGTACACAGTAAGGTTGCCAAACATCAAATCCCATGTCCTATATTAAAAACAGATGGGTTATTACCTTTTTCATATTTCCCATATGCTTTTAATACAGACTCAGGATCTGAGGCTGAAATACACTGCTGTCTGCTCCCTTCCCAGCCTTGTTCCTCACAGCCTTCTCTGCAGATAAGGGCTGCCATCTGGGCCATGCAAATAGTGGCTGCAAGAGGCTGAAAAGAGCAAGATGGGGACAGAGGAAGGAAGAACAGAAAGGGTTGTTTGTTGCTGTGGAGGAGAGGAAAAAAAATGACCTTTGAAAACTGAGACTTGGTACAGAATATCAATAAAAAATTAGTATGTACAAAACTGACCAAGAACTAGATAACTGACAGAGCTCAAAAGGTGGCTCCCATTGGGAAATTATTATAATGTAAAGGAGTGTCCTGTGCTGTTCTGTCAAAATCAGCTGCAGGCCTGATGCTATATCTGCATCAAGAAACAAATATAAAACCGCTGTGATAAAATGCATGGAAGAACTGGTGGGCTGATAAATTATGGAAAGAATAGTCAAACATGGGAGCCTAGGTCATGTGGGTTTAGGATCTGGGAAAACAAACTGAGTGAATTGGGTTCTGGAAAGCTAGAACTGAAAAGGAATTAAAGAATACAGTGAGAAAACAGGTGACCATGAGCTCTCCTATTTCTGTGGGCAAATGGATTAATGGGATCATAGAATTCTGCCAGTAGAAAATGGGATTTCATATCACTTTTGCATATGGCACTGATATCATAGAATCACAGGTTGGAAGAGACCTCAAGGACCATCTGGTCCAACTTTTCCTGGCAAAAGCATGGTCTAGACAAGACGGCCAGGCCCTCTGTCCAGCTGAATCTTTAAAGTGTCCAGTGTTGGGGAATCCACCATGAAGGAAAACTGCTGGCTTTTAAGACATGCGCACTTCAAACAGGATTCAGCAAACTGAGACAGAGAAGGAAAGAAACATTCACCAGAACTGAAACCTTTCAACTTATTAAGAAGCAGACAGCTAAATGATTTGATTACTCTGGAGGTATCTGGAGGAGGAGGAAGAGTCAATGCCCAGAAACTCTCTGATGTAACAGTGAAGGAAAGAACAAGAAACTCTGATGGTAAGGTGGAGAGAGAGGCTGACAAGAGAAAGTGAGAAAGTACTTGTGACAGCAAAAACAGAGGCAGCATCCAACATCTAGGCACACGTTCAGGTAGTGTTGGTTGTGCCCAGCTCTTGTATCTTCAAGACCAGATGGCTTTCTAGAATTTTAGCCAAAAAGAAAGGTCAGCGCTGAGGTATCAAAGTGAACAGCAGTGGCCTGTGTCATGCAGGAGACAGACTGAAGTATAAGACTAAACGGTCTTTTCTGGCCTTAAATTTTAAAAGTATATGAATCGAGGTTTAGACCTACACGTTAGTTAAGGCAACAACCCATCTTTAAAAATGCATCTCTGGCGTTACATCAATTTATAAACATTCATAGATTTAATTGTTTAAAATTTAAGAGCTATTATAGTCTGAACTTCTTTAGAAACATTGACTTTACCCAATACCTTATAGTTTCAAGGCAAACTTCCAGGAACTCTGTTCCTGGTTTAAAGCATCAGGGACATCTCTGCACTAGAGATTCATGAGCACCAACAGAATAACATGGCGAGTCACACTCAGGAGTCCAGCTAGTACTTGGGCATAACTCTGGCATGGAATACTTTATAACATATTTCAGCAGGGTTAGTCATATTTCAGAACTTACTCCCCATCTTAATAAGCAGATCAAGCAGCTAAATTGCCTCATTACACTTAAATCAATATCTGCTGATACTGAGTTTGATACTTACCTGCTGTTATCTTCTGCTGGAAACAGTAAGGCAGACTGAGTCACCATTAAGGTATCAACTGGCCAGCCAAGGCCCCTCTGAAGGTCTCCAGTCTGATGAGTGTTGATAATTGTTCTGGCCAAAATCTTTAAGTTGTCACTTGTCAGCTCATTTCTTGGATGGCCTGGTGGATCACCAAGTTCAATAATGAGCACTCTTGATGGACCAGCTGCATCAGATGGCTGCAGAGCTCGGGTGCTCACTGGTCCTCTCCTCACTTTCTGTGAGCCATATCCACTATGAAAGGCTGTGCAAAATGCCATGTTAGGGCAGTGATATTTCCTTTTGACAGCATTGGACGAGATTACCTTCAACATGCTTTCACCTCCCAGCACATGATGGACTACTCTGACTTGGTCATGACCAACCTTCAAGAAATCAGCTAATCGATGTATTATACTTGCCTCACCCTCTTCCCCAACAGCCTCAGTTATAGTGAAAGCCACAAGAAGGGAAACGCCAGCAACTATTTCTACAGGTTCCTTCTCATGGAGGAGAACATAGAGAAGATTTTCTTCAAAGCTAAAGTAATTGGCTCCTGCCCCTTCATTCAGAGAAAAAGAAGATGGGCTTGGAGAGACATATTTCCCTTGAATGAAAACACGAAGGCTGAGTGGTTCATTGTAGAATATAGCTAGGGGCAGTCTGGTTGCATTTTGGCCACTGAGGAGGTAGAGTCTGAAAGTCAGAGGTGCTAGGTCTGGGAAGCAAATCGTAGTGAGTTTGCTGGATGGCAACACAGAAAAGAAAGTAGAACGATGCTCTGCAGGATAACACAATGTATGTGAAGTCACATCACTGAAGGTATCCATAAAGCTGCCAGTCATTGCTACCACTGGAAACAGTCTCTGGTGGATCATACCGGGGTCCAAGTTTTCTAGGATGACAAGCACGTGATTTGCTTGCTTGCAGAAGTAGCCTTGTACTGAGGGCTGGAAGATGCACTTGCTGTCATCTCTGTAAATTCCTGGAAGAGAGTAAAGGGAGATGAGGAAAGGGGGAAAAAAAAAAAAAGGTTGTTTCAAACATCATCTCAACATTTTGTGGTGTAGTTGCTTATTTTCCCATTCAGTGCTCAAAGTCACTTTTGTTGTTGCTGAAATTTTACATAGTTTTAAGAGAAGCCTGGACACTAAGGAATATTAAATAGGTAGAAACCACATCTACCTCAAGATGTCCTTGAGCTGAAAATGCTAATGAATGACAGAGAAGCATCACATACTTACCTTGACTTTCTAGATAACAAACTATGGCCACTGCTGAAAGAGAAGGTATGCTAGATGAACCTTTGGTCTGACCCAGCACTGTGTCCCTATGTTGTTGTGTCTTCTACATTCTCCCGGTTCTAAGCCTGTAGCAAGGTATCAAATCAGGGCATGACTGCAATTCTTTGGAAAGAAAATTTACACAAAACCGTCTCATCCCACTCACAATTTTATCTTGAACAAAAAAACTAAAGGTCCAGAACTTCATTAATCTATGCCAGCGGTGAACTGCCTCACCGAGTTTTAGAGTGAGAAGAAAGCACAAGGTTCAGACACCTACAAATAGGGGAGACCCTTACATGTGCTCCAAGTGCTTAAGCTCCCATTGCAGTCAGTGGAGGTCTGGAGTTTAAATCATTTGCCCACAGGAGGGCATCTAGTATCACACGTGATACTCTGAGGTACCTGAGACATGTGGCACAGGGTCTACAGAAGACCTATGCCCTCCAAGGGTGGCAGCTGGGGGCCTGCTGGGACACCCTACAGCACCTGAAATTACACTAGACACACATTTATGGTAAGTGAAACACCTTCACTTCCCCAGCCATGAATACAGAAAAGCAGTTTAGAAAGCAGTTAAGTTCACCCTAAAATACCTCTGTTTTGTCAGCTGGATCACCCTTTATTATCCTCTAACTTTACCGACAAGAGGTAAGATCCTGTCACTTAAACATAAGTATATAATGTCACCTGGGCTTCTTTGGGACTCTACAACATATATAACACATGATCCATGAGAATGCAAAAGTCACTTTAGGTATTCTTTCACTAAATATAACAGGAGCTAAGACACTTCCATGTTTGTCAGAATTTGCCACCAAATCCCATCCCAAGTGTCCCAAGTGGAGAGAAGTCAAGAGGATCCTTTCACGGAAGGCTCTATACAGAAGAGATGTAAACCACAGAGTCTTCTGAGTTAGGGTATGCTCCATCTGACCAAATATAGGTCTCTGCTTTAAGATGAGAGAAATCTTGCCTCAGGCTATAATGATGAGATCATCACTGATTATAAAGAGAAAATAAAAGTAAATGAGTTCAGATACGGGCACCAAAAACATAAACATTTCTGCCTGAAGCATCTTAGGAAAAGATATGTGTTTTTGTTTTTCCTTCCTCTCTTCAAAATAAAATCAAAGGAGGAATTTGCTGCTGTAGCCAGCTATAATCCTCCTTCCCTCCCCAAGCCTGCTTCTTCCCTACTTAGCTGTGCTCATGAACGTGTTCCGCAAAGCATGGCCAATGTCTAACTAACTCTGTGCTCCTCATTCAGTGGCTTTGGGGACATACATGCTGATCAGCAGTACCTGGTGCTAATGATAAAAAGAAAGGGATAGCAACATCCTTGAGAGTCACAGACTTTTGGGTGAATAAAAGGGCATTCCCCTTATCAAGGGAACATTACGTGAAACTCATTGTTAGAAGAAAATAACAGACTCCTGAAAAAGAAACAAACTATGAGAAATCATTCTGGACTCTGCTTATAGTTACATCTTGATGCCTGGATCCTGTGGACATTTACCTACTATTTATTTCAAGGGGATTCCTCATGTGCAGACTGTGGTCTGTGAGCATTTCCCAGAATGAGCTCTTACTCTACACATCAGCAAGGAAAGCAATGAAATTACATAAATGTCAAACTCTGTTCAGGGAGGACATCCAAGTGAGATAGGATCTTTGCAAAAGCCCCTATTTTTAGACACCAGTTTACTGATTTCTTTCCCTTTTTCTTGCCTTTCCCTTTTTTTTGCTTTGTCAGTGTAAGTATTTTGCTATCGGCATGTGTTGGGGGGAAAGGGAGAGAGAGGCAACTCCATTCAGAAGCAGAAGTGGAAATGCTGCTCTCTGAGCCATTTGGTATTGTCCTGGAGCTCTGGGAGGATGCACCCTGCAGCAGGCAGCCAGCCCACAAAGGCTGACAGATCTCATCGTCTGCTCTCCCGGAAACCCCCCATCTCCCCCCGGTGACATTTCTCTTGTCTACAAATGGGATTTGCTGATATTTTGTGATTTCCCAGGACTTTCCTTTGCCCTGCCTGCCTTGCAACGTGGGGCTTGCTTGGTTTCCTGCACACACACACATGCACGCCCATGCACGCACACACATCGTTGCTTGTCTCCTTCCAAATGGCCTTATCTGCCAGTCACAATTTCTGCAGTCTGCAATTTCGATCACTTTTAAATGAAACCCATGCTGGCCTTAGTAATCATAATGTCATTCACAATTTACCACAAAACACGTTTATTCAGTTAGTAGCACATTGGAGAAAGAGAACTCCATATGAACTCGCCGCTGAAGCCCTAATCTGATTATTTCCTCATGAAAATCCAAGCAGGGGTGCTTGTAAGAGGGGTCTGAGAGGAGAAGGAAAAAGTGAGTCCTGGCCACAGCTGACTCTCATAATCAATGCGAATAGATAAGTGACGTGGCGTGTCAGGGCCAGCAGCTAATCTGCCCCGGGGCTTTCCTCTAAAAAAGGCCAGAGTGGACAGGACTTAATAAATACTGAGTGACCACTGAATATTGAGCTGACATGTGCTATTTACATTGACGATGAACAATAACAGTGATAAATTCCAGGAGCATCCCCCGACAATGGGTGAAATTAGATTAAATAAGTTACTTGTATGTGCATGTGCATTTGCACACACACGTGTGCGAAAGGGAGAAAAAAAATGGGGAAAAAAAGAGAAAGAGAAACCTAGCATGTGGGAGTCAACTGGAGACCCTTCAGATGGGTGGGAAAGACGGAGAAGATGTTCATATCTGTAGCAATGTGTGCACAGGTGAGGCTGAACAGGAGCTGTGTGCACCCAAGCAGAGGAAGAGTGCACGTGTGCATTGGTTGCATGCACGGGCATGTGTTTGTGTCCTGCTCCGTGCAAGAAAGAGAGAGAAATAATACATGGAGTGTGTGTGTGTGTGTTCATCCTCTGCAGCTACTTCCTCAGCCCCAGAGAGCAGACTTTGCTTTCTGCAGATTGCCCTATCATCAAGTCAAGTTTATTATTTAATTATATACATGCACACACACACATAGACACACTAACATATATATCTATATGAGATTTTAGCACTCAGGTTGCTTCTAGGGCTCCTGACAAATATTAACTTTGTGTCAATATTTGTCCTTCCTGTCGTGAAATGAGGATTTTCCACCTCATTTCACATTTGAAAAGAAAAATGCGCCGAGGGGGTCCTCTTTGCTTAGGAAAAAAACCACCAACAACAGCAACATCTCATATCCTTTATTTAGAAAAATGGAGCAGGAGGGAAGAAGGGAAGAGTATTTTTAAAATAGATGTTTTGACTTAAAGGCACATAGAAGCCTTTGCAGGTCTCCTGCTTTTTTCTTAGTTCCCCAATGCCAAATAAATAAAATAAAATAAAATAAATTCTACATTTAAAATTGAATGAAATACATCAGCATTAATGATTTTCCCCTTCAGGTTAACACCACCATTTCCTTCAATAATTTTTACCCATTTCGTGATAGATTTCACAATTCATGGTACAAGGAAGAATATAGTCTTTTTTTGACAAAAACAAAAGGCAATGTCAGTTTTTCATCAAAATAAAATAAATCTCCCACAATTTTCTTTCCATCTGACTGGATTTGCCCGTCAGTTATTTCTAATTTAACTACAATTATAGTTACAAAAATACAAAAATGAGTAGGGGAGGAAGGGGGAAGGGAGAGATAAATGGGACACTGTTTAGAAATTGCAATTCATTGGCCTTGGGCTGGCCAGCACATATCTTTGCTGAGGGGGAAATATTCATCAGCATTAACTGTTCTTTTTGACCTGCTGACATTCAAATGTGAAATAAAAAAAAAAAAAAAAAAAAAAAAAAGGGCCCAGTAATAAGACCTTAGAAATCTAGCAAAGGTAAATTATTCTGAGGTCAGTCATTTTTTCTATACAAAAGGTTTTCTACATTTCTTGAGTTCAGATGTTCCCCATAAATAATTTTGACCCCGATTCTCTTGTCTAATCCCTGACACAGAGTCCTCATGCCTATGCACTCATCCTTCGATGAGCCCATCAGCTTCAGCAGATGCTGAAACAAGGCATCCCCCAGCATTTTTAGAAATCCCAGTGACTGTAAATTAGGGATATCACTCAATTGCGTTTAGCTGTGTTCCCATGGCGGGTAAACACACAGATACACAATGTCAAGTAACTTATTTGTGGCGGGTTTCTCGCAAGGTATGTGTTGAGAACACACACATAGGAATGCGTGATGGCATGCGTGCTTGTTTGTGTTTTTGTGTATGTATGTGTGTGAGATACACACAAATATGTACTCATAGCAGGGACCATGTAAACAAAAATGAAGTGATTGCTTTAGGCTCTTAATTCTTTCTTTTAAAGAAAATTATTTTAGAAGGAAATGAGTCTCATAACATCACACTGTGTGGGTTTTTATGCTCCCTGTTTATCGTTCCTCTATAAAAAGCTTTGAACCCCCTGGCCAATTTCAGTCATATTTGTGGACTCAAGGATACTATGTCCCTACAAGTTTTGTAAAAGTAGGTGCCCAAGTAGAGGAAAGACAGTTTTCAGTGCTTCCACTGAAGGGAAGTCTGTAGTATAAGCTCACTCTTATTATGTATCACAGGATCTGCATTGACCCTTCCCTTTCACATACAAATCCATAGAAAAACAGGTATGGTACATGAATTTTTTGTTCTTGCATTCATTGTTTGTATGTATTGATATGGCCACACATGTTGCTACTGTTTATTCACTGTGAAATCAAGCATTATTTGCACCTTTCATATGGTTATAGATTTTTATGCTAGCACCAATCCTTCAGATGTTCCCCATGCCTAAGAGGTAAGGCACATATGCTACAGATGATAGAATATCTTTCCAAGTTATGAACAAAAAATTGCAGTTTTCCAGTTCCCAGAGACTATCGTAATAACTCATTCTTGACCTTAAATCATAAGTGCACAAGTAAAGTCTTAACCAGAAGCCCAGTGAGGCCAGGATGCTCTCCAACAGTGATCAAAAAGAGTCATCTAGACAGAGTTTCGGAAAAGCATGTATATAGCAACGTTCACCTAGAACGCTCCTCCAGCTTTCAGTGATTTACAGGTCAGGAACCTCTTGAGTCAGAGAGATCATCTTTGGTCTTTGCATTTGAGAGAAAATATCAAACCTGTCTCACAAAACTGCAAAAAGCTGGGAAGGAGAATAACCTAGCCAGGAGAATATATCTTGAGCCCTCTCAAAGGAGGTGGGTTGGTAAATCTGAAGTGCCCTTTAGTGAGGTTGCCCAGCCCAGGCCTTGTGTCATGGTTGAAATACTTATAGTGCCACAGAATTTCTCAAATACCCTGATGCCACTGCAACGTGACTACACCTGGAAATACCTTGTCTGTCTGTGCCCAGAAGACTAGGCTGGAACTGAGCTGCTATGGTATGGTATAACATGCATCAAAACTAATAAAATAACCAGTGCCAAGGCAAGTTCCTTGTCCCCAGGGCCAGCTGGCATGGCACTCCCATGGTATTAAAGTCACTGACCCTCCAAAAGATGGTGGCAACCTCCAAAGTGCTCTTTTGAACTAGCTCCTGACTTATGCTAATTTCTGGAAAGCGCCCAGGAATTGTTCTGGACACTGCTGGGTTGCCTGGGACCAAGCTGGGCTTGAAGCTGTTCTGCTGATGTAGCAAGAGTGACCGGGAAGTTCTAATGTCCATACCCTAGTGCTGCTTGACTCAATAAAGGTAGATTTCAGGACCATTCCTGCTACTGTCAGCACTAGCCCAGAGCAACTTGTCCATCATTTTATTAAACTTAATCAGAAAGACACAATTAAGGAGGATTTTTGTCTGCATTATCATTAATGATTAGGAAACTTAAGTCATTTTAGCCATCCTGACCACACAAAGTTCCCCATAATGTTAATTTAGGGAATAAATCCAGTATAGTGACAAAAGAAGCATTACCTGGCATTATATTGTGTGTGGACAAAAAGAATTAAACAGCACAACTGTTCTATACTTTATGATTCTGTGCATTTTCAGAAAGTCCCCAAAAACACGGTAAATTAAGCACCCTTAAACCCTACTGCAATGCAATCAAAAGTGTGGCATGGGACAGGGGCGAACAGAACAGAGTGAACCCTCATAGGACAGCATGGGAGAGATAATTTGGGTCTTCATAGCCTTCCTGAGGGCTATCAATACACAGCTGAGGGGTGGAAATAATGGCTTTTTGTACAGCAGCTAGCAAATTAGGGCCCTGACTAGAGCTTTTAGATGCTCTCATGAAGCAGATAATAGAAAGAAACTATTCCCACAAACCTGCTGAAGTCATTAACCATCATTCAAAGAGTGTGTGAGAGGGATCCTGCCTCCTATGCAAGATGGTTAAAAGAGAAAAATGCAAAGAGAAACATCTTTTGGTCCAAATTATTTCACCTTCGAAAAAAAAAATGCTGTTCTGCAAGTATCAATTTGTTTCTCATGTCACTACTAAAGCTTTTCCCATTATGTTTTCCCTCAAGATAATCTGGGTTTCCTTTAGGTGCATTTAAAGCCCAGAAGGATTTTTCTTTCCCCCTGACCCCTCTCCCCCATTTACTGAAGCTTTAGTCAAACTGATACCAGAGGCTCAACATAAAGGCAAGGGGCAGCAAACGGTAGCACCTTTGTCGATGTGGTTCTAGTAACCGTCTCTCTGGCCAAGGAATGATAAAACTACCACCACCACCCAAAAGCAGAACAGCAATTTCATCGGATGCCAGACCTAAAAATGAATGTGGCCATGCCATGCATTGCTCTGAGCTGTGGATATAATGAGTTTTGAATGGGAAGTCCCGGACACAATAAATCTGTGCCATATGTGACCATTTCCTGTGTCAGTTCCTTTCTCATAACCAGTGGAGGCTTTGCCCTCCCCCTCACTTTCCCTTTCATGACCCCACACCAGGGCTCTGAAATCTTTCAGGGTTGCTTATGGGCCCCAGGCTTTTCCACAGCGGTTGCATAAATAAATGAGTTTGACAGCAAACATCATAACGGTTAGCGGTAATGTGTGCTCCACACAAGTGCTTGTGCTACTCACTGGAGAAATGGGGGAGGAAAGAGCTCGGTTTGTTACGGCAAACAAAAGTATGTTCTCTGACAAGTGGTGAAAGAATTAGTCAAATAAACATGAACTCTATTAAGACCATTGCTGCCAGGTTTTGTTATGGACAGGAAGGTTCTCAGCTTCTCTTTCCCTCCTTGGCCTGCAGTCACTGCAAAGACAAATCATCCTTTTCTTCTGCAAAAATAAAGTTAGGGGATAAAAATGAACTGCCTCAAAATAAAATTTGCAGGGAAATCCACTTCACTATTATTATTATAATTTCTTCCCAATGAGAACAGTTCTTTGGTCCTGGGAACAAACTCACAAAGAGACCAAATGATTTTCCATTAGAAGTGGGACAGAAGGAAAATGCCAAATACCTGCAGATTTTGGAAGTATTCAGGTTAGAATTAAGCTTAAAAATTATAATTATTTTTATCAGACATAGGTGAAGGAGAGGACAGAACAGAGCTCAGCATTTGCCCTGAAATTGCTTTCTTTTTTTTTGTTCATTAACAAATCAAACATTTTGACTAAATAACAAAATTTTACTAAGCTTTCAGCTTTGCCTGGGAAAATATAATATTTTTAGACTGTGTAAAATTTTTCTGTAAAACTATTTTTTTGAAAAGGTTTTTTTTGTCCCCAGGTACATCATTTAAACAAAAATATTTAAAATATCCCAAGTTCAAATATCCCAGAAAGACTGCAGACATTTCAATTAGTACGTTAAAGGGTATCATTAGTTTATAGAAGCTTCATGAAAATTATTAGGAAGGAAGGAAGGTTGGTTTCCCATGTTCAATGCAGAGAGAACAAAAAGAGGTATTAATATTTTAACTGGGAAGATTTAGGTTAGAAATTAGAAAAACATCTTTCTAGTAAAAAAAAAAAAAATAACAAGGTCTTGCAACTAGTTGACTGGGGAGCTGGTGGAACTGATACAACTGAAGAGGATTTTTAACAGGTCATATTAATTTTGGGGGGGAGCATTGTAATTAGATATATCTTTGGGGCAAATGGATGGGTGAGGTGACTTCTTGAGCTCTCTGATCATCCTGCCCAATGTCTCCAACATGTTTTTATCAGCAGCCTTTTTTTCATTTTTTTTTTCTTTCTTTCTTTCTTTCTTTCTTTCTTTCTTTCTTTCTTTCTTTCTTTCTTTCTTTCTTTCTTTCTTTCTTTCTTTCTTTCTTTCTTTCTTTCTTTCTTTCTTTCTTTCTTTCTTTCTTTCTTTCTTTCTTTCTTTCTTTCTTTCTTTCTTTCTCTTTCTTTCCTTTCTTTCTTTCTTTCTTTTCTTTCTTTTTCTTTCTTTCTTTCTTTCTTTCTTTCTTTCTTTCTTTCTTTCTTTCTTTCTTTCTTTCTTTCTTTCTTTCTTTCTCTTTCTTTCTTTCTTTCTTTCTTTCTTTCTTTCTTTCTTTCTTTCTTTCTTTCTTTCTTTCTCTTTCTTTCTTTCTTTCTTTCTTTCTTTCTTTCTTTCTTTCTTTCTTTCTTTCTCTCTTTTTCTCTCTTTCTCTCTCTCTTTCTCTTTCTCTCTCTCTCTCTTTCTCTCTTTCTCTCTCTTTCTCTCTTTCTCTCTCTCTTTCTCTCTCTCTTTCTCTCTCTTTCTCTTCTTTCTTTCTCTCTTTCCCTTCCTTCCTTCCTTCCTTCCTTCCTTCCTTCCTTCCTTCCTTCCTTCCTTCCTTCCTTCCTTCCTTCCTTCCTTCCTTCCTTCCTTCCTTCCTTCCTTCCTTCCTTCCTTCCTTCCCCAGGTAAGTTATAAAAAATGTTAAAATCTTATTTGTACCTGCCTTGGCTGAAGGCACAGTCCTAGAGCCTGTGCTCATGACAAAAATGTTCACAAGTAGAAGAATCCTGGTGACATTATTAGGGTGATTTTCAGCAATATTAGTCCTGTATGGGCTATGGAGTTGAATCTTAAAGCAGAAGGATTTCATTACAGGTACAGACAGCTATATTATACCATGACATATTTATGACAATGAACAGTAATGGGAGGCAAGTATTTTAAGCCTTAGAAGTCGAAATTAATCTGAAAGCATAGCACAGAATCTGAACACCTATGAAAACATATTGAAGAGCTAAAATTTGAGATACAAAGGCTAGAGTCATTATCTGAGCACATAGAATGGGACTCATCACATTAATTTCAGCTGCCTAAATGTTAAGCATCTAGTCTAAGCTAATTGTCTAGTCTAAGCTGTTCATCTAGACAATAATCATTAGAGAGAGAAAGGAGAGAGACTTTTAGAGGGTCATTCATTCCAGCTTTACCTTGGATGGATTGTATCACTTCTGGAGGTACCTGTCTCTACGGGCTATATGGGAAACCTAGACAGCTAGTTTGGACTGAAGGCCTGTATTTGGAAAGATGAAGTTAGGTGAAACGAGCCTGACTCCTAATGATGTAGCTAATGAGGCCTGCAGAACAGCTAGGGTAATAGGTGTTCCTATTCTAAAATAAGTGGGAAATTATAGCTCTGTACACACCTTTAAAGTAACCATCTTCTCCAGTTATGAACAAGGGGAAAGACAGAAAGAAGGGAGATGAAGCCACTACCATGTTAATCTAGAAAATAAGAAAGTTCCTCCATTCCTGATAGAGATCTAAACAGTCTGCAAACAAGTTTTTGAGAAAGACCTTGCAAAAAATCAAACTCTGCATTTGGCTTTTGCAGCTACGATGGCTAAACCACTGGATCCAGATACTCCCATCTGTGCCTAGTGCAGTCATCCTGCAGACCACGGCTCACTCTGCTCTTGAGCAGTACAGCTCACATAGGAAAGAGAAGGGACACTGAGAAGCATACCTTGGAAAGCACAGAAATAGAGAATTCATTGCAAAGAGACATCTGAGCAAACACGAGAGCCTAAAAAACTAATTTCTAACCTCTGGAACCAACACGGGTGCATGGATAGAAGGAGACTGGTTTCAAACACCACTTACAAGAAAATCAAATGTGTCTGTAGGCATAGTCCTAAAATATCATGCCCACATTGAATCTTAGGCAAAAATAGGTCAGAAGAGATTTCTGGATGTCATACCCCTTGCTCAGAGCAAGGCTAACTACAGTTATATCAGGCTTCTGAAGGCTTTATCACAAATCATAGTATATCTATGTTTTAGGCTTTTATATGTTTACAGGGACAAAACTCCCAGTTTAGAGTATGTTCAGAGAAGCTGCCAGGGTTGAAAATTACTTGAAAAATATCTGTGATCCTAATGGCACTTTCATACATAACTTCATACATTTACAAAACAGTTTGAAGAAGCTTTGAAGCTTACTTTTGCAAATAGTTTTTCTACCATGTGTGCTTGTTTTAGGTAGTCCAAGTCCTGTTCCTTGTCCTATCAAAGTCTTCTGGACAGCTCCAACAGGGAAAGAGTAGGTTTGGAGTTGGAGCATCTCTTGTACTTTACCAGATAATGTTCTTCATTTTCATATAAACGTAAATGAGCTCAGAGTCTCACTGACCCTGGTTGTGAGGTATGGTGCCCATGGAGAAAAGAATAACTACCTTGGTGGAGCACCGCAAACACCTACCCAGTCCTGACTGTCCTGCTCTAACTAGTAGGCATCACTCACTTTGCACTTTTTTCCAGACTTACTGGTGAGCTGTTTGAGATTTCAGACAGCCCTTGGAGTTATTTTGGCCAGGGAGTATATTTAAAACTCATTGTGCCTAATGTTGTCTTTCTACAATTGAGAAGTAATCAGGAAAGACATGAAAATAAATAGACAAGTGAGAGGCAAAATGAAATATGAAGTGGCTAGAAAGGAGTCTGCTCTCTAATGTATTTTTTCAGCTTATTATTGTAAAAGCCCAGAGCAAAAGAATAGCTTTGAAGAGTCTTTTGTTAATAGTGGAAAGGTTGTCTTTTTATTTTTCTTAACTTTTTATTTATTAACCATGCTGCACAGGGTACTTCCATAAATGATGGCCGAGTTTCAGGTTACAGGGACTTGTTTAGTCTGAAAACATCCCAGCCTGCAATGGGAAACAGAAAAGAGAAGTAACAGCCCATCGTATGGTGCTTGAAGGGACTAAAACCAAAGCCCATTTGTTCTCTGCTTTTCCCTGTAATTTCTAGTGGTTGAGCTTGCAAAGGTTTGGATGTCTGTGTTTGGATGGTTAAAATGCATTCCCAGCAGGCCACTTCCTCAGGTGGTCTATTTGATGACAGCTTGATGCTTAGGCCAATATAAACCATCTGATTTTTTGACCCTATCTGAGTATAAAATTATAAAGCTGCATTCCTACATGGGGCAATGATTTCATCCTCCAGACTGTTGTGAAAAAAACAAAAAAAATATTATTGAGGGTGCTGACCTTGTGCTCAAACCCTAAAACATGACAGTCAATAACATTTTTGAGACTCTTAGTATTGGGGTACTATGTATTTATTTATCATTGCCCTGAATATATGGTTAAGCATACAAATATTCAATTGCTACAAAATTTCATTCAAAGCTATCATGTGGGAATACACTAGCTCTGCACAGGAAACCAGACAGGTGCATTAAGCAGATATGCTTCCTTGAGACTTTTTAGTGCTTTAGCACTGGGGGGAAAAAAAAAAAAAAAAAAAAAAAAAAAAAAAAAAAAAAAAAGCACTGAAACATGGTTAAGATAGGCAGAGCAATATAGTATTCCCAAAGGCAGCTTAGCTCAGGCATCCTGCAGGTATTTAAAGGATGCTCTTCACGCATAATACTCTATATTATCTAACTTTTATGAAAAGAATTGCCAGCATGGACAATTTCTGGTCTGTTTTTCTGGTATAACACCAGCATTGCCAAACAGATACATAAGAAGAGCACAAGCATGATTTTCACTTGTTTATTCCTTGGCATCAACAATAACAGAATAGTATTTTCATTTTCCAGGCATAACAATTGAAAAGCTCAGCTGGCAGGCTCTCAGCAGGAACCTGCACGGGCCTTTCTGCTGCTTTGAGTCATCAGAAAGCATCTCTCAGCTCCCAGAGTGCCATGAACAGCCCAGCCAGTTTGAAGAGCCTACAAAGAGCCCGCCTGGCAGGGTCTGCTCAGTTTTCACATCCTCTCCTAGCAATTATAGGGGACACTAGGCTGAAGCCTTGGAGGTCATGTTTGTATCCCATTAACACAGAAAGGCTCATTCCAGAGTCAGGCTACACTAAGTACTAAGTCTAATCCAGCAGGTGGAAAATGGTCCAACCCAGTTCTAAATTTGCTTTGCCTTATCAAGACATCTGGGCTATAACCGCTCTCCATGAAAGCCACAGGAATTCTGTTTATGTATAATTTCCACGGGGAATAACTTGCATCAGAGATCCCACTTTCCAACCCAAATCCTGCCCAAAAGGGTGGTACATTTTGTCAAGCACATGTTGTCGGGTGTCAAAAATGAATTAATATTTTCTTGCACATTATATTCTCAATATATTAATAATTCTGGCAGCACTGCGGTCTGTAATCTGAATACCCAACCAGAAAGATGTGCTGTGGAAAGGATCCCTGTGCTGCCAAAGACACTGAGGGGAGGAGGAACATAAGGGAATCTTGCCTTTTTCTTTTGCTCTCGGTGGCTCACATGGAACGGGAGCTCAGACACAGAGGCCTCAGAAGTAGAGATCTGAATTTAATAAAGCTGTCTGGAGGGGGAGGGAGACAGAGAAAAGAAGATCATGGAGATAAGAGAGGCAGAAATAGGAAGAAATGAAAAGAAAGAACATTACAGCTGACTGGTAATTGCTGTGCCCTTTCAGACTCAAGTGGGCAGCAGTGAAATATTTGTTTAAGAGGTGGAACACCAGTTTAAGAGGTGGGACACCAGTTCATTATGAAAAGAATAAGAAAGAAAAAGAGAGTTTTATGGTTAGAACATATACTTTCATGTCACTGTAATGGGGATAGGCAAAAAGCAAAGAAAGGCAAGGATAATGGCAAGGTGCTGCAGGGCAATTAATATACTGCTCAATTTCATTGCAACTTTGGGGGGTATTGGAGTGACCCTTTAAATTCAGAGCAACTACACCCACAGTATGCAAGAAAAATTAGACCCCTGCTTGGGAAAATAGATTCTTTCAAGGTAACAATAAATTCCACAGATAAGCAAAATGTGAGGATCTCTTTGTTTCACCACTTCTGCAAACTTTCTCCCATTTCTCTTGGAGAATAAAAGTTAATCGAGGGGCAGTAGGGAGGAGGCGGCTCATCTAATCCCCACTGACATCGACAGCCTCCTCCACCAAGGTACCAAGCCGACTTCTTTATAGAGAGCAAATGCACTGCCAAAGTTCCCATCTAGGGATGTTTTTTCTTTTCCATAATATTCTGTTTGTTAGAAAACCAAAAAGACACCAGAGGGAAAATAAATGCAGATACATTTTTAATGCATACATTTAATTTTCAGAACATGGTGGGCACTTCAGTGCTGGGTGTTGGAACTGCAAGGGGGAATATATCTAATCAGTCCTCCGTGTCCGTACTTCATTGACATAATGTGGTCCTGCCGATTAAAGCACTGGAATCGTGGCTCTGCATTTTCCTTCTCTTTCATACTAAAATTATTGATGTGCTTTGTACAATGTGTAATTGCCATTATTGTATAAACGCCTAGAGCATGTGCAGAGCTGAAATTGAAATAAATAAGCAAACAAAAATCATGCGATAGGAAGTCTCTGATGGTATGGTGGGGGTTGGTGCCATGGCATCATGAGCTGAAAATAGGATTTGATACTGCTGTGACTGGTTTTGATAGAGTGAGATTCGATAAGACTAGAAGAAAGGCTGCTGTGATCCTCTAGTCTGACCTCCTCTTTTTATATAGTACAGACCCTCAGTAAACACCCAAATCAAAGTACCTCTTTTAGCATCCTGGGCCCAAGTCTCACCATCCTTGGACTTCACCTGAGCAGTCCTGATTTACATCACCTGAAGATCTTTCCCAGTATCATACATTCTCTTCCGCTCCCTCTCTTTCTCTTTCTCTGATACGCACGCAGTAGATTTGTTCTTTACATTTAATTTATGCAAGTGAGGAGAATACATTTCAGTAACACCAATTAGATACGCACTAATTTCTTCTCTGTGAAATAGCAGTAAGTAATTAATCAGAATTTTGATCACAACTCAGTTGGCAATTCTAATTGCACTTGCCATTTCCACAGCAAATACAGAATCATTATCTTTTCTGCCTAGTCCTCTCTTCCTAATCATCCAGGGTGCTAGAAGCAAAACATTTCCAAGAACTAGATATCGTCTCTATCAACCAGCAGCCTTAATACCTTTAGACTGGGGGTTAGTGGGTTCAGTCCATGGCTGTGTTTTATTTCAAGCTTCATCATAATTTTAAAGTGAATAGCTAGTGGCAGGCTGGCTATTTGCCTGGGGGAGGGGGGATTCTGCCTCATAAAATTATAAGAAAGGATAAAAGCTAGCAGCTCACTCCATTAAAAACCTTCTGGGAAAGCACTAAGGATGCCTGACCTTTGCACAAGGATCCAGCAGGCATCTAAGGGGTATATGGATGTTGATCAGACCTGTATCATCAAAGCCTGCACCACATCTCTGAGGCGTCACAACCACATTTTAACTCCAGGTGTTACCAGACATCTTGGTACTGAATAGGATGACCAGGGGAGATCAATACCCTGTCTTTAACCAAAACAGTGTTTACATGACCATTTAGTGATCATTCTGCTGATCTGTTCAAAGTGACAGTGCTGGTCTGGAGCAAGAACAGTTTAAGATTATCTGCCTGGAAAGTGTTATGGCCAGGGGTCTATGGAGATAGGCCTCCCCTTTGCTATGCTCCAAAAAGGCTGACAGTGAGATACTCCGCAGATGGCTTAGAGTTGAGAAAGAGCAGGAAGGGAAAGGGAGATTTACCATTTAGGGACTGAGCCCTACAGGGAGCTGAGGGTGTACCTACACCAGGTCCAGCCTTCAAATCCAACACAGTACTTCACCTTCTGCTGCTGCTGAAAAAAAACTTTCCACAGACCTGGCAGCTACAGTCTGCTTTAATAATCAGATTCTTCATATAATTCAAGTCAGAAGGTTAATATTTTCCCAGGCGATCCCAAACCATACCTAGTAAGTTTGGGAATAAACACCTAAACTGAGATATCAATTCTGTCCACTTAATAACTTGTAAAAAGAAGTTTATAAGAAGTGTAAAGACACTCTACTTTATGCAAGAACTCTCTGCATAGAGTATGTTGTGAACCAGAAGTGTTCTGGTTCTATGTTTACATACAATTTGAGCCAACAGCATTACTGAAAACTACTATTTTGAAGGCTATCCAAGCATCTCCTGTACTCCCCAGATCTGTGTCCTTCCTGCCCTAACCAACAGAAATAACTGTAGATCAGGATGGCATCACTCAGCCTTTCTCTTTTCTTCCTCAGGCTTTTTTGGTTTCTTTTTTTTGTTAATGCTCTTGCTTTTATTCCATATCTGAGAGATCAGTAGGAAGGATTTGAGGGGAACTGTAAGCTTTCAGAGTCCTTCTACTCCCAGACACCAAATGTGTCCCGTAGGAATGGGGAATCACTCTCAACATTAGTTGTGCCAATGGATGCTGAAGAGGGACATAATATCTCAGAATCTAGCTATGAACATTGCAGCCAGAAAAAGCAACGTCTGAGATTTTTGGTGGGTTGGATTTCTGTCTTTCACAGAGGACAGAAAAATACAAACAGAATAACTGTCTGAACTGCCACAGAGACATTTTTTCATCTGCTTTTGGGAGAGGGATGGCATGTTAAGCATGTTGCCCATGATGAAAACTCACAAAAGCTTTAACCATACATTTTCCAGGCTCAACTCTACCTTCTGAGACACAGTGGGACACAGACATCTTCCATCAGCCTTAAAAAGAGGTACACTGAGGCTATGTCTACACTCGTGCAGGCTTATGCCTTAGCCCCAGTACTCAGTCACACATATTTTACATTCCTCAAACAATGCTTGGCATGTTTTTTTGTCTAGGTCAACTAACATTGACCAAAACAGTGTCTAGGAGTTGTCTGAGGGTTAGCGTGATTTGGGATCATCCCCATATGGATGCAACCAATCTAGTCTGGAGGATAAGGGATTTTAATAATTGTGCATGTGGCCACTCTAAAACTTGGCCCCAGGGCCATAAAACTGGGTCTAGTGCTTTGTAGTTTACCAGCACAAAGGTATTCAGAAGGTTTGAGAACTTTACAGTCACGTCATGTGGAACAGTACCACCACGCTCCCCACCGTCCTTATGAGAGATATCTCACTTCAGGCAGCTCAGGAGCATGGGAGGCACTGGTAGGATTGAAAATAAGGTAGCCACCAGCAGGTTTTTCCTAACCAATTATCCATACTCCTCTGGAGCCAGCAATGACTGTGTAACAGAGAACCTAAAAAGGTAGGAAAGAACAAAAAGCTGTTCGAAAAATTTAACACATAGGCTGCAAAAGAGAAAGGATGTCTTTTAATTTACTATAATCAGGGTTGCTTAATCACCTCATAGTGGAAAAAAGAAACAGCCAGTAGCTCTTGGAATCTGAGCATCTTTTAAGACCGAGTAAACCAGCACAGTGCAGATTTATGAAGACAGCAGATCATGTCCCAGATCAGCTACAGCAGCCAAAAGAAAAAATAAGAGCTTTAAAACCAGAGGCAGTGGGATACAATCAGGCTATTGCAAAAAACATCAACTTCAACACAGATATCTAAGTAATGGATGGTCCTGAAGAGACATTCTGGCTACATCTTCACTAGTAAATTAAATGTGCCCAGGAGTATTCCCAGACACCAAGGCCAACTGACATGGTCTGGCTGCATTCATCTATTGAACTATCTCAGCTTTCAAAACAGAATGGATTCATCCAACAGACCAACTGGGAATGTTCCTTGGCACACGTTAACTCCCAAACTGCACCCGAGAATTGTTTGGGAGAGCATTAATTGGCCCAGGACAAAAGCATGCCAGGGGCTGTTGCAACTGTTTTCACAGAGCAGAGGATTGTGTTTCCATATCTGCGGCCTGGCACCACTTTATTTATTTTAGCATGGGCATAGACCCTATTCATGTTAACATCTGTCCCTGGAGAGTGCTGCTGTGACCACAAATTTACCTGCAAAATTTAACAGAGGGCACAGGCCACGTCAGTTAAAGAGATATAGTGAGCCTAAGGAAATGAACAGGCAAACCTGCGGCCAGTATTAATTCTGGGCCCCTTCAAGAGAAGGGTTCACACCCAGAGGCAAAGATCAGTCAGTCATTGTTTGAAATATTTTGCCTTCTCCCAGCACTGTTGGAGGTTGCTGAATTTTTTCACACTTAGATCTTTTTAATTTGTTGCGTACTTGTTGCAAACAAACTATTACTGTTCACTCAGCAGTTTACAAGGCTGGAGCTGACGTTTTCTTGCACTAGGAAAAAAATTTATGTGGAGAAAAACTCAAACTTGAGTGGAAGAGAAGGGAGGGACAATCTAGTCACCTCCTAGTTGTTATTTCCCTGCTGGAAATGAGCAATAGATTGACAGCAGCTGAAGAGAGACATGCCTACCCACTGCACCTTAATTAATACAGGGAGGATGGCTTTAGGAGGATTGGAGTCACCACAGGAGTAAACCTGGGAATATCCTGTCTCTACTCAGCTAGTGTCTTTCTGGGTAGATGCAGCTTGACCCAACTCTGGTCTTCAACAGTCAGTTGTAATCTTTGAGTTCAGTGAGGTTATGGCCTTATGTAACTGTGGGAAATAGTCTGATGCATGGGCATCCCTCTAATCAAGATGCTCTGAGAAACAGCAGTTGAAATGTGTTTGCATAAAGCCTCACAAAAACAAACTAGCTGTGGAAATCCTTCTCACAGACATGCTGAGCAAATAGAGGAGCAAGAGTGGGATGAGGTAAGGAGTGGCTACATCACCAGCGGGTTTTGGAGAGAAGAGTCTGTTGTCTGCCTTTGCAGAGAACCATGAACCTCAGTAAAACCTCTTACTGTTTCTTTTAACCATACAGAAGGTACGGTTATTTTCAACCCTACCAGTGCCTCCCATGCTCCTGAGCTGCCTGAAGTGAGATATCTCTCATAAGGACAGTGGGGACCGTGGTGGTACTGCTCCACACAACGTGGCTGCAGAGATCTCAAACCTTCTGACTACCTTTCTGGTGTGCATGGAAACATTTGCTCTGAGCACAAGCTCAGAGACAGACAGGACTGATCCACAGCAGACATCAATGCCAGTAAGAATCACAAGCCCAGGCTGGGGCTGTGTGTAAATGCACCCACAGAGAGCAAGAACAACAGGAGCATGAGGTCAGCCCTCATGCTGTAGGATCCCAAACAGGTCCAGTGTCATGAACACCACCTCAGCCAATGTATGTCTGTCCACAAGCACACAAGGGAGAGGGCAGGAGCACATCTCCCAGCCAAGGTGGAGGCAGAGCTGATGAAAGAGGCAGACACAGCTGTCCAGACTGAGAGCTGCCCTCACAAGAACCGGGGACACGTCTTGGCCCTGTGTTTCAATCTCCCTCCCTCTTTAAATGCTCCACCAGTGGCTTTTTTCCTGCTGTGAACAGGAGTCCGTTGTGCATCCACAACAGAGAAGACTGACATTTTTGTGGCCTCTCATTCGAGACTTTCTTTGCATTTCCTGTATGCTTTGCTTCATGGTACTCATGTTAGAGTTTGGATTTTCAGTGGAAAGTCACCTAGATCAGGCTCGCTATCACCCTTTGCCGGGTGACTTGGGATCAATACATACACCTGAAAAGTGAGTGGAGGGCTGAGATGATGCCTACTTGCCTGAAGACATGAGAACTCAGGGGCATATCCAGCATCAGGCTGGGTGACTCCAGAATACAGTGCCATTACAAACAGCACTTTGCCTGGAGGCCCATCCAGTTGAATTAGAAAAAAAAAAGAACCATTAATTAACTTGACTTAAGAGAGGGCTGATGCAGGGCAATGTGACCTTTTCTCTATGTCACATGCCACACGAATTTTAGCCTCCCTCTGATGCATTGTCACCACCAGTCCTTGTTTTTTAGATCATTGGATTGCAGGGGGGTGATGGTGACCAAAGGGATTGGGGCATCAGGAGGAAAAAATGACATGGCTTCAAAGAATCCAATTATGTATCTACCATCTATTAACTTGTATTGTAAAATATATATATATATGTATGCATACTTTATTTCAGGTATTACAAACACATGACACATCATGTGTACATTCAGTTAATACACACACTTAAGGTAGTTTTGGCAATATTTTACAGAAAAACTAAGAATAGCATCAGTTTAAAAATGGAGAATAGAATTATTTAATGCTGCTCAACTTTTGCATAAATGTGATGGCAACAGAAGGAGCGTTCTGCAAGTTCCAATCCATGCTGCGATAGCCCAATCTACTTAAAGTTTGTCACTGATTTAGCCTACCTCAGTGATGGGAGGGAAGCTGTAGTTAACAGCCTCAGTGCAGGCTGATGAGAGTAAAGAGAGATTGGGTGAATAAAAGAAAGTCTTGCAGCAAGGCTGCAGTACATATACGCGCTCCCTGATATAGATGATTTCTGTTTGGGAGTCCGGAAGATTTAGAAAGACATAAGAGAACCTGCATGCCTCTAACCCACTGTGAGGTTTCCCTCTGATACCCCTGTGGTCAAGACAGACATACTAGGTCTGCTAGTCAATCTGGGGATGGGAACAGCTGAAAAACCTCTCCTGAGGTTTCTTCGGAGGAAAAGTCACCTCATTTTGGGGTGTAGTCACACCTGGATTCTAACACAACATGTAATTTCAGCTTTGTAAAACAGAAAGAAGGATAGCGCTGGGGTCAGGAGCACATGCATCAGGAATGACTTGTCAGTCCTTCAAAAACACAGACACATTCTTATTTTAGTATATGATGAGCTCTGTTATTTTAAAATAAGTAGCTTGAAGCTGATGGTATTTTTAATAGATTTTTTTTTTCTTTTTAGTTGAAAATCAGGCTTTTAACTGCATTTCTAGTTGAAGCAAGACTTATGCAGTGGCACCATGGCTGTGTTCCTCTACCCCTGCCTTCACATATGCTAGCATTTTTTAGTTCACTCACCATCTTCACTTAAAGGGGTTAGAGGAGATGTCTTAGAAATGTCTTTTAATAGCAAAACCGCTTCCATCCTCAACTCCTTAAGCTGAAGGAAAAGTTTCTTTCAGAGCATTCAGTTTCTTCAACATCAATCAGTCACAAAAGACAAAACCATAGGAAATAACAGTTCCAAATTATTCATGCTCCTAAGACCATCTCTTACTTTAGAAAACTGAAAAAATTCACATCAATATTAAATTTTCTGATTTTTTAAACAGAATATTTTAAGAGCATCAGTTGTATCTAATTTGAAATAATATTTATGGGACTGTTATCTTTGTATTCTTTTTGTTAATACTGTCTATGAAAAAAAGAATGACAAAGGAAACAAAGAAAAATTAAATTCCTTTAAACAGAAAAATGAAAACTCAAGTTTGCATGTGAAATGAAAATAGATGATTTTTTTCTAGATAAAACTGGAAAAATTTAAATTTTATCTCAGAGACTTGAAAAAGATTGTAAAAAACAAATCTAAACTAAAATTAAACAACTCTAGGTATTGACATACTACACAAAACATAGAGGTCACATGATGATTGAGGCAAAGAATCAGAACCATTGCTATATTGCCCATATATTTTTTCTTTCACATCATCCGCTAGATCAGAGATCTAACAGTGAGTCTGGCAAAGTTTCAATGATAGCTACCTGCTGTCATGAATTTTCACCCAAAGAGGGGTGAATCTCTCTTCTACATCTCACTGGTAGACCCAGCCTTGTTCCCTAGTGCCATCTTCAGAAGGCCATGGTTTTGCATTACTATATTTTCATCAACCAAACTGCAGTGGAGTCTTACAAAACCAGTTCAGAGAACATCTCCATTGACCACATGGGAAACAGTCTCTATGCAATTTTTTCTTTCTGAAAGTCTCCTGTCTGGCTTCTTATCTAGTTTACATGTTTATATGTTTAGACATGAGCAGCTAAGTCTGAGCTTGTCTCCTTTAGCTGAGACAAATCAACAACTTGCAAAGATTTGTGTATCTTAGACACCAATTTTAGGGTGAGATAAATTATTTCAGTTAGGCAAGATGAAACTTTTGAGTATAACTTGAATCTCTCTATAAAAAAGAAAGCTAATCTAACCCTAACCATGACACTCAGGATACATCTATGCCTTCTTAACATACCACAAGGTTTCTCCCTCAAGATCTGACCCACAGCCCACAGCAACAATAAACTGGCAATTACAGGCCCCAGGAAAAAGGGAAAACCAACTTTCAGAGCACATGTGATGCAGTGTATTGGATCTGGCTGAGATGGAGTTAATTTTCCCCGTAGCAGCCCTCAGTGCTGTGCTCTGTATTGGTAGCTAGAAAGGTGTTGATAACACACCAATGTTTTGGCTACTGCTGAGCAGTGCTTACCCAGCATCAAGGCTGTCTCTCCAACATTCCCCCACCCCCCAGTAAGCTGGGGGTGGGCAAGGCCTTGGGAGGGGACACAGCCAGGACAGCTGACCCAAATTGACCAAAGGGATATTCGATACCATGTGACTTCTGCTCAGCAATAAAAGCTAAAAGAAAGGAGAAGGAAGCGGTGGCATTCGTTATTTATGACATTTGTCTTCCAGAACAACCACTATGTGCCTGAAGCTTGGCTTCCCGGAAACATCCTGAACATCACCTGCTGATGGGAAATAGAGAATAAAATCTTTTGTTTTCCTTTGCTTTCATGTGTGACCTTTGTTTTTGCTTTATTAAACTATCTTTATCTCAACCCACGAGCCTTTCATTATATTTTCTCTCCTCTATCCAGTTGAGAAGGGGGAGTTGGTGGACACCTGGCATCCAACCAGGGTCAACCTACTACATGAGGTGAGCCTCAATCTGCTTGAAAGCTTCACAGATGGTGAGGCACACCTGAACTGGCTGTCCATAGGTGACTGCAGGTATTTCTATACTGCTGTCATCTGCCTGTGTGGTCTTTGTAGAGGTGAAAGGTGGATGGACCTGGGAGCTCACCAAGCCCTGAGTTTCTCCATGGATCTTTCTTTGAGAGTTGTGTCAACACAGACATTGAGTTCAGAGGTGCAGGGTTTCATCCTCTGAATTAGAGATTTTTTTGACTGCACTGTTGAAAAAGAAAATACAAGGAAAAAACACTTCTCAGATTCCATTGGATAACATTGGCAAAGAAAGACATGTCAATGTTATACCCACACATAGCTTAGGTAAAGCAAAAAACCTCAGAATGGCTTAAAAAATGTTTGTCCATTTCCCATTAAATCACTGTGGTTTAAAGTATTGAAGATCGTTTTTAAAACTTCTCTCAATTAAATCTATGCTTTTATCTCTGTGAAAACACTCCCATCTTACTAAACAAACACAATATGATCAACAGTGGACCTCAGAAAATCCTCTCACATCTCATTATCCCACAGTTTAGATTAGAGCTTTTATAGCTTGACTTCATAATTCAACCACAGGATCAGCTCTACTCCCCTCTGCCCGAGCCTTTGCGGTGCTAATATATTATTTCTGTAACATGAAGAGCAAAGAAAAGGAATATAACATGTTCTTGCGGCAACAAGTTAATTTTGATTTAACCTTCCAGTGCTTGACATTGCAGGCCCTAACACTTTGGTTGTTTAAAGAGAAACACCAAGTAACCAAGCAATAAACCCTTACTCAAGCAAAAAGCCTCATGAAGGTTCTGGCTGCATTGTTTCCTGCAATACAAAGCGTTCCCTTGTCAGTCCTGTCAGCAAGATAGGGTTATGCCCTTTCCATGCCAAGATGGACCCTACTGGACCTGTTAACCATGAAACAGTTAACCTGTGGAAAGGGGTCTGAAGCTGAATTCTGAGGACTTTCACCCTGAAAGAACCAGAGAATGGAGAGGAAAACCCTGTGCCCAAGACCAGCCCAGCCACGGTAAGACTTCTGGGTCTACCATGGACTTGCTTGAAATCCACGGACCAGGCTGTGCCTCAGATTCGCCTCCTACCCTTTCTTTTACCCATTTAGGACTGTAAATTCCTCACAAAAGATAATCTTTGACTGTATGCCTAGGGTCCTCAGTCCCATTTGCTACAGTATGGTAGCTTTTAACTCCAAATACACAGAGACTGAGGTACTGCTGGGTATAGCAGGACAAAGAGGAGTTGCATGCTAGTCTTTTGCTCCTGCAGTTCAAGCAATCCAGCATTAAGATTGCTCAGCTGCTGGCACAATACACTTTTATTTCTCACTTCAAAACTTCTTTTTCTCCTAGGCCCTCCATTGCACCTCTACTAATATGTTCAAGCTCCCGGACACATTAACTGGTGGCGGGAATTTGCTTTACAAAGAAAGCACTCAGTCATGAACTGCAGAAACCTCAAGGCCTAAATCAGAAGTATTTATTACCCTTTGATCTTATGCCTCATCTTTCTCCTTTGCAGATCCCAGACACCTTCCCCAGATACTCCAAGTCAGAGACTGAGCTTTCCAGAGTGACACAAGGAATTGGGCACCTGATGTCCAACTCCTAATGAAGTTACTTAAGATTTAGACCCAGGGAACATTCATACAGCCTTTCACCAACAGACCCAAGGTCATCCTTACTTCTAGATGATCACAACTGAAGCAGCTGAGCTTAGCCTGGCACTAAGTCCTAGTGAATAGGTCACATTGAGGTAAAGACATGAGGAGCCAAGGAGACGTGGCCTCATGCTCACTGCACACTGGGAACACAGGCAAAGCCACCACGTGCTCCTTGCAAAGGGTCACACAGACAACTTTAAGGAAGGATCTGGGTTGGCTTTGGGTTAGGTCGGTTGGGTTGTTTTGGATTTGTTCTCTTTTTCTTTTTTTCTTCCCCTCCAAGCTCTAGTCTAACCCTCTTAAAGAAAGGCACCTGAAAAAAGAGACTTTGCTTTTCAAAAGACCTTAAGCACATCTGCCTCCCACTGGAGCTAAGCAAAAGGCAATATTATTTTCCTAAGCAGCCCCCAAACTGTGAATATAAAAGCATACAAATTCAACACCCACAAAAAAGAGGAATAAGATAATAACCCTGGACAATGAGAAAATTACACAAGTTCACTTTCCATGTCAGTATGCATTTCCCTTTAAGAATTTCCATTTCCCTTTAAGCAATTCTATTATTCACACATAGCATTTCTAATCATTCTTTCAAGTGTTTCTATGTAACTTATCAGGGTTTAATGAATGCCAGAATAAGCACTAGAGGGAAAATCCACATAACTGGACAGTAACCCAAAGGTTTTAACAAGACCTCTACATTTTTCTTTTTTAATATAATCTTTATTCAAGCATTTTCTGCTTTGATCAGAAAGATGGCTTTTTTATTGGTATTATTATTGACTTTTTCCCACCCACCCTCTTCCATAATCCACCATCCCATAACTTGTGAGCCCTCCAGGGTTACAGTGGAGAGTTATTAGTTACAAAGGGCTTCTTTGGAAACAACCTACAAGTAAAATTGGTCAAAGTAAACAAGTTAGCTTCTATACTGCCTTCTACTGAATCAGACCCCACACTCACTCTGCAGAGAGAACAGTCAAAAAACCGGTAAACATCCAAAATTGATACATGAATATGTTCGAGAACACGAGTGACTTGCTTAGCCTGCCATACATGGAGGTATTGTTCACTCTTAATAACAAGTCCCAAGGATGACCCTGTGCACAGAAGTTGTCAGACACACAAATTCTGGGATGACTTGTTACTGGAGGTTAGACTGGCTAAAAGAGTGGATGAGACAAGATACATCAACAAATAGCACAGAAGTTGGATCTACTTTCAGGTAGATTCTTGAATGGCTCCTTTGGAAGACATGGGTATGAGAAAAAACATCAGTCTACAGAGGCTTAACATTCTTCCCAAAGCAACCACAGCCTTCAACAAGACACTAGAAATGTTAAACCTTGACCCTGATTTTTAAGCCAGTCTTGGAGTTCTGGAGGACTCCTGTTTGTGTGACAGTGCTGTGGGCAGGACTGCATTTGTACTCGAGCTCTGGCTGGATTTGGGGTTCTTTTCTCTGGGGTGCTATACAGGCATACATAGAGCCAGATCTTTTCTCCAGAGAGCCTCAGGCTTTTCAAGATCAAGGGATGTTTTTAGTTACGTGTGGTCAGTGACTTCCATTGGGTTTCCTTCTTACTTCAGACACAAATTTGAGTGACTGAGGAAGTTTGTCTCCTTGGGTCCTAGAGAGACAAAGGAGGAAGCAGGTTTCCCTCACTGCACAGTGATCCAAACCAGGCACCTGAAGCAGACTGCACAGGGAGCTGGACAAAATAGTTTCTATAAAGCAGGCTTAGAAGTCTTACGCTGTAGTTTCAAACAGTAAGGGAGACATCATAAAATTTTCCTGCAATGAAAAAATGAGTTTTATTTGTTCTACTTACACCTCTAATAATTTATAATAACAACATGTAACAGTTAGAGTCAGAGGGATGGAAAAGTCCTCAACAAGCGACACAGCCTATTCCTCTGCCCCACAGCAAGCTGTGCTCTACCAGATTTAATTCCTGAGAGGTCCTGCTATAGCTTTATTTCTTAGCTCTCTCTCCAGAGATGGAAAGAAGGCAATTGTGCCCATCTCCTAAGGCACAGAGACCAGAAACATTACAGCCCAGCCCTGCTCCAATGTGACATATGCTTTTACTGTGGTCACTCCTTAGAGTGAGACATGAACAGAAAGCTTAAGTAATTTGTCACAAGATGCACCAAATCAGTAACAGAGGTCCAAGAAGAGCCAAGGACTATCCTCAGTTATTAGGGAAATTATTTTTCCAAGTATCTTCTTCAACTGAATATTTATCCAGTAGAGCTGTACCTTTTACTTCTTTCATATTTATTTTTGGTACAACCTTGAACCCAGTTGGTGCCTTTGATCAGCTAATGCTATAATCTCCTACCCATCCCACAGGGGAAAAAAATAGTGTTCTTGCAATATGAACCTTATAGGGATGAAACTTCATTTTCAGTCCAGTAACTGTTGCATCCTAGTGAGCATGGGAAGAAAACAATGTGGCAGATTTACTCTAGTTTTGCAATGTGTTTATTAATTTCAGAAAAACGACCGCAGGAACAAAGTTTATTAGTGAGTAGGAGGATGTTTCAGGAACAGAGCCCGACTGAAAATAATCAGCTCCCTTTAATTAATTGCATACAGTTTTATTGCATAACTGATGGTTTTAAACCTTGGCCAATTAGCCTGTCAAACACAGAAGTTAAATTCTCTATTGGTCTCTCAAGTAAGGTCTATGCCAAAGTTTTAATTCAACTTGCCTTATCCAAGCAACCAGAAACTAGGGCCTCTTGAAACTGAGCTTAGTGGGCAGTTACCCAGAACTGTAAAAAAGAATAGAAAAGACAAAGGAAAAAACCAAGGACGCAAAAGTCCTGAGCGGGACCAGTGTCTGTTCGGGTCCATGACTCCCATTCTGGGATAGATCACAGTTGCAAGCTTACCCCATCTTGACAACCTGTTTTCTAAGACAGGTTGCGGTATTGTTGCTAATTTAATGTGCCTGCAACAGAGAAGAAAAAAAGAAAAAAAACAGCTTTTCTTTGAAAAGTTGTTCCAGAACAGCTTATGATGTTTCAGTGTGATAGCTGCCTCACTAGCTGTGTGTCTCTTTTCCCAACAACTGGAGAATGCAGGATGATTTTGTAATGTATTAAAATGAACATAAACTTTTATATAGTAAGTTAATAACTATGTTCTTAGCATGATCTTAGACTGAGTATCCAATGTAACTACCCCGGATGCAAATATTTATTTTCTAGTTTAAATGCAATGCCACCTTTTTTTCCAAAGCACCAGTCTGTTTCTCAAAAAATGCATTAGGAAATTAATATGTTTTTTCCAACTAATTATTTTAACTAATAATTATGTTAATACTAATGCTACGATCCTGAGAACTCCAAGATGCTCATTGAGTCAGCCACACAGGCTTTGAACTTAGTAGAGTGATGACATACATATCAAAGATATGTTTTACAAATGAAGATCTTGCATGCTTTTGCTCAGTAATTATCTTGTGAAAAGTTGCTTTTGCATGCACCAACTTCTTGGTCCAAGCTTAGTCAACATTTGCAGTTTCATTAACTAAAATGCCTTATTAAGACCCTGTCCTCAGTGCACTATAGCTGAACTGAGATGGATGCTTTCTGCACTTACTGCTTTTTTTTGGTGTGCGTATCACCCAGACCACCTCTAAACCAGCAAACCAAATAGCCTTAGCATGAGATCTCACGCATTGGCTCATGATCACCCATACACTTTAACTATTAGTACACTTCCTAGAGAAGTTTTGGTCCCTGCAACTGACATTGTCCAACACCATGCTCAGGCACAGCTGGGTCCAGGCAAGAAGGGAAATACTATGGAGACATGAACAAGGTCATGGGCAAACGGTTTAGTTTAAAAGACTTGTTTAGAGTTTCTTGCTTAGAGTTTAGAGTTGCTGCAAGACCTTCCTTTCTTCCCCTCCTGTCCTTATTCATCCCACATGTTTCAGTTTCTGCAGAAGATAAGGCAGAGCTCTTTTATACAAACGTGGTACTACACAGCCCTGAGCCATCTCCAGAACAATCACATTTTGGACCAAATGAGTCAAAACTGCTTGCTTGTTACTGTGATCATGTAATGCAAGAGTGTCAAAACCTAAAAGCACAAATAGGAGAACAAGGCAAACTAAGGTCATACAAGCAGACATCTAAGTGCTTGCCTGCTTTAGTAATGCCACATGGACACTGCTAATTACAGGTATGTAATTTTTCACAGTGTTTCATAGGACCCTCAAACTAGTTTAGGATCACATCATATCAGATCCTACATAGTCACCTCTTGAGTCCCAACACTGAAATGTCAAGAGCTATCACAAAGCAATGAGTGGAGGAGAAAAATGAATTAACCTCATTTCACAGGATAATCAAGTCACTTCTTCTTCAGAGTCACAGGAGAAGGTTTTAGCAGAGTTCTGCAATGAGCTCAGACCTGCTGAATGATACTGCAGCAGCAGCCTGTGTTTCCCTGTCACTCTCACAATAAATCACTCCTCACACGCTGATGGTTGAACCTGTTGGCTCCTGTGATGCAAGTCTGTCAGCAGTGAAGCCTCTAGCATGGCATGTTGTAAACTAGGACACTTAAATTGCCCTATACAGATAGACCCGAGATTGCTCTGCCCACAGATCAAACTAGAAGGACCCCGCCCCTAATATGTAACCATATTAGTATGGAAATGTGCCCTTCCTAGCCAGTCCTACTCTTCCATGTCTCTGTGACACAGCTTCTGGTTCAGAGCTGGCTCATGTCCTGCCAGCCTGGACCACAGACAGACAAGTGTGAGTTTGCTTGGAAGAGGTCATGTCAATACAACCAAGGTGTGATGGCCCCACGAGAACTTGTCTTTCAGTTGCACTTTCACATCACTGTCTTCAAGCCAGAAGGCGATTTTACTTGCTTTTCTCATGGTTCTTTTACGGCACTGAACCAACGTGGAAAAATTAAAGATGCTTTATCTGAAACATCCACGAAGGAAATCCTGTGTCTCTGATGAACCTGACTTCCTCAATTTCCTGTTTGCTGCACAGCTGTCTGCATTGGATGGGTCTCAGGGACATTTTTTTGGACATATTTGTCTACCTCAGTTGGAAGCCAGGCTCCTTGAGTTAGAACATAAGGGTCTATAATCTTTTTAAAAAAAAAAAAAAAAATCACAGTGAAAACAGAAAGAATGAAAAGAAAACAAACCAATAAAGAATCTATCCTGTCATAACATTTGAGGTTCTGGTATTTGCTGGCCTTGGAGTAGGTTCAAAATAAATGAAGGAAATGTGTATTTCATTAAATGCTAATATTTGGAAGATAAGAGGGAAAAAATGATGAAATGCTTCCAAGCGCAGTTGTGAGGACAGTGCCTGCATGTGTGTGTATAAACACACATGCTTCCATACTCACAAACATACAGTTGTGATTCTCTCTGATTCAGAAAACTGCTACATAGGAAGAATTACAGGGAAAGTTAAAAAAGGTCTTCATATGCATGGCAAGGATTTTTGCACTTCTCATTCTTCATCTCTTTTCAGAATTGCAATTGAATCCTTCCACAAGGATCCATTTTTTCGCAAATGAGGCTTGATCTTATGAGTCATTGAGACATATATAGGCATGTATTTAAAAAATCTCAGTCCTACACAAAGTAAACTGTGCTAGGTGCCTTAATATTAAGGCTGGTTAATCAAAATCTAACCAGCATGTTCCCAGTTGATGGCATATTTGTTGATGGTTAAAATTTGAGGTCTCTTCTCCATTCCACCACAGATGACTCTGCGTAATCCCTTGGCTCCTAACTGACCTAGTCTGTAAAGTTAGGACATAACACATGTTTGCCTCCTAGGGACTGCACCCCCCTTGGGCAGCAACAAGGGTCATGAAGTGCCCAGAATTCTTTTGTTAATTAGCAAATGCAACGCAAGGGAACCAGAACATGGGATTTAAGGCTCCAAATACTCAGATATTTTGAAGACAGCTGAAAGAAGGAGAGCATTTGATGTCTGTGCTTCAAACAGCACAGCAGAGCAGGAACTGAAATTTTCACAAGCTATAGCCAAAGCTTAGATCTTTCACAGCACATCAGAAGATAATGAATCTCTGCAGTTTATTTTCATAGATAGTCGTGGACATGGTTTTTCACAGGAACTGTGGACAGAAAATATTTTACTGGCCTCCAAGTTGTTTCCCTGATAACCTTCAATTCTTTACTGCAAGCCCATAGGTTCTAGAGTTTAGAGATTTGTTTTCTAACACACTCCAAAAAAAAAAGCTTCATTTTGTTCTTTGCAGCTGAACCATTTCTGAGCGAACTTTCAGACAAAATCTTACCCCAGGCATAAATCTAGCATGGGAAAAGAAAGGCATCAAGTGTAGCAAATAACATAAAAGGATACATTATTAAAAAAAATAAAAATAAAATAAAAAATAAAAGTAGAAGTAACTGAAAAACAGAGATGATAGAACATGTTACAGTACGGGCTGTCAAACGATTGATCCATGGTAACCTCCTTGGAGATGGACAACACCTTCTGAGGAACTGATTAAATGCCATGGTCTAGGTTTCAAGTAAGGCTATAAGACAGCGAGGAGACAGTTTGGTTGCTGATTGGGAAGGCTGTAGAAGTAAGGGGTTTGTTGCTAGACCCCTCATTTATGGAGAATGTGGTAAATTGTAGCAGAAAGGAAGAAAGAAGTGACACAGAGTCATAGTTTTTGTTTGGAGACAGGATGATCTTCAAGATCCTGGGAGATAGAGGAGGCAAGGAGTCCTGGTTTGTAGAGGTAGAAATTGGGGGGGGGGGGGGGGGGGGAGGCACGCTGGGGATCTTGGACAGGTCAGAGAGAATGAAAAAGTAGAAAAGGAAGGGAGTTGAAGTTGGGGGTCCTGGGGGCCACTGATGATGCGAAGGCTAACTTAGTGTCAGTAGATTTTGACTTTCTTGTGCTAGACCTTAGGTCTCATCAGAACTGTCCCCACTCCTACCCCCTCCAGATCTCCTCTCCTTTTGTACAGCATGTACTCACCACCTGACATGCAGATATGCTGGATTCAAGGAAACTTTATCAGTTTGTTGTGTGAAACAAGCATTATCAAAGCCCTCTCAGCAACAGACATCTCCAATACAACATCCCACCCAAGGGTCTTCTCTTTTCCTTATACTGGAGATTACAGATCAATTGATCCCTCACCTTCAGAAATATTGTCTGCCCAGTAACAACACCTCATGCATGAATGAAAAATGTTATAATCCCAGTTTTATAACTTCAGATAGAATGGGGGACTACCAGATTTATGTCAGTATAGCTGAAGGACAATTTGTCCTAAATGTTCCTGAATTATTCTGAAAATTTATTCTGGAAGTTGTGTTTCTATGTTGTTATTGAAAGAAAACGGTTTTAATTAAAATCACGTCATGTGAGTCCCCCCCCCCAAAAAAAGGAAGAAAACAAAATTTATTTTGGCTGAAATATTTTAAGCATTTAACACTTCCCTTTTTTTCATGGAAAAAAAATATTCTCAGAAAACTCTAGTAGGAACACAGTTTCTATCTGCTTTTATTCTCCAATGTTTTCCAGAAGAAAAGAAATATTTATATCTCAACATTCAGATGGCTTCTTAGTTTTCTCTCTCATGTTAGAGCTGTGATTAAAAGACAAAAAAAACCCCTTGTGGTTTTGTTTTTTGATCTGGGATCGTCAGATAAAATCTGAACATCTTCAATGTTACAGTTTTATATTTTTATGTTTTTCTAGGTACTCAATAATATAGAATCAGGGATCACAGAATCATTTAGGTTGGAAAAGACCTTTAAGATCATTGAGTCCAACCATAAACATAACACTGCCAAGTCCGACTAAACCGTGTCCCTAAGTGCCATATCTACACATCTTTTAATGCTTCAGCAGAGGAGAAACAGGAGTTAAAGAAACCAGTTTCATACAAAGTGAAACCAGTGCTTTATTACAGAGCTGTGGGTGGATTCCCTGGCATGTACAAAAAGTTTTGCCTTTAGTTGGGACACAAAACTGGAGATTCTCTCCAGAGAACATTTCTTGGTAGCCAAGAAATGGATACCAAGGAATATCTCCCTTTGAGGGGACAGAGGGGTTTACTCATAGTGTTTTTCTTCCTAGAACCCTTTTTTTTTTTTTTTTTTTTTTTTAACCTGTAGGACTCTATTATTTTCAAGAACTTACCCATCTACTACTTTTGATTGAAATTGAAAATGGGTTAAAAATTACTCTGTGGGAAATGGCACACATATATATATGCACATACACTGCATGATTACCTAAATCTTGTACTTAAAGAAAGACGACCTAAAAAAGAGAGAAACATGATGTATTAACATCAATAAACCAACTGTGTTTACCAGGTTAGATGATATGTTCTTCTGCTAAACTCAGGAATGTGATCCACTGGGTGCCAATCCAGTAGATCTCTCTGGTGCTCATTCAGAAACGTGGCCCCCACAGGCTGCCCAACACCCTCTAAAATGGATAAGAAAGCTGCTTTGCTATCCACAAGCCTTGATCAGTCCCACAAAGAGAGGAAAAGAGAGAGAGAGATCCCTTGGTGTTTGTGCCTGCTTCTCTTTCAAATGGAATTAATGGTGGTTTAATGGGGTATGAAAGGATGTTTTACTGGAAACAATGAGGAACAATTGTCTAGCTCACGTTTCATTTCACAGGTCATTATTGCATTAAGAAGTAAATCGACCAAGTCCGGTAAATAACAGTCTCTGTTTTGCCCAGAGCTTCAAACCAACAATCTTAGCAGTCACCAACTAATATCTTTGTCATTTTTAACCCTTGCAGGGATCTGCTGGGGGCTAAACAATTATAGTCTTCACCCACCCCTAGCAGGTAAGCATTATTCATTTTATTTCTCATCCTTTCTTCCTGCAAACCCCATGAGGCTGGGTTTTTGCATTGTTGTTTTGTTTATTAGCCAACCTAGCCAACTGTGTGTCTGGTGGCCTTGAAAAACAACACATATTTTAGTGACTGCTGCAGGCGTCTTTAAACAGGCTGCTTCCTCTGCAAAATTAATTGTTGCAAAATGCAAGGCTTCCCCTGTAAAGCTCTGCAAACTAACACTCAGCAGTTTGGTTGGATTATAGATATGCTTCTAAGATCTAAGGAAAATAATATAGTTATACTTGCAGGATGCAATTCACATTTCTTTTTTTAATTGCGTAAACACAGCCATCTTGTCTCCTTAAAGGAAACAGCCATCAAATCTAGAGAGGCTGTACCATATAGGCTGCTGTCCTCAGCTCTCCCTGACTCACTCTGGAGCAGCTCACTTCTCCACTTTTCTCTGTTTCTCCTGAAGCCTTCTGGGTCGAGTATTAATATCAGCAGCTTCTTCCAGATGGTACCAGAAAAGTTTCTGGATGGTATCTAGTAGTAACAAAACCCATCTACTGACCCAGATCTGTGGGCATCACTGAAGTAGGAATGATAAATAGGAGTGAAACTGCCTCAGGAGAAAAAGCATGATGTCTGAGCTACTGAGCTTTGAGAAGAGGTCCCAGGTAAAGAACCTGCTTCACTTTGGTTCAGACTCTGTACATTTTCCATGGGACTAACCTCTACACTTAGATATTGCACAACCTTTCAAGCCCATTAGCATTCCACAAGAACAGGCAGACTTGCTGAGAGGGACCAAGTGCATGGGTTGGGAGAGAATCTCTCTGCACTAATTACCTCCCTAGTAGTCACTCTTTGTCTTCATCAAAAGTATTTAGAAAGTCCTAATTACCAGACCTTCCTACTATAACACCCTGGCCTTTGGACATATAAATCACTGTCAGACCTCAAAGGTTCCTGCAGACCACTGAACATCCTTACAGAATATTGAAAATCGGTCCAGAAAGGACCTTCTGGAGTTATTTGACTCATCCTCCCCCCTCCTCAGGAAAAGATCAGCTCTATCTGGACAATCTAAGGATGTTTGCACAACTTCCACTGACAGGGACTCTGCAACCCAGTCAGGCAGGCTACTCCAGTGTTTTGCTGTCTTTATTCTAACATTTCCTCCCCTACATCTAAAATTATCTTGATAAAATTTCAGCCCCTTATTTCTGATTCTATAGTCTTGGAGAGAAATTTATTTCTCTCTACTCCACAGCAGTCTTCCATATTTTTGAAGGCAGTTCTTAAATCTCTCATCCATCTCTTCTCTTCAAGACTGAACCACCCAACTTTGCCAGCCATTCTTCATAGCTTCTGTTTTCCAGATGCCTAATGATTCTTTTCACTTTTAATTGTCAGGCTTCTAAATTAATCCGTGAATGATGTGTGCATCAGTTACTCAGGTTTCATGGACCACCAACCCTTTATAAATCCAGTTGAGAACCACTACCCTGAAATAGTAGCCTCATCACGTCAATGATGATAAGAAAGCTTATGCTTGGGTAGCAAACAACATTTATATACGGAAAGATAGAGAGGTGGATATCAAATCCATAACTAGACTCCTAAATGAAGGTGATGTGGTGTTTTGGGGGCACTGAGCTATTTTTTAGCTCACAGGGAAACAAATGGACTCTCTGAGATTTCACAAACTCTAAAAATGGTGTCATTTTTCTAAATAGCTTCTTAAATACAGGAGTTCAGTTGTTCTTTCTGTCCTCAGGGATTAAGGTTAAAAGGAGAAGCCAAGAATTTCTGATAGCAACTGTAGGTGTGAACTATGCTGGCACGTCTTCAAAAAGAATTGCTATCCTAAGGGCCAAGGTTATCTCTCATAGTCAGGGACCTGACTTTGCAATCACTTTTTCCAAATTTCATTATTCCTAATAGATACAAACACATATTTTACATTTTATGCAGCTGAACACTGGTGCATGCCTTTTTAAAAGTACCTGAGAAATTTAGGAAAAAAAAAAAAAGAGTGGTACAAAAAGATAAACCCCATTGAACGTTCAAATGGATAGGTTTGCCCAAGGTTTTTTTGATTCATCACGAGCAAATCATTTGATGATCTCCATGGGAACAAGAAGATAAAGTCTGATAGGCTTATACCTTTGTATAAGTATATATATATGCATTTCTGATCACATGGAAAAAGAACAATGTCATTCATCTTATATTCTAGCTTCAGAATTAAGGAAATAACATCCCAAAAAAAGGAAAATAGCTATTTATTAGAGGCTGAGATACAGATGAGTTTGAGGGAAAGTAATTTATAGTATTTCAAAGTGGGAATGTCATATGGCCACATCAGCCCCAATCCTGACCTAGTTTGCAAGATCTCCAACTCTGGACTATTCCTCCATGATTTAACAAAACAAATTACGCAGAGGAGTATTTTGCTTTGGCAGAGCTGTCCACTAAGTCACAGTCTCACGGTGGCACCCAGATGAACTGCGGGCCTTCTTTCCCAACTGGTGGATTCACCACCCACAGATGTCCCTCACTCTGTCATGCTGCCCTCAGGTAGCAGACCTGAGTCTTTAGTTCAGCACGGTCAGCCATCTCACACCTGATGAGCCACCACACAGGTACCAAAGATACAAAAATAACTTATTTTCCCTTTGGCTTACTTTAGACCTTGTTCTCCCATGAGCATCAAAAGAATCCTCTCAACCTTGTTCTGACTTTAGTCTCATATTAGTTAAGGTCTGCTGAAATCTTTACCAGGGATGTGTTTTCAGAAAAAATAAGCAAAAGTCACAAGGATTTTCTGATTATATTAGATTTTGGTTTTTATAAAACTATAACTTGATAACAGTTCTTTTAATGTCCTCCATTGCCACTTTCAACCCATTTTGCATGGGCCATTTATTGCAGGAAAAGGAAATTTCTATCTGTGAACAACAAAATAAAGCTTCAGAGGAAAAAAATAAATGTTTCAGGCCAATATTGCATCTGTTTCATTCCTTGCAAATCTACCAAACCTGCATTCTCTTCTCAAACATCTTTAATTACTACACATGATTATGCATAGCAGGTGTGCCTAATCATAGTCCTTGAATATTAAATATATATGGTTCAACATTTTCACACAGCTTTAGCCCTAAATTATATTGGCAGTCTGTGTATTAAAAATATGCACTTCCTTAACTATTACTTGAGAATTTTATTTAATAATAAAAATTACCAGAATAAAGAGGATTGTACAAAAATCCTGGATCCACATCCCTGGGAATTTTGGATTGTTTATACCTAGATCTGACATTTTATCTTATTTCTAATGAAACAACTAGACCTCTGAATATTCATTTATGACATCTGACTTCAATGCTATACGATCTTTCAAAGACTTTTTACAATAGCTGTTGACAAAATCAAGTGCTTAAATGTCTGTGCAAGTTGCTTCAGACAAACATTTACATATGAAATACCTACCTTTTTATAATCTAGAAAATGTACTGATTACCTCTAGAGAGCAAGCAAGACTACTATAGGAATTTCACAGGTTCAGATTTGTCTAGATTGAAAACAACATAGGAAAATGTAGTTTCAGTTTTCTGTTGGTCAGATAAAAAGATAATTGTCCACAACACACTAATCCTCTCATCAATAGGTTCCCACTAAAGCTGACTCAACTTTTTAAAAATAAAATATTTCTTCAGTTTTTAAAATAATAAGAGTAATAGTAGTAGTAGTAGTAGTAGTAGTAGTAGTAGTGGTGGTGGTGGTAGTAATAATAATAAATAATAAGTTTGGGACTTTTTTTTTGTTTAAAACCATAGTCAGAATTCAAATGTTCGGTAAAGTTCCAAAAAATTGCTCCAGGCATGTTTTTTAATAAAAAAGTCATATGCAAAATACACTTTTGGCTGATTCTAGATAATAAAACCATACTGTTCAACCTGCCTAAGCAGAGTGGGGTGCTTTTTGATTAAGAGTCTGGCTGTCAGGTTTTGGAAAGATATGCATTAATTCAATGACTGACCTTGGGCAAGTCAAAAATTCTCTCCTCTGCCTGGGAAACTAGTGTCAAAATACATGTCTATCCCACAGGGATATTACAGACCTAAATTTCACTGATACTTCTACTGTATCTACTGTACTGTATTGGGACAGGGAAGGGATCTTACCCCTGTACTTGGCACTGGTGAGGCCACACCTCGATTACTGTGTTCAGTTTTGGGCCCCTCACTACAAAAAGGACATTGAATGACTCGAGCGTGTCCAGAGAAGGGCAACGAAGCTGGTGAAGGGTCTGGAGCACAGGTGTGATGGGGAGTGGCTGAGGGAACTGGGGGGGTTTAGTCTGAAGAAGAGGAGGCTGAGGGGAGACCTCATTGCCCTCTACAACTGCCTGAAAGGAGGGTGCAGAGAACTGGGGATGAGTCTCTTTAACCAAGTAACAAGCGACAGGACAAGAGATAATGATCTCAAGTTGCACCAGGGAAGGTTTAGACTAGATATTAGGAAGCATTTCTTTACAGAATGGGTTGTTAGGTGTTGGAATGGGCTGCCCAGGGAGGTGGTGGAGTCCCCATCCCTGGAGGTGTTCAAGAGTAGGGTCAACATAGCACTTAGGGATATGGTGTAGTTGGGAACTGTCAATGTTAGGTTAATGGTTGGACTAGATGATCTTCAAGGTCTTTTCCAACCTAGATGATTCTGTGATTCTGAATCCAAAGAATTTACAAGGAGATGCCAGGTTTTACTAGTGTAAGGTAGAAGATAAACGCAGTTATTCACAGGAAATGCAAGGAGCCCATTTTAACAACAGGAAGAAAAAGTTGCATAATAGCTAAATCTTATAGCCCAGAATTTCATAATCCTTCAGTACATCAGAATTACTCTGACAAGTAAAAGTAAGTAGAACAGAGACTCCATCAATTACGCATCAAATTTCTCTCATGCAAACCTAAGGATCTTTCTGCACCTCTTTAGAAACTAGCATGGAAGTCCTATTGGGAACTCTGAATTATAATTAACAATTTCATGAAACACAGAAAGGTTATTCTTCTGGCCAAATTTGAAGCCATGCTGAAGGGGAAGAGTAAGAACCAGAAGGACTCACTTTTGGATGTGCACAAGATCACTGGGGGCTGGATCTCTGCCTGCATGAATACGAACACTCAGAGGTATCTATCCTGAAGAATCCAATATTGTCTGGGATGCCAACCTGCTTTCATGCTGTAAACCTCTCACATCTGGAATCTTCATAGTCTAATATTTGACTATAAATATCAGCCAAGATTAAAGACCAACATAGCAATTTGCAATCTTTTGGGTTTTCTTGGAAAGTGAGAGTCATATTGTCGCCTCTAACAAGGGGGAAAAACAATTCTACAAGTATAGATACTGGCAGACAGATTTTCTGATGGCCATTTCCTTTCTTTTTTCCCCTCCCCAAATTCCCATTTCTCTGGCTATATCCACATCGTAATATTTCTCCTACAAATCAGGATAAAAGAAGACAAACAGGTTGTTAAGTTACTGATGCTCAGTATCTGGCTGCACAGAACCAAGCAAATATCTACTAATTTCTGCTTTTCTTAGTCACTTTATCACTAAATTGGGTCACTGACATAGGCAACAATTTAATATTCAGGTTAGCTTCTTTGTGCCCCAAGGATTGATACTGCGTCCCATGCTGTTCAACATCTTCATCAATCATCTGGATGATGAGATTGAAAGCACCCTCACTAAATTTGCTCTTGACACTAAGCTGGTTGCTGAAGTGTACACATCTGGAGGGAGAGCCATCTTACAGAGAGACTTGGACAGGCTGGAAATGTGAGCTAGCAAGGACTGTATGAAGTTTAACAAAGACAAGTGCAAAGTCCTGCACCTCTAACCAAATAGCCCAGTACAGGCTAGGATCTATGTGGCTGGGGAGCAGCTATGCTGAAAGGGACCTGGGGGTCCTGGTGATCAACAAGTTAAACATCAGTTAGCAGTGTGCTGCTGAATGGCAAATCAGATCCTGGGCTGTATCCACAGAGGCATTGGTAGTAGACATAGAGACATGATTATCTCACGCTACTCAGAGTTGTCAAGCCAGATCTGGAGTACAGTGTCCAGTTCTGGTCCCCACAGTTCAAAAAAGACGCAGACAGACTGGAGAGGATTGAAAGGAAAGGCAAAAGATGATCAGTGCTGGAGAACCTGTCCTATGGGGAAAGACTGAAGGGGTTAGGTCTTTTCTCCCTGGAGAAGAGAAGGGTCAGAGGGGATCCCATCACAGTATTCCAGTACTTAAAGGGAAGCTACAAAGAGGACAAAGGCTCTCTCTTCACAAGGAGACATATGGAGAAGACAAGGAGCAACAGGTACTATTTGCACCAGGAGAGGACTCATCTCAATATAAGAAATAAATTTTATGCAGTGAGAACGATAATTCACTGGAACAACCTCCTTAAGAAAGTGGTAGAGTCTCCATCACTGGAGGTTTTCAAGATGCAATTGGACAGGGTGCTATATAATTTCACCTAGGATCCTTTCACCACGGAAAGTTGGACCAGATGATCTTTTGAGGCCCCTTCCAACCAGGGCTGTTCTATGATTCTATAATTATTCAGCCCAAATTTCTTTTAAAAATGCCTAGAATGTATCTGCCAGCAGGAAGAAAACGTGTGCCTGCAGGCTCTAGGCTAAAACTTGAAAGACTTGGTTTCATCTCTCAGACATCCGTATATCAGTCCACCTAACTTCTGCCCTTAGGGTGTCAATCTCTCTTTCTTCACTAGAGAGGACACTGGAGGCAGTGGAAGTGGGGTCAGATGAATCTTCTACCCACCTCTGGTCCTCAGCTACGTTTCCCCAGGGAAAACAATGAACTTCAATGTCTCTGGGAGCTGGTTGTTGTCAGATTACAGATGTGTGGCAGTATGATAACAGAGTCCTATAAATATTGCAGATAGACAGCAAATGGTTGAAACTTTAACTACAGAATGATGGTTGTATCAGCTCTTCTCCGTGGAGTAGGCGTTTTAACCTGGACACAGAAATCAGTTGAGTACACAAACTCTTCACTTACCCTTCATCTCTCAGTTAGACACACTCATGTCTATAGTTAATTCTGCTCTACAGCTTGTGATTCTTGTATTTCCTGTATCGTGGTACCATTTAGTGCTCCAGGCCTGGCCCCAAGCTCTTTTGTAAGAGGTTTGGTATAGAGATGAGTTTGGGGAGAAAAACATTTTGTCATCCAAAAATGGCAGCTCAAAGAGATTAAAATAATTACAAATTCATGTTAAACTCATTAAATTATTTTGGATAATATGAAAAATGTTACTATGAAAGTTCCTCATAAATTATTTAGGGGGTGGAGGGGTTGGAAAACATTTCATTCTAAACTTTTACAGCATTATATTTAAGAGAAAAAAACAGAGCAAAAAGTACCCTTAGATTAAAAAACAATTATGCTTTGTTTGACTCAAAACCACTTTTGTTGTTGCTCTTTTTTCTTTTAGTAGAAATAATAATAACAAAAATCTTGGACCTGTTCCCTCATGGGTTTTTTTTCTGAATTCTGTGGTTTATCCAGAAAACTAAAACTTCAGTTTTATGTGAACAATTCTGTTTCTACAGAAAGACACAATAAAAAGACCTGGTCTATGACCCAGAGAGCTAACACAGCAGGTAAAAGATCAGGCACACAGTAAGACAAAAAAAAATGGTACATGATTAATTATACCTTGTATGGCTCGCTGTTGCCCATCTGCAGTGGGCAGAACTCAGGAAGACAAGTGGTTCTTCCTTGCCTTTTGCACACACATATATATATATATACAAATAATATATTATATATATTCTAAATTAATTGAGTCTTCAGTAAAAGACATCATGTGAATTCAGGATTATTAGTATCATACTGAATGATCCCCTGTGCCCCAGTTATGGCTCTCACAATCTCTTCCCTATGGTATTCTTCTGAGAGAACATCTTTCTGGATTTTGTGTGCCTGAAGCATATTGAGTGTTTTGGTTTGTTCCCCCTGGAATAATCAGAATATCTAGAAATGGCTGAGGGCCAATAATTTCAAGCTAATTGTCCAAACTAGAAGCTTAAAGGGAATATATATATATACATATATGCATCTGTATAAAGATGCAATTAAGAGGATGTGGAAAACCAGAGCTTTCGAGTCTCAAAAAAATTTGTCCCCCTGAACTGTGGAAGTGGCAAGGATGTTGTGTAGCTCCCTGAAAAGACTATCTGCTGTTTCTGTGGTTAGTCAGGCTAGCAGAGCGTTAACCACCTCATTGCAGTTCTCTGATGAAGCTGCTGGAGGTGATCAGTGTCATGTCCCTTTCATTGCTTTCTCAGGCTGTTTTTCTTAGTCTGTGTTTCTCACAGGCCTGGTTTTTAATCTCTCACAGTCAGAATACTCAGATTTAACAGCGTACCAGGTGGATACGCAGCAGGCAGTTATCTTGACCACCCAGATAACATGATTACTAAATGCTCATCTGAATTCAGGAAAGGCAGAACTCTGAGGGCCAAATTCTGTTCAACAGTGTCATAACACCACCATCTTCACTGGCCTCGAAGCACTGTCATGCCAAGGGGGAATTTGGCCCCCAGAAGATTTGTGGGAGAAGGAAAGGCAAGAATTTTCTGTTATTTGTCTAGTGTGGGAGCCTGCATTGCACTGTGCAAAATACTCAGCACTACAACTTTCAAGAAGGAGAAGTAGGGGGTAGAGAAGGGAAGAAGATGACTATGAATTCACCTTAACATCAAGCTGTGTCTTTCCAAATGTCAACCTCAAGAGGAAAGGAACTGCAGGTCAGAATGAAAAATACAGAGGAATTTAACACATAGTTTTGAAGGGAGGTGGAAAAATATCTGGGCAACAAGAAGAAAACACAATTTTGTTATAGCCTCAGAGGCAGGCGGCATTTACCATATGCTATCGCCTTCATTACACAAGGAGATAAACCCTGTGGAGTGCAGGTTGCACTGTCAGTGCACTATAGATGGTGGGGATTGCTGGCATGCCTATGACTGTGTGCCAGGGTGTCCTAAAAATGGTGTGAGTCTAAATAAAATCCAGGTTCTGTATGCAAAAATATGCATGCATAAATATGCTGGTGCCCAGTGATACTACTGCTGGGGTATTAGCACTTCATGTGATTCATAATCAGGGCAGAAAAGGTAGAATTAAAACCAGTGTGTTTGCACCTAGACAACACATTAATCAGCCCTGTAAGCAGCCAGTTAGAGTGGGATCCTTAGAGGAAAAACCTGTACTGGGTACACATTAGACATTTTGGTTAAAGTTCTTATGTTTAATCAGTTCTAGAGCAGGATGGAAAACAGGATTAATTACAGTTCCTTCCATCAGTCTCCCATACCACTGGAGTCACAAATGGTGCGCCTTTTCAGCAAAATGGCCGCCCTCAGCAGCAAGCGCAGGAAACGCTAATTGTAATTAAAGAGTTTATTTGGAATCAGAGAGCAGAGTTTTAATCAGGATGAGAACGGAGCCTTGCTGTGTGAACCTTCAGAAAGTGGTGACTGAGCAAAGTGGGCCTTTTTAAACCAGAGAGAGGGGTCTTTAAACTTCTGGAGTGGGTTTTCATCTTGATTATCTCCTCAGTGGGATATGGATGAAAATACTCACTGGGCCAATTGTTATTATTTTTCACTTACATAGTATTTACATGGCATGTCTCACTTAATGCTGTCAGAGGACTTTGCAGAGGGCAGGTAAGTTCTGTTCTGGTATTAAAATGAATGAATTAAAACCTAAAGGGACTAAGGATGCCAGCTGACATGATTATGCAAGAAGGCAGAGAGGCACTGGTGGACACAGAACTGTGCAGTGAGGCCTCCCAGATTTATACACTGTAACTCACTACATTCCATCCTGGAAAGGCATCACAATCTAGGACCACCACCATCTTGACCTCAGTTTGTAGGTCTCAGTGAAAGCCTGGAGTAAAATAACATCTCATGGGTCAAATGTATGCATGACTTTGCATGCACTCCAGTCAGCACAGGCACTTACCAGCTTGCAAGTAGAACTGCGTCCATTCAAATTCTGACTTTGGGAAAACAGAAACAGGAGGTTCTAGGTCCAGGACACCTCCATCCAAATCCTTGAAAAGGGCCTTCCTGGAGCCTTGGCATCTCTTTTCAGGAAACATGGTGTCTTCAGAGGTCTGTACACTGACAGGTAGGAGAGGTAATGTTATTATGAAGAAGAGAGCTGTTGCTTGTAATACATTTACACTGGCAACAAACACTTCTGCATATACATGCAACACCTTGATATTTTCTAGGTGAACTCACATGCCCAAGAAAAGAAAAAAATGGAAAATAAGTGAAAATGAATGAAACCCAAGCGTATCAGCTGAGATCTGACATACTGTGCAAAGAAATTCTGTAGCAATATTTATATTTTGGCATGTTTGCATAGAAACTCAAAAAAAACCCCAAAACCAAAAACAAAAACCCAACATCTTCTCTCTCCAAATGTTGGCTGGATTTGGACAGAGAAAATCATCTTCTTTCTAGTATAACATCCCCAAATCTCTTCCCTGGGGTTTGTTTTGGCCAGTGTGGACTATCATGGTCCTTAGAGCCAGTTGTACAATTGCAGTTTGGGTACCTTTGCTTCCCTCTTGGTTCTCCTGATTAGAGGAATTACAGTGATGGAACCATCACTATTCATATGCCATTAATTTTTGACCTATGGCAGATGAAATCTGTAGTTGCTGAGTGAATCGTGTATTGGCTTCTATCACACTAAGTGACCAGAAATAACTCTGCTTCAGTTTGCAGTGCTGATATGGTACAGGCTCTTCACTTCCAGCAGGTGATGGATTGTTTATTTTTGCTCACAGATTGGTGTGTGTTGTACATAGTATTTTGTTAAAAAACACTGGCTGCCCAGAAGTACCTGTTTGTCTTGTTCTTACTTCTACACTCTGGAATGGGGGAGCCTCCTGATGGGTCAGAAAATTGCACCTTCCCATGTGCAACTCAGCTTATGCAGAAGAAAGCATGAAGCAAGGTGAAATGACAGAAAGTATGAGAGAGGGACCCAGCAGGAAACACACATCTTAAATAAAGGCTTGGAGACTCCTGGAACAAGCAGGAAGAAGATTCACAGTCAGGCCACAGAGGGTCCATCTATCCAAGTTAGCCAGTTTCAGAACACATACTTTTCCCAGATCAACTGATAGAGTCTGTCCATGTCTGTAGAGTTAAATTCCCTTAGCATTCAAAACAGGGTAGTCCCATCCAAACGATCAGTTTTGAAAAGTCCTTGACCAGCTCCCAAACTATGGCATTGATTGGGTCAATGTTAGCTGGTTCATGCCAAAGCCAAGCCAATGACCATGCTAAGCGTTGAAAAGTGCTAAAACTCAAGTTCTGATGGCCTGTTCCTTGGCTCTACTTAATTTGTTAGTATGAGCATAACCTGAAGAAACAAAATAAAGAGACTTCTAGGAATTCAGAGAAGTTTGTTGCAGGTCAAGGAGCCACTTAACATTTCTAGAGCAGAAGAACACTTGAAAGAGAAAACTCATTTTAATAGGACACACTGCATAAAGATTAATGTGTTTATAAACCTATTTTGTTGGTTGTTGTTTTTCTTTCATACCCAGGTATTTGGAACTGTGTCTGAAAATATTACTGTCCTAATTTATGTTCTAATAAAAAATTGGGTTTGGAGGTTCAATGTCATTTTGGTGGTTTTGATGGGCTTAAAGTAAAGTGGACATGGATCTCACCTCAAAGTTACACTTGGTTCAGGGTTTCATCACCCAGTCACACATATCTAGTACTAAATGATTACTCAACCAGCACTGTCTCCCAGACAATGAATAGCTATTTCTCTCTTTCTAATGACAGGTTTAGATCCTAAAAATAGAATTAAACCATACTTTGAAAATAAGATTAATAAGGTTAGAGGGTTTCAGAGCATTAGTCCAAACTAGAACAAAGCTCTTTTTGGACAGCATGATAATGTATCTCAGTAAACCGCATCTAATTTTTGAATAAATTTATCCAATTCTATCATCAGTATACTCTCAGGAGGAAATTGTAAGTTTAATCACTTGAAACAGACAGAAAAGCTTATAAATTTTTATGTAGATCATTAAAGACTGGCTTTTACAGAGGGAGGTACATGAAACAGGACCGGTTTGTTGGAGGGGAACTCATCTCACCCAAGACATATATAGTACCGGTGAGATTAATAATTTCCAAGACAAGAGTCTCTATTGACTACAGAATGAGTTTAGTGTCTTCTTTAGATTACATGCCTGATTTTTGGGTCACTAAAGTGTGGTGAGCTGAATCACATGTTGAGAATCTTAAGTGCTTTCAACTGCATTTTGAATAAAGGTTTAACACAGTTTAGAGGAACTAGCCAACTGGCCATATCACTCTTATTACAAAATACAATGAGATACAATGACTTGTAATCCAGCAAAGTCCGTGGAAACATCTTCAGATTGCTACATGGATACACATTAAGTCTTGAAGAAAACTTAGAATTTCTTGGGTTCAGGTTGGAGAAAAAGCAATTACTGATATATTGAATGTGGCAAACAGATGCAGGCAGAGATTTACAGTAAAGGCAGAGAAACAAATGGGCCAATGCCCAAATCAACACAACTCAAAAGAGGTGGAGAACAAAGATAGCTCCTCTGATCCTGACAGCTAGTTCAATTCTTGAACATCTCTCAGAAGATCCAGCATTTCAACTGGTTAGGACTACCAGTGGGACAAGAAAAGTACTTCACGGTCTTGCCATATTCCCTGATGTTTCTATTTCCTCTCTTGCTCTAAGGCAATGCTCACCTTCTCTTTGAGAGGACATATCCATCAAGATACCCCCTCAGGATGGTGAAGCAGAACAATGCAGCCACAGCCTGGACCAAGCTCAGCAGTTAAAGGTGGATTAAATAAATGCATGCAGATAATGCATGAGGAGCACTGAGAGATGTAATCACCCTCCGAGGTGTGCCAGACTACTAAGAAAGCACTAGTAATCCATGTGCATTCATCATGTTTGAAAATCAACAGCTCTTCCAGTGGACTGTATCAGCAGCTCACTAATAGCATAGTACTGTGGGATGGATACAAGAGTGAAACATAATGGGAGCTGACAGGCTGGACAGGTCTCAGAAATCTACACGCAAACGAATGCCCAGAGCAAAAAGCAAAAATATACTATAAAATAAAAATTCTGGCAGAAGGCTGGAGGGTCTCTAAACATAGCAGTGTGGGACACCTCCAATTATTTTTGACTGGCAAGTGGAATCCATGTTGGATTTTTTTGCTACTTCAAGGCTTTCCTGATGTAGCCTCTGTATTGTGTTCACTGGTTGTAATAAATAAATAGGCATGTGGTTTCCATTGGATGTGGTATGTTTAAACCGCTGCAACCAGCAGTGACTTAAGGTTACAAATGAAGCTCTCCCTTCCCTCCTCCACGTTCCTCTACACACAGATGATATTCTCCCTGGGCGGGAGCAGTTCTGGCAATCACGTGACATCTCACAGCCTGCCTGGTACTGATCAACATTTCTGATGTGATCTCGCAGGCAAAAATCAAGCTCCACTTCCCTGAACAAAAGGACATTCCCCATCTCAGGGTTTTTTGCTGGAGGTCCTGACATTTTCTGATGCCTGAGGCTAAGAAGACAGAGATGCTCAGGATGGAGTCTTAAGAAATGGGATATGTGAGGCTTGTTTTGCTATACAAGTGTCAGTAAAAGGGGAAATCCAAGAGGATTGCTCTGGAGATGCACCTGGATGGAATCTGAACCTCAAATTTAAAAAAATTGCCCTAACTAAGTTTGGGATTTTTTTCTTATTTTCTTTTTTCTGGATTTGAGTTTTTATGTGAGTGTTTGTTTAATGTCTGAGCTTGCTTATTTTTACCAGACAGGAGCAGTACAAGAGCAGAGACAAAGAATGGGACTGCTCTGCAGCTAGACATCCAGGCTAAACTAATTGCTTAAACTCTTTGCAAGACAATACAAAAAGACAGCTGATACAAACAGAGGTGAGGATAGTCCCAAAACTGTAGGTGCTTTTTTTTCAGAAACCATTGAAAAGGATAGTTCAAAATGAAGCATATTACCTTGCTGGATGAAAGTAAAACTTGTCCTTCTCATTGACATGTAACATCCTTGATGTCTCTGCTGTGATAAGAGGCATGATGTCTAAATGATCAGCATTTGACATGATACAGACATCCCTGTCTTCACTGTGGCAGCTCTTTGTAAAACCAGTAAAGGTGACTTCTGCCAGGGATTAAGAGAAGATCAAGTAAGGAAAAGTAGTTAGAGGAGTGCCAGAACTAGAGAGAGAAAGGCTCTGTTCTATTTTCCATGTTAAATCGCTCCCATATATATATGTACAAATCATTTTTAAATCAGTCTAATTGCACTGCTCATAGATCTTCAGTTGGCTTTAAAATATTCCATGGCCAAGTTATATCCTAAGTTGACAAAAACCAAGTCATGCCCATAGGAAATGAAAGCAAAGGAAATAGTAAATGAAAAAGAAACAAAACCAAGAGTGATTAATAATTTTTCAACTTAATCAGTAAGAACCAGTTTGTTGACAACCTGCCTTGGATCTTTTATCCACTTGCCAGATATTAATATAAGATAAGCTGGGTCTGGTGACATGTGCTTGGCTCTGGCACTGAACGCTTGTACAGCTACAAAATCCATGTTTTGCTACAAATTTTCTGTGAGTCCCTGAGCAAGTCTATTTGTCTTTTTCTGTCGCTCTTATTCTTCAGTAAAAAGACGATAATGTACTTTCTTACAAAAGTAGGTAGCAGTGAGGGATAAAGTCATGAAAAAATGTGAGGCATTTAGATCCCACCACGGCAACCTGCTATCTAGGTTCTGCTATATACAAATATTACTCTGGGGACAGTAAAAGTCATTTGAACCAAAGATGCAGGATATATAACTGACTTTTATCCCTCTTGTGTAATCCCTTATAACAATAAAAGCCATAACTGTTTCTGTGCAGCTGTAGTCATTATGTTCTACGCAAATTCTATACAAAGTGTGCTATTCACTTCTCAAACTTAGTACCTTTATTTAACTAGAGATAACTGTAGATCAGAGAGATGAATCAGTGGAAAAATAGCAGCGAAGGCAGGCATGTTTGAAGTAAAATATATACATAGCGCATGACATAATTATACTGCAGTAGATTCAGAAAGTGAAAAATGCCAAATAATTTTTTTTTTTTAATTTAACTGTATTGAACTGAAGAATTCTGTTATTAATTCCACTGATGTGAGGATTTCCTCACCACATCCATTTGTGGGTATGGAAGGCTGCAACTTCAACTGGAAAAATGTAATTAGTTAAGAAAAACAGTGACAGAATAGTCTGGCCACTGGACGTGGAAGACCAACCTTTCAACTTCATGAGTCCCAAGACTTTTGGACAATGCCCAGTTTTGTGCCATGGGTTATCTGGCCTTTGACTGGGAACAGTGGTAAATGTAGGCCATAAAATCCCAACACGGCCTCCTAGAGGGTAATGTGGTGGTCGATCCTTGGCTGTTAGATCAGCTGAGTGAGGTTTGATCCTGTCTCTGATGCAGTCAAAAGTTGAGCTTGTTGCGACAATGACGGAGTTTCTAAGTTCTATGAATCTTTTCCCTGTGTGGCATTGTTTAGCATAGAGACAGTACACTACTGGCATGAGACCCACTGTGTTGTCCACCAGCACCACATTGTCCAGGATGACGCTGCTTCCAAGGTGGAACATGACACCATAGTCATAATTCTTATAAGACAGAAAACCTGTGATTCTAGTGCAGGTCTGAAATTCATCTCCCTGGTACAGATGAATACCATGGAGGCTTGAATGGGCAATGTTGTTGCTGCAATACTCTCCATCTAGCAAACACTCTTGGCCCCTGATATGAAAGCCAATTCGCTCAGATCCTGCCACAGCATTGCCACAGAGGGAGACACCAATGACAAGGTTCACCTTGATGCCAGCAACCCAGTTTAATAAGTCTTCTGGCTGCCTGCTCAGAATAACAAGGTTCCTGGTGAGAGAATGATTTTGCCCTTCCAAATCGATGCCAGGTCCAACCGTGTTGAACACCATGTTATCGTGCAACAAGATCCAGTTGCTCATGACTGCTTTAATGCCAGCTCCGCAGCTACCATTAATGCTGGATGACACCACTGAGGACCCTTGGGATATATTCCTGAATTCAACAGCAGAAAGCTGAGGAGGTCCAAAGTTCAAAAATTCAACATTTAAGAGTTGAAGGACACCTGCAATTAGATAAATATAGTGAAATAAAAGCTTACAAAATTACCTAAAACTGGTATGTATGACACCCATTTAAACAGCACTCAGGCATATAATAGCAGACAATCTTTGTCAGTGTATTGCCAGTAATGGGTATTTGTTCATAAATATGTATAAAGTTATAGTACAAACCAACTAACCACAAAACAGCCCCTCCTAAAATACATTGCATTATTTATATTATTAATACTCATGTTTCACACATGTCGCACAGTCAGTTTGCATAGAACTGCATAGTACATGTGAATGGATGCACCTGGTGGTAGACTGTGTTTCCTTGGGCAGAACTAGTCGGATGGATGAGGAGAGGTGAATCTCAACTACCTTCAAACACCGTCCCACTGGAGTCTGTAAATCGTCCCACCAGCATCCTCCCAGCACAAGTCACATCAGACTTGATCTGTATGTTCCGTGTGAGGAGTCCAACCTCTGCAGCCAAAGGGATGCGTCTACCATCTTCTGTGTCATGGAAATGCCCTGGAGAGTTTCAAGAAACAAAATGTGATAAGTGTCTATCATACCTATAAACCAGTGCTTTGAGGGACATAAAGCCTGACAGCTTATGCACAGCTTCTCTGTAGAATCTGCACTGACATTCAGGTGTGTTTTTCCTCCAGCACTCTCTACATGCATCAACACAAAACCAGAAAGGCCACCTGCCCATCAAATATTCACCATGCACTTGTATTTTACCAACATATTTCATTTTTAGAAAAAGGAGGTGCTAAATCTTTTCCCTGCGGTGTGCAGCTGCCAAATCAATGAACAGATTCACGCTTCGTTTTTTCTAAGCTATATGTGCTGGAGTTAGTTATTCTTCAGTACACTGCAGAGTTGATCTCCATGAATTCTTGTTAGGATCAGACCAATGGCAATGCTAAAAACCAATTTGCTAAGGAGTTTTGGTTGTGTGTGTTTTCTAAATAAAGTCTTTCTAAATGAGGCTTTTGAGAGAGTTTATGCAGATGTCTAGCGTGGAATTAATCTCAGGTGACTTTAGATATCTACAGATATGATTTAGTTATCCAAACTGGTTTTATGTACAATGGAGAGCAACTCTCAAGTGCAATTTGTTATCTATTTTATACGTCTGCTTTAGGGGGCGATGAAATACAGGTGAGCAGTATGTATTTTTCTGCTTTGATTATCAAGGGCTCTGAGAGTGACTAGCTCACGTGTGAACATTTACTGCAGATATTTACATTTGCCCAAGTGAATCCCAGTATTTACATAGCTATTAATTCTCCCATAAGTCCTTTTTTTTCCACCTATATCGAACAACTGCTGCAGTACTCAATGTGTATGCAAACATTTAATCTCAAGATACATTTTTATATCTACATTAGCTAAGAAAATAAGTTAAGAACCATTCTCTGGCCCCAAGACTGACTGGCAGGTTTCTTCCTTCCCTGCAAAATAGAAAGACCATGCATAAACTATTGGAAATGGGCTCTAGATGTGCTATCTTTTGAACTGCTTTTTTTTTTTTAAATGCAGTTTTCACACAAAACTATACCATGGAGGCTACTATTGATTAACGCTACGGATAATCACAGAACAGGGTTCAGTTCCAAGTAAAGCTTTGTTTACTAACACAAGTATAGCCATTTAAAACACAATATTTCTGAGCCTTTTTATTAATCATACCAACTTCTGTGCCTACTAGTTTGAATAAAGACCAAATTAAAAAAATATTGCTATGCACAGGAAAAATCCTGGGTTTGGAGCTTCAGAATTTGACTTGTTATTAAAATTCTTTTTTAAAAAAAAAAAAAATTAAGTAGATGGTAATAAATTTACCTTATACTCTGAAATAAAAGTAAAGAAATTATCAACAATACATCACTTTTTCCATTTAAATGCAGATCCTGTGTAATCTACAGAGGAAATAGAGCTATATACAGATTTTATGTTTGTTTACATATTGGATCACAAATAAACACATTAGTTTCATGCCATAGAATTAATAAAAGTTTGTACTTTAAACTCTATTAATCTAATTACTTTGAAATTTGAAAAAAAAAAAAAAATCAGTTTTTGACACACCACAGAAACGGTGCAAATGGCCTAAAAATATCTGCTCTTTTTTTTTTCCTTTAAAATTTCAGTTACTTTCTCTCTCTGTTAACCAGTTCTACTTAAGACATGAAACATACAGAAGTTTTCCAAAAGTATTCAGCACTGAATTAATTCTATTTCCAGAAATTCATGTTAGAATCAGCTATTCTATGCAATGCTGAGAATGATGTCTTCAGTACCAAAACACCAAGAAAAAAGCATAGGGAGAAAGAAATGAAGATATGCCAATAAAGTAGAACTGATCTTGGTGAGATATGAAATGGAAGGTCAATGCTTCGGAAAAAAACTGTCTCAAATGGAAAGACAGATTCTTTACCAATATGTCTGTGCAGAAGGCGCTCATGAATCCTTATGCTATGACCATTGACTTCTTTCAGTGTAACTACTTCAGCTTGGTGGGCTTCATAGGAGGAAGAGCTGATCACAATATCTCCACCGTGATTCCAATCTACTTCTTCCCTCACAAAAATCCTGTAATTCCAAGATATTAAATCAATGTCATTACGTTTATGAGAGTTGCGCTTACAGATTTCCTAAAAAATTAACAACAGTTTTGCCTAGGCAGATCTCAGAAAGAATCCACAGGCTACGCTCTAGGAAAAACCCCTTTAAGGCTTTCTGCAAAAACAGATGTCTAAAATATGCGGGAGGAAATTAATCCTGAAACATCTATTTCACACCACTGACTAATAAGGTAATACAGTTCTAGTACAGAGTTGCAGGGCTCAAGTTGCCTACCAAAGACATGTCAGACCATTTTCGGTGCCACGAATACCTTATATAGTCAGTTTTGGACTTAGACAACAATATGTAGGTGTCCATGTGTAGGGGTGTGTGTGTGCACTTGGCATTCAAACTTCCACTATAGTTGATCGGTACAGTTGATAGTGGGCAGAATGCAATTCAGCTCTCTGAACTGGCACATAGAGCAGGATTTGATTCCTTAAACAAGAGCACCTCTTGCTATCTGAGATGTTCCAGGATATCTAAGATCTGATAGGACTTGTTCATGGAGCATTCCTGGAGACACAGGTGGAAGCCATGGATGGGACTCAAAGGCATCTCATATGAACCCAAAGGCACCTCAGATGAGTCTAAAACCTATGTTTAGATACATGAATCCTGCCCTTGGTACCTGAATAACCCTCTAGGCTCCAGCACCTAGAACTCTGCTGACTCTAATGGGAGCTTAAGTACTTTTTTGAACATTAAAAAGACACCTACATTTATCTGTTTAATCCTGAACAGAAGGTGCCCCTTTGCATTCAAAGTCATATTTGTAGCTCAGGATTTTTTTTAGCTTCACATAGAGAAAATAAAAGCATTTAGTGAAAGCAAAATGGATAATGATCAGTGTTTATATATATTTGATGAACACCTTTGCAGGTGTGACTGGTGCTGGCCAGGTGATGATCTATATTCCTCTGGTAATTGTTGAGAAAACAGGCTACTGAACGAATTCAGAGAATGCCTCATCATGCAGTCAAGAGTGACAGAAGTGCAGAGAGGAAGGAAAGTCCTAAAGGGATGTAACTAGTGAGCTATGTTGCCAAGTTTTCCTAGTGTCTCCTCTCTCAGTTTTTTTCAAAGATGAGTTAGGCTCAGGATGAATGCTTTCAGTTTTCAGCACCTGTGAACATTCATTAGAGAAGTCTACCAAAATTTTGATTTTTTTTGCTTAGATGAAGCACTGAATATCTTCTGAAATGGCAGGAGAGTGCTAGAACGACTGAAAACTATGTATTGTTCAAGGTTAAATGCACTGGCAAAGAGGAAGCAAAACCACATTGAGGAAGAGTAATTGTGACATATATTCGGGATTTTTGACAGTTCACATGCAACCCATACTAGAAGTTGAATCTTAAGCCTGTTCCCAGGCATACACTCCAATAACAATTTATGTCTTGCAGACCCAAATTTAACTTTTTTGACTCTTGCATTTCAAAGTCTAATAAGAGGAATCAGTAAACAAATGAAAATATGGTCTGTAATATACACCATCTAAGATACTAATCCATTGAAATACTAATTAAGGTTTTCGCTGTAAGTACTTTTTTTTCTTCTCCTTCTTTTTGAAAGCATAAGTCCTTCCCTAACTCATGTGCTGATTCATGATGGAAAATATATGGAGCAGCTTCTCTCAGTCAATAAAAAAGCCACTTCCTTCAGCTTTCATATTCTAGCACTGACTTGCTTATTTCCTGTATCTAACCACATTAACTCTTAGCTTGCTCTTAGTAAACCTTTCATGATAAATAACTTTGGGGTTTTTTGCTTTTTCTTTCTTTTAACAATGGAAACAATTTTTTCTGAGATATTTAAGGTGGATGAATAAACTCCAAATACTTGTATCTTAACACTTCACGATATTTCACATAAAACATCTGGGCAGCAGACCAATACTAGCCTGGATCCCTTTCATCCAAGTATTTCACTGGCATGCTTCAGTCAAGAATCTGTTTACTCTGAACTCCCATCCTAATCAGGGAAAGAGAAGAATTTCCAGAGGGTGATTCTAATGTTGCATGGTTTGAATCCACATCTGGAAGTATCTGTCTTTCCATTGACTGTACAGCAATCCTAAACAATTAATCTACACTAGACACTCAACTGCGTGAGACCCAAAACCAGACAAATCCTACTGGTAAGGTCTTTGTACTTCCATTGCCATCTTTACAATGAGTTTCCAAATAATTCCCTAAATGCTGATATTTCACCTCTATCCAGATAGAAACTCTTCCAATGAGTTTTTGCTAGGCCTGACTAACAGAATTTTTTTCTTGAATACACATATTTCAGTTTAAAAAGAAGCACTTGAAAGAATTAGACCAAAAGGCAATACCAATTTTGTGTAACAGAATCAAGGATGAGAGCTCCAGAGAGGGCAAGGTAGGTGCCCACCCACCCCAACTAATGGTCGGTGCACGTACAGAGGAGAAGCAGACATGTTCTCTGGTTCAGATGAAAGGTTTGAACTCCAGGCCATATATACCTGTTCACTTAACATCTATGGCAAGTCTACTTAACGTGCCTTAGGTGATGGTTTTGGCTAAGCCTTCAGACTGAATTCATGGGTAAGTGATGATGAAGATGAATCTGCTGCAGGGACTGTGAAAGCTTATGGATGGACAGCATCAGGAAAGAGAAAAAGTAGCATTTCAAAGCTATTTTTGCCAAGGTTAAGTGAAAATGTGTCTATACCTCGGAAGACTCACATCCCAGACAGAAACCTTACTCTTCAGGCTATGCAGGCAGCCTTATATTCTTTGAGCTAATTGACATTAATTATATACACCAGAAAGATTGACTCTAATAGGAGCAATTAATATGTTCACTCCAGAAAACAATTGATAAAGGACTGATCTAAGATGCTGAAGAACATGATTTGTATGGGGAAGGGGAGTTGGGAAGGGGAGTTGGGAAGGGGAGTTGGGAAGGGAAGGGAAGGGAAGGGAAGGGAAGGGAAGGGAAGGGAAGGGAAGGGAAGGGAAGGGAAGGGAAGGGAAGGGAAGGGAAGGGAAGGGAAGGGAAGGGAAGGGAAGGGAAGGGAAGGGAAGGGAAGGGAAGGGAAGGGAAGGGAAGGGAAGGGAAGGGAAGGGAAGGGAAGGGAAGGGAAGGGAAGGGAAGGGAAGGGAAGGGAAGGGAAGGGAAGGGAAGGGAAGGGAAGGGAAGGGAAGGGAAGGGAAGGGAAGGGAAGGGAAGGGAAGGGAAGGGAAGGGAAGGGAAGGGAAGGGAAGGGAAGGGAAGGGAAGGGAAGGGAAGGGAAGGGAAGGGAAGGGAAGGGAAGGGAAGGGAAGGGAAGGGAAGGGAAGGGAAGGGAAGGAGGGAAGGGGGGAAGAGGGGAAGAGGGGAAGGGAGGGAGGGAGGGAGGGAGGGAGGCTGGCTCAGCTTTGTTGTTCAGAATTAAAATTAATCTAAAAATAGTATCATTTTCTTGCAAGATGTAACATAGTTGTTCTTTTTCTACCTAGACATAGTTTAAACAGAGCCTGTCACAAAGGAAAAGAGTAATACAACTCATAGGAACTTTAATACAAGTCATAGGAACAGGAGCCAAAACTTAATATTTGGAGGCATATTTGGGAAAAATACCACCTTTCATTGCCAGGATCAACGTTAGTTCCCAGATGTGTCCAAGATGTCTTAGGATATGCACTATAAATTTGCACTTGTCCATAAACCCCTGGAAAGAACAGAAGCAGGTGTTCAAAGGTTAGGGGAAAGAGAGACTTGAGAAGAACTGAACCAATAAATAAATACAGGGAAATCTTATATTTATTAAAGAATGTGACTATATTTTATGAAAAGTGTAAGAACAACACATAGCCTCCACTTGCAATACAAAGGGAACTAGAAATAAATCATTAATAAAGTAAAATGACCATCACATGTAAACACAAGAAAGGGGATGGTACCATAGAAGTCTCATTATCTCAAACTGGAATTGCAGGCAAAGGTATCTACCTTAAAAAATAAATCTACCCAAGTAAACAAATTAAGTAAAAACTCCAGGAGTGAACAATACAAAAAAAATTGCTCAGCTATTATTTATTTTTCTGATCTGTGAAAAAAATCACTATTTCTTTCCAGAAAGGCGATCCAAAAGCAGCACAAAAAGCCAAAATATAGGAACTATTCATATAGATGACATGTTCCAAGAAGATTACATTTGAAGCATGAAAAAAATTCTGAATTCCTGTATTGAAATGTTTTGTTTCAATTTGCTGACCTGATCTGAAACCTTTCAGTTTGAGTAAGTTTAACATTTGTTCTGAATCTCTTATAGTGACAGATTGTTTCAGAGGAGTTGTTCTTCAAGTATTTAGTGAACCCATTTTACTGCTTGGGTTAATCTCCTCCATGGACAACTTTTTCCATGACATATTGTGCCATTATAGTCCAAAAGCAGACTGCAGCAAGCATTGGTAATGCAACCCTGATTATCCCACCAAGACAGACATTCAGAAAAACTTCCATGATCTTGCATTTGCTGTGGTTTAAGAGGATAGGGTGAACAGTTGTGAAGTCTCATTTGATCTGTGATAGAGTGCTAAACTGCAGCAATGCATCTGTCTTCTTTTCTAGCCCCTAAAATCACAGGAAGTCGAATTGCTAGCTCTTGCTATACTTCAACTCCTAAGTAATTTAGACTTAAAAAACCCCTCAGAATCCATTTCCTCTGACAATTAGGTTTCTGTCTTGCCTTCCAAACATTCCACTTAGCTATTTGCTAGAAGTTTGTAATTACTTGGTCAATGTGTGCAATAGTTTCTCAATGTCACTATCAATCAGAAACAAATTGGGGTTTTTTGTTTGTTTGTTTGTTTCTCTGAATTTCTTTAATATTCTACAAATACTGATCCAGGCAATTTCTTTTGATAGTAGTTTGAATTTCTATTGTCTTTACAAAAGTTCAGCAATAAACAAAGTCTTGTAATACTCAAGTATTGTTTAAAATATATTTTAAAACATAAAAAAATAGAAAACATTTAAAAAAGAGAAAACTGAAAAGTCAACATTTCTTTAACCATAATTATATGAGGACATGTAAAAGTTAACATAAACCTTCTTTTGTCCATCTTTCTATGGGTCCAAATGCTTGGAAATATTTAATATGTGTATTTGGATCCATCTAGAAATTCATCTCACTTAAGTCAGGCATTTAAAAATAGTGATATGAGTTTAAGTTCATCGTCTTAGCCTGGAAACTTGAGGGCAATTTGTTTCATCCTAGGAGAGACCAAAGATAACTGAGACCAAATACCCTATGGCAATGTGCATTTCTCTCCACTCAACAAGGTCATCTTAGTTTTAATACCTTCAACTTTGACAAATACCTTTTACAAATCTCAAGTCTAGAACCAAGACAAACCCTTGTATATGTGTATAAGTCCTTTGAAGTCCTCTCTAGTTTCTCATATAAAGACTTCAGGATTTGATCTGATTAGTTGCTCACTTCTGTCAAATTTTACCTAAACAAAATCTCCACAGAAAATCCGTGAATTGGCCTGGTGAAAGTTAAAAATTTTAGCTCAGAAAATATATGTAACTTTGTTAGATGTTTTCCTGTATGATACAATAACAGCCTCAACAACATGGTTTCCTATGAAAAAGTGAACTCATTTTTCATACCAATACTCCCTGGGTGGACATTTATTTCCTCCAGACGATCACAGTAAATCCCTTCAGATGCCCGAAGAAGGACCAGCAGCTTTAAATCCCTTTCTAGGGGATGTTGGAAAGAACCTGCAATAAAAATAAAACAACAACAACCCACCACAGAGGTATCAGTGGCTTTTGTAATGCTGAACTTGAGAAGGAACTGGGGTGTGTGAATCCAGATTTAAAAGTCTAAATGGCTGAACTAGTGTTTCCCTTATTAGCCCATTTTTGCCTTTCTGCTCCTTTACAATTTCACCATTTTCCAGGTAATCATGAGTTCTGCAGCCAGGATGGGTAAAATAGACTTTCAGACCAATGGAAAGATTGAGGGAAAAGAGTAGTGGAAAAGAAAATGCCCAAGAAGTTTTGGTGTGTGTGATGGTGCTCTTATCTTGTGGTAATAAGTCTGTACAGTAAACTGTATTCCAACTGTGACTTCATTTATTTCACCAAGGGTAGTTTATAGTTTCAGAAGAAAATGGCCCAGCACTAAACAGATACTAAGGAGGAAAAAGTAGGACAGTTTTTGCCCTGGAGAAATGTATGAGGAGTCCAGTAAAAGAGTTCGGCGTTCCTTTAAAATTAGAGATTAAATCAATTATGCAACAGAAAAATGCAGCAGATGTAGAACTAAAAAATATATACATATCTGTACAAAATTAGCTGGCCTGTCATGTTCTTTTTATACTTAAAAATTACTAGTTTGGAAAAGAGAGTTGATTTTGTATCCTAAAGAAACATTCCTCTTTGAGAGTATTTTTTAATTAAGTGAAATGAATAAATTCATTGTCCCCCACCAGTGTCTGACTGGTATCTGTGGATATTTAAATTATTTGTACAGCTTTTAACTGGGTAAAAGACAAACAGTACAAGACTTGCATGCTCCCCATCTAATATACATCACACCAGCGAGCTCGTATCTTCTCTGGGGACATGGAGGGAATTTGATTTTACAGTGTCCATTGTCCATCCAAACCATCTTTGACTTGTTTAACTCAATAACTGTTGTTTGAACAGAAGAAAACCAGGACTAGGGCTGTAACCAAATATTACTTTCACAAAGCAAAACTAGTGATAAGCACTTTTGCCACTGATGCACTAGGTTAGACATATATCCACCTACAGCAGCGGAAGAGTTAAGTAGACATTTGTGTGTATTTTTGTACGCAGAGTGATTGTTTTCCTGCTTCACCTTCACAGCAAGTTGTGATTTCAAATAGTCAGCCTGAACATACCTTTCCCAATCCTCAGGTCAACCTTACCCCCTGGGATAAAGTTATTGCACTGAAGACCAAAGAGAGAATCAACAAAAATGTTTGGAGGCCTTTATATTGATCTTACAATGTTATTCACAATTACCATTACCTAATCATGATTATGTCCCCTTAAAGTAGGGGATTATTATTAATTATCATTATGGATTACTGTTGGTGTTATTATTGGTGCTATTATTCTACTCCTGTTCACAAAGCATTTACTAATTCTTCTAGTTTAGTCAGTTACAAATAGCTATGTGATATATCCAATTCTCAGCTCAATTTTAAAACAATTTTTAACTAGGCTTCTAGGCTTAAAAATCATAGACAAATGCTTGCAAATGGGGATTTTAAAGGCTTGAATTGGAAGGTATCACTCCTTTAAAAAAATTACATCTACATTTGGCTAAAATTTGTGAATTTTAATCCTAAAGAGCATGACAATACGTTAAAGAATGTTACCCTTGTTAAAGGAAAAACACACAAAATAAAAATATAATCAGACTGAGAAACAAAGAAGTTATAATAAAACTATTCATAATAACTTATCACCATATTAAATCCTCAGAAAAGAAATCAAGAAATGGGAAGCATAATGTTCACAGAAATTCTTCAGTGGCTGGAAACTGTAAATAGTATATGACACAAAAGAACACAGGATATATCTTTGAGTAGAAAAAATAGATTTGTTTTAAGTCTATTTAGATCAAAAATAATCTTAATGCTAGCTTATTTCCATTAATAGTTCCATGGTTTTAAATCAATGGATTTCAGTAACTTGAATGCAAGTGCTGCAGAAGAGTTGGCCCAGAAACTCATTGAGCTATTCCGGCAGAATTTTCAGTAATTTTGGGATCACTCACGATGTCTCAGAATGCTCGAAGAAAGCTAATATTGTGCCAATATTTCAAACAAAGATAAAAGTAAGAGCCCCCGGTAATTACAGGCCCATCAACTTGACACTGATTCTAGGGGAAAAATAAATAAAAATGGAATGTCCAACTCTGAACACAATTAATAAATCATTAAAGGTGGATGATATAATTAATGCCAATCAACCTGTTTTATAGAAAAAAAGTCCTGTGAAACTTCCTTGATATCATCTTTTAATGAGATTACAGGTTTAGTTGATAAAGATAATAGCTTTGATATAATATAATTGGCTTCTCCAAGGCACTTGACTTAGTAGCACAAAACTTGCTGATTAACAAACTACACTGGTTCAACATGAACATGGCACATGTTAATTTACAGGCTGACTGACTAGAACAGGGGCTTTGACGAAAACAGGTCTGGTCTTGCAGGTCCTGTGGTGTGCTAATTTTCATCAGTGACCCAAAGTGCTGTGAAGATACTGAAAGCAAGAAGAAAAGATGACACAAATGGGGAAAAAAAAAAAATAATTAAAGACATGGGCCAGCAAAGTCAGCAATAATTTGGAAGTGAAGAATTAGGAAAGAAAGAATGTTCAAAATATAAGACACAGGTCTTGAAAAGGTAATGCTCTCTGTGTGAATGGATGAAGAATGAAGGAAAACAAAGGGAAAAGATGAGTAAGGTCTGACATATGCACTTTGGCTTATTCTAAATACAGCCCTAAAGAATGGCTCATGAAAATGAAGATATGGAAATGGCAGCTACCACAGCTTACTCATAGGGAAATCCAAAATAGTTAATGCACATAAGTCACTGGGGCTGGATAAGTTTCATCAACTTAAGAAGTAACTGGCACATGAAATCACAGCTCTTGTAATAAGTAGTTTTGTTAAAACTACCAAGTTGTCATGAACACTGGAATCATAACTTCTGAAACACATATGTGAAGGATCTGGGCTTTAAGTGCCTGTCTTTGAACTCTGGAGGTGAAAACTTCACATTACTTGTCCCACTTTATTGTGGTGAACAAGTCCTACATAAGATCACATCAAACTGTCAAATTACCCATTCTGTCCATGGGACGCACAGAAACGGATCCCACTTCACTGGAAGGCTTACCAACTGGATGAACGACCTGGTTGTTCATAAGGTGAGATAATAAGGCACTGCTAGCAGAGAAACAGAAAAAAGGCAATTGCAACCAAAAGCTGGCAGAGCGTCTGGTGAGATGTACAGAAAAGGTGGTGAGGGACTAAAGACAGCGTACGCACAAAATAGGCAGGGTTTCCTCAAATGTGTGTTCTTCCAACTGGAAAGTTTATCAGGAATTTGAAGTGTTTGGTTATCTGTCCAGATACAACACATACCTGCTAGCCTGAGCAGTGCTCCTGAGCAGTGTTTTGTCCACTCTGGATATCTCAGGTATTTCTTCAGTGCAGACACAAGTCAAACTGTTGGTGTGTACACCGCAACCGTGCAATTTCCTATGCTTTCCTGTGCTTTCTGCACAGACACTGCACAGTGGGTTTGTGCCTTCACTGTCTGTCTGATGATAGATGTTACGTCAAATGGCCTCACTGCAAGGTGTGCGACTTTCTAGAAGGGGTATCTAAACCTAAACTTCCAGGGAGTGCTGGCACTGCAATGCATGCCCTACAGAGTGCAAAAAAGCCCCATATATGATAATCCTATGTATAAGAAACAACTTATGCTTCTAATAACATCACCACTAATTACATACTTTCCTGAAAAAGTGTGAGGTCCAGCTGCCTGGATTGCAGCACAGAACTGTTAGCACAATAGTTGCAGCTGGTTCATAATTCTTCATCAGGTCTAACCTCTGGAGACAATAAAACACTACTATGTGAAAATAGGGGGAGAAAAAAAAAAAAAAAAAGGAGAACAGAAAAAGAGGTGTGTTTTTTCTATCCAGATTTTCACTTATTCTGGACTGTAGCCTGTATCTAGTTTGCTGTTGAGTTTCAAAGGCATTTTCCATTGTTTTCATATTTCAGTTTCATTCCAGATGTTCTTCCTGACAGTTTTCTGTTGTGTTTTTTTCTTTTTCCATAGCAAACCCCATTCAATTCTTTCCTAGAATGGTGGGTGTTTCCTCCCTTCTAGCCTTTCCTTTCTTTACCACATAACACTTTGTAACAGCTGTTGTATATAAGAAAAAGGAAATCTCTGAGATAACAACCCCTCCCTTCCATTGGCAAATAGATTTTGCTAAGTATCTTGCTGTGGCCATCTCTACTGTTAGTTCTGTGTATCCTGAATCCAAAACTTCTTGGACTCTAGTTACCCAGCTATTTTGAGTCTATTGTCACCAGAAAGTCTGAAGAGTTTTTATTCATGGTCAATACACAGCTGGATAGTCACCTAGTGTTGGTTCTCCTTCCTGAGCTGTTCCTTCAGGTGTTCAGACTGCACTCTGCAAAGAAGCCTGTAAAAACAGCTTGTAACAAGGAAATGTCATATAGGTTGCCTCTTACAGGTGGTGCTGCCAAATAAACAGAAGAGATGAGATGGATAGGTGTGGAGTAAGAATCAGCAGCCAGAATTGAGAGATGAATGTTCATCGAATAAGAAGTGAAACACGTAGGATGGGATTCAGTTGCCTAAATTTAGATGTCTAATGCCATCTGAGTGTCCTAGTGCCCTCCAAATCCACTATGTGAGGTTGGCAGATACAAGACAGGGATCAATGACAGAACAGTGGCTTTTTAAGCAGAAGCTGGAGGCCAGATAGGAAACCTGAGGGTGCCCAATGTGATACAAACACAGTTAGACAACTGAACCATGTTTCCAGGGAGATTCATTCACCTACATCTAGGTTTCTTAATGGAGATGTTTCCACTTTCTCTGGCTGTCTGAGCTAGCAAAGATCAGACAACACAGCACAGACTGTAACTGCACTAGATACCTCTGTCAGCCAGTCCCACTGTGCAGTGGCTCTGCTGACTGTATTGACTAACTCTCTACTGAAACAGCCAGCTCACATGTTGATGTCCACATGTTATGGCTAAATATGCCTATGTGAACCCAATCCTTTCCCTAGACGGTACGATCACTCGGTGGATAAGGAATTGGCTGGATGGTCACACTCAAAGAGTTGTGGTCAACAGTTTGACGTCCAAGTGGAGAGCAGTGACGAGCAGTGTTCCTCAGGGGTTTGTGTTGGGACCGACGCTGTTTAACACGGTGCTGTTGGAGACATGAACAGGAGGATTGAATGCACCCTCAGCAAGTTTTCTGATGACACCAAGCTGTGTGGTGTGGTCAAGATGCTGCAGGGAACGGATGTCATCCAGAGGACCTGGACAGGCTGGAGAGGTGGGCCTGTGCAAACCTCATGAAGTTCAACAAGGTCAAGTACAAGGTCCTGCACATGGGTCAGGGCAATCCCAAGCACAAATACAGGCTGGGTGATGAGTGGATTGAGAGCAGCCCTGCAGAGAAGGACTTGGGGGTTTTAGTGGATGGAAAACTGACTTTGAGCCAACAATGTGCACTTGCAGCACAGAAAGCCAACCGTGTCCTGGGCTGCATCAAGAGAAGTGTGGCCAGCAGGTTGAGGAAGGGGATTATCCCCTTCTACTCTACTCTCGTGAGATCCCACCTGCAGTGCTGTGTCCAGCTCTGGGGCCCCCAACATAAGAAGGACATGGATCTGCTCAGGCAGGTTCAAAGGAGGCCATGAAGATGATCAGGGGGCTGGAGCACCTCCCCTGTGAGGACAGGCTGAGAGAGTTGGGGGTGTTCAGCCTGGAGAAGAGAAGGCTCCGGGGAGAACGTATAGTAGCCTCCCAGTACCTGAGGGGGCCTACAAGAAAGCTAGAGAGGGACTTTTTACAAGGTCATGTAGTGATAGGACAAGAGGCTTTAATCTGAAAGACAGTAGATTTAGACTAGATGTAAGGAAGAAGTTCTTTACTATGAGGGTAGTGAGACACTGGCACAGGTTGCTCAGAGAAGCTGTGGCTGTCTCCTCCCTGGAAGGGTTCAAGGCCAGGCTGGATGGGACTTTGAGCAACCTGGGCTAGTGGAAGGTGTCCCTGCCCGTGACAAGGGTGTGGGACTAAATGATCTTTGAGGTCCCTTCCAACCCAAACCATTCTGTGATTCTATGATCAGTTAAAGGAAACTAAATGGCTTGGAAAGGGTAAAAGCCAAACAGACAAAGGCTGAGAGATTAATTGAAGGGGATGCAGATGGTGCAATGAACTTTTCAAACCACTTTTTATGTGATCAGGGATGAAAAATTGCTCTCCATACATCAACAGCATTCCATTTTCATGCAATTTGAATAGTTGTGCAGGAATGTTATGTTACTGCAAGATGGAACTCAGCTCATAGCTAAAGATGGGAGCTACACAATAGAGGTACTGGAGAAGTTTGAAAAGATAGTCAATTGGTGAAACTCACTTGTGCCCTAATTGTTGTTATAAGACTGAGAAATTATCATCACTAACACATGTCCATTTCATGAAGTACAGTGATTTACCCCCTGGGATGTCAATATGGGGGTTCTTACTAGTACTGAAAAGAAGGGGAGTGAATGTATTAGAGCTCTTACCACAAGCACGATAAGAGACATCAGAAATGTCTGGGGTTTCATCTCCAGACAATCAAGCCATGAGCTAATGATGACCTTAGGCATCTTGCCTCAAATGAGTGACATGACTGACAAGCAGCCATCATGAGATATGCAAAAATAAGAATGTGACAAGCTGAGACTAAAAAGAGAAATCCTATCGGATAATTACTTGGCGAGTTCTACTCTAAAAAGCAAAAATAGCCTGCCAGCAAAGAGCAGCTCAGTACAGTGGAGTTCAGGATGAGTCCAAAGGATCAATTTGTGCAAAACGAACCAGCATTTTCTGCAGCCTTATCAGGAGCTGAGGGCTTTGTTCAGCAGTGGAACAGGGCGCTTTCTGCGCATACCATCTGTGTTTTAATGCTGACTTATGAGTTAAAACGAATGGAAACATCCCAGCCAAGAACCGAAAAAAAACCTCTGAGATGTTGAGCTCAACATTTCTTTTCTTATACTGACACAGGTGTGCTAATGATATATAGCAAATTGCTTAATCTCTCTGAACCACAAATTCTCCTCTATAAACTGGAAAAATAGCTATTTTTTTTACAGCATGGCAACACAGGGAGGTAGAAATAAATGGTGTTCCTAAAATGATATTGCAAATATTACCATCAAAGAAGAGACTTTGAAATTTTACATGAAAAAGAGAAGCTCCTTATCTGGGAACTAGGACTACTAGAGCAGAAGTAATCAGAAAGTCTCTTGGGGTCCAACAACACTGAAGGGCTAGAAACACCGGAGAAATTACTGTAGGAATAGATCCACACATTTTACTTCTGGGTTGTCCAAGGGCTCTGACAGAATCCTTGCAACTCTTTACAGATCTTCAGTCATCTCACATCTCCCAGTGATTCTGTTGACCATAATTCACACTGGATTGTGATCATACATTGATGAGGAAAGCGATGTCAGACCCTGCAGGATCAAAGGTGTCCCAAGAATTCTGATCTCATAACTATCACTGTATTTTCTCATCCCAGTCTCCCTGTAAATGATTGTTTCAATAAAATTAATTAAATTCTTGTTGATGTTTCAGAAACAACAATTTTACAGTGATTTTTTTTTTCCTTTGTTATATATTTCTCATCATCACTCAGTTCCTATATACTTATAGTCTTGCTTTAATCATCTAACTTTGTTTTTTCTCTACACATAAGATGCCAAGTGCTCTGAAGGACACCAAAATTCCTGTAAGATTTGTTTCTAGAACTTATCATTGTTCCCTAGCAGTTTAAGTGAACAAAATACTCAGGCTCTACCAGAAAGTCTTTGGCCCAGGCCACTGAATTAGAAGCAGCATCATGTGACCAAAGATTGTTATGCTGAAAACAGGGCATGGAGAAGTTATACAACAGGGAGGACCTGGGGATTTAGCTCACATGATGTCAACCCCAGATCCTGCTCAAGCAATGCTGAATGCTGATGTCCACATCTATTAAATCTGTTTACTAAACTGTCTCATTATCCATTTTGTGTCAGGATTTCTTTAGGGTGTGGTAGAATTGGACAGATGGGCTTCAAAACCTTCCTTCAGGCAAGGAACAGTCAGGATCAGACAGATGGGCTCCAAGAAGTTACCTTTAGGCCTTGAACACATGGGAAGAGAAAGAGGAAGGGAAAAAAAGCGTGCACTCCCAGTTTTATAAGCAAGTATAGAGGCCAGTATAAGATGTAGGAAACTTGCAGAGTCTCTACCTACCTATCATCTCACAGCTGAAACAAGAGCAAGGGTAGCTCTCCAGAAGATGCTGGACTATGATTCAACAGCTGCAAATACCTGTTTGGCTTTTAATATCATTACTGCTCACAGATGTGCTGGAGGGGAATTTGTGCAGCAAAAAAATGCCTCAATGTCTTTTTTAATAAGTGTTTTTAGCAATGAACACATGCTTTTTCTTAAAACCAATATGAAACCATATTTAAACTACAAAAGAGTGTAAGTAAGAAATGACTGAGACTCTTTTAAGTGTATATATATATATTAACCTCCCAGATTAGGCTTTCAAACCTCTTATTCCAAAGGAACACACCAGACAGCGAAATTACTCTTTTGGCCAGTACTGTATTAACTAAACTGTCCCTCGAGATTAACAACAAACAAATATCCGAGCAGACTTCCTCAGGAGGTGATTACACAAACAAATTCTCTTTTTAAAGTTCATGAAACCAATCTTGAGAAAGGTCAAACAGTGATCAACAATGTGATCCCAGCGTCCTAAGGATTCCTGCAAGTAAATACAATGCCTGGCTTTAGGAACCTTGATATTTAAAGGGAGTTATGCGAGTAATTACTTCTGTGTGGAAAAACACCAATCCTGTCCACTGCAAATAGTGTGAAACAGCCCCAGTGACATTGGGGACTCTGAAACCACTAAAATTAGGGGCAAGATGGTACCTCCCTGAAGTCCTGGTGCTCATCTGTACAGAGGGATGAGAGGAACAAATGTGCTGAATTCAGCAGTGCCAGTTTCATGGCACAGCAGGATTTCCAGGCACTCTGGGGATTCTCCGTGACTCTGTTTATGTTGGCTTTAAATAGTTCTGTGTCACCTAGAAAGTGTCTTACTAATGCCCACAGACACCAGGCACTGCCTGAACACTAAGGTAGATCCTGCCCTGAGGAATTACTGTCTCATAAAGCAACCCCACACGAAGTAGGCAGGACTTTTACACATACTAGATAAAATTTCAGCCATGACGAAATGAAGAGTATTGCCATTAGCTTCAGTGGGGTGAAGACAGCAGTATTTATAATATGTTGTTATTAAATGAATAGGTAATTAGCTCTAGTGGATAATCATCGTGTTTAGCACAGATTCTGGGTGTCCACATTGCAGATATCCAGATAGCTATGGGGCATTAGGATGGCCAGCATGTTTATAGTAATACTACACAGTCTTCCCACTTTCTCTGTCTATCGGGAGCAGAAATAAACCCCAGGCATCCAGAAGACAGGTTGCTCACTTACCCACTTTCAGCATACCCCCCACCACCACGATACAGGCTGCACTCAGGACATTGCTGGAGTTGCTGGGGAACTCAAGGGTCCCCAGGATGTAGACACCTCTCAGAGGGGGAAGAGCCATATCCACCAGGATGGTCCGGTCTGAGAAACAAAGCAAAGGGTTGTTTAGAATGATGGCAGTCTACCAACACTACATGCTCAGAAGTGTGGCATGGAGGTGAACAATGTTAGCTTTGTTTGAGTTTTGCTTGATTTAGATTGTTTTTGCTTAGAACTACCGAGGTAGGACTTGTGTGTTTGTGCAGCATCCACAACCAGACATTCATCTATAGCTGAGGGTCCATGGCGTGGCTGTAATCTGATAAATGAATAATAATATCATATTTTTACATGCTTAAGTCTCATCATTGCTTGAAACTTTGAGAATGTGTGTGAAGGGCAGCAAGTTAGAGATATGTTAGTCTCGCTAGATGAATCTGGCTCCATTTATTAAAGTAAATCTTGATCATCCAATGCAATGAACCAGGACTAAGTTAAGTTGTATTCAGACAGCAATTTCCCCTCATGGCATTGAAGAGAACAAGACTGACATAAGTGGAAAAAATGAAGTGTCAAATAGGTGCTTCATGGTACAAAAAACCTGCAAGTCCCCACCTTGTTACCAGCAGTGATCAGGGTGACAAGCTGAAGCCACACACCATAACCTACCTCCCGTGACACCCTGTCACTGCTTTTCCCCCTCTGCAGTTTGGCTTTGCTCTCTCAGGTTTTGTGTATAAAAGCCCACCTCTTCCTTACCAGCCCAGAGGAAAGCTTTGCTTACTCCAACACCATCTGCAGGAAGCCAGACTTCTTCAAATCTGTATTCAGATGACTACTCATTCCCTACTAATAAATCAGTTAACAGTGACCAGGCGAAGCACCATTCCCTCAGATCCTTAAGGACAAAACAAGGAGCATATTTTCACGTTGTGGAACAGTGCGGGGACTGTGGATGATTGCACACAATGGCAGCGTCACTGTTGCCTCCTAAAGCTTCAAGTCTACAGCCTGTGAATCTTTTAAATGCCACTTAAGCTTCCCAAGTGGGACATGAGGAAGGATGTAAATGGTGTATCGTTGAGAGGTAGCCCACTGCTCAGAGGTGAATTCCACCCTCAGGGCCCATGTAATACTTTGATGTCACTGGGAGCTTTTCAGTTGATTGCACTGGAAAACAGTTCAGGCCCTTAAATTGTGGTTTCCATCTCCTTTCACTATTGACAAGAGTAATAGTTTCCAGGTATGGTGCATCTCTGAGTCACTGGATTTCCCTGGAAGAAGGAAAAGCAAGGTATTTCCTTAACATTAAGGTAACACCTTAACAAGGTTCAGTGAGATAATCTAATTGTGATTTTCATAGAAATAGCTTGTAGGAAACAAGAATCTTCAACATAATGACAGCTGCGAAATCCTACCCAGAGATTTGTTGTGACTTTCATTGATCTCATATGCATTTATTGTGAGGCACAGATATACAAAACAGAAGAGATTAAGGAACACACATAATTTCCAGTGGATTTTGACAGAGCAGTGAGAATAGGCTACTTGAAACAGTTTTGGTGTGGAACACAGGAAGAGCCATGAAATGCCTTGGGAAGTGGATCAGCTACTTCACAGTTTTTCTTCTGCCTATAGCCATTAGCAACTGCTTTGGATGAAAACACAAATGACCGTGCAATAGGTAGCACAAAGAAAATCCTTTCGCAAAAACATGTAATTAGGGGCTGACTTAAACTGTTTAACACAAAGGTTTAAGAATTTTTTTCAAGGCCTGTTTGCAGGAAACATAATGAAAACCTACACAAAGTACACTCAGAAGCAGACTGAAAAAAATATGCGTAGGCTGTCTTTAATAATAACGTTCCCTATTTTTTGACTTTTTGGCTTTGCATCTCTGAAATTTTACAGCTTCAAGGGAGAAGAAACATCTGCATGGTCTGGGGTCCTGCATCTGCTTGCAGATTTGCTTGTCTCTTCTACATACATGTTCCTACTCTATCCCTGTAACTCAATCATCCCACCTCTTCTTTTCCCATTTTTTTTTCTTCTTTCTCTCTGGACATCAGCAAGGGACATCCTGAAAGCCCAAGACCTCTGTTCTCAAAGAATACACCAAGTACTGCAGCAACCCATGGTTACTCTGAACACCTCATCTCAAAAGATATTCCCTACATCCTTGGGCTGAAGTATCTTTCAAGCATGTAAAATTTTCACAGCATTCAGATGCAATAAGTCTCTACAGAGCAAGTGCAATCTTTTTTTTTCCCCTAAATTGCATACTGTTAGTACTCAATACATTTTTACAGGCATGAAGAAACTCCTGTCTATAATCCCTTTACAGGACAGGTATAGTCCTATGCCCTGCAGAGGCGAGAAGTGAAGGCACAGTATGTGAGGATATGAAACAGAGAAGAGAATAAGGGGAAAGATGTTGTTAAAATGATATCTCTCAGACAGAAGGGGAATCTAGTTTGTGAAATCACAACTCAAGAATGTGGCAAAAAGCTGCAGTTGACAAAGGCCATAAGTATATTCATCAAACACAGACTGAAACATTTTTACAAGGAAAAGAAGAAGTGCTCCTAGGCATACCATTTATATGTCAAGTTTCAGTCTAGAACAGATATTTTTGCTGAGTTGCACATCTTTCTAAAAAAGGTTTTATAAAGGAAATGCTGACTGCTCTGTAACAGTAGCAACATGCATGTGAGCCTTGAAACACAGGAGTGAGAAATTCCCCTATTCAGAGATATCTGCAGACCTATAGTTTCCTCAGTTTAAAAGTACAACACTCTGGGATGTGATGCTTGCGATGCGAAGTCCTCAGAGGGTGAAATGATGCTCTGTAGAAACAACAGAACACTCCTTTGAGAAAAAAAAAGTCATCCCACACTTGAGGAGAAAAGCAAACAGATTCAAAGGAAACTTCCTTACGCTGTCCTTATAGAATATGCTCATTTATATAGCAGAGGGAGATGATGACTAAGCAGTTAAAATCATAAACTTTAGGTCACCGAGCTCAAGGGATTTACCTTCAGAGAAAGACAAAACGGAGTTGTTTTTCTCCCATGAAGATGTTCATATAAAGGCAAGCAACCACTTTCAGCAAACCATAGTTTGAGCCTGAAAACAGGGCTACATTTCATTATACATATACTTACTTCAGACAAAAGCTCACAGGTATGCCACAGTCTTAATGTTCAGACGTACAATACTGAGAACTCACTAATGACTCCAGCAATGACACAAAATGCCTTTGATCAACTGCATTGCTATATAAAACACCATAGCATGCCATTGAATGGAAATCAGGCACAACAGAAGAGCTATTATATGAGATACAGTACTCCAGCATTCATCTCTTCAAACAGAAAAGGTTCAAAGAAAATCAAAATCAGAAAATGAATAACAGAGTGAATTCCACCACTGGAAAAAAAAAAGAAAAAAAAAAAAAAAGAGAAGAGAGAAATTGCCAGAGGCTACATGATATCATATCAATACTCTTCAAAACAGCATTCCATTGCCTGGAATTATAACACATTCTCCTTCCACCCAGAGCATGCCGCTTCAGGAGTGTGTCACACTGAAAACCATAAACCAAAGCCCTGAAAAATCCAAGGGCTTGGGAAGCTAATGCCACTACTGGCCGCCAGAATGGCATGACTAAACTCATCCAGCTTGTTTTTCAAGGTGATGTGACTGCTGAAGCCTGATGCATGCATGAGAGGTCCTTGTGGGATGTCTGGCTCTGGAGGATGAACCTCCAGAGATAAAAGCGTAAGTTGTTGCAGCTTGAGATAAAAATTTCCAGCTGGGTCCGGAAGAGACTTATATCTGTTAGGGAACCAGACACTGAGGGGACTTGTAACACAGCAACATTAAAAGTCAGTTTAACATGAAGGACCCACCTCTGTTGTAAGTGACATTCATCCTTGTACAAAGAAGTCTATGAACTCCTGAAGACTCACCAATGCTTTCAAAACAGGGCAAAAAATGGAATAACTTAATACACAATTCCATTTCCAAGCCCTCTAAAAAGCACCCTCTAGATGTCAAGCAGACATCAAGCAGTGACACAAAAAACTGGTTTTGAATATGAATATTTTGCTAATAGAAGTGTTTTCTAGTTTTTCAAACTCACCTGAGTACAGCTCATGAGGCAGCCCTAAAGATGCAATTTTGTTTATTTTGTTAAATAAACAAAACGAAACCTTCATCAGCTCAGTCTAATCAGTGCCCTTGTTCTTCAGGGAACTCTGGGAATCCACATTCGTTCAGAGATTGCAACAGTGTCAGGCCCAGACCAAAGTCTTCCCCTGCACTTCTTCACACTAGAAATGAGCACTAAACATCTATTCTTTGTTTTTATAGGTCTCTAACGCCGTTCTTTGGGGACTGAAAGGACTTGCTCAATAATGCACAGCATACCAGATGTAGGCCCATGGCTTGGCTTGGCTTGGCTTTCAACCTGAAAATCATTATGAATGGCTCCCAGAAGAGAATTATAAGTAAAAATGAGTAAAAGACAGTGAATAGTGAGACACAGCTGCATCTTGCCAGGAGTGAATCTCAAAAACTTATTTTGGTGTGTACAGTAGCACAAAGTTTGGGTGGTTTGCAGAACACTTGTTCTGCAAAAATCACACTTTTGTACTGTAGCCGAGATTTCAATGTGACAAGGAACAAATGTGGTGTCCTGTACACACTAGAATGGCCACTAGTGCCAAACTCACTTTTCTGTAGCCATCTGGAGTCATTCTGAATTTAGCAGGATATGCATAAGCCAGTGGAAGGGAAAAATCCATAAAATGCTACAATTAAACATAAATTTTAAAACTGTCGATTTATTTTTAGATTTTGGATCCAAGCCTAGCTGCATTTTAGGTGCCTTCATTTGAGCAACAAAGCCAGTGCCTGTATCACACCAACAATTACTTCAACTCCCGTTTAAGACCCTGCACTCTGTTGACTCACACAGTCAGTAAGTGTTTCAACACCTTCAAGCTAGCAAGAATGAAGAGGGAGAGTAAAAAGAAAGTAGAGGGAGGTTGATCAGAAAAGGCAGGCATGCAAAAGAGCAGTTCTCTCAAAATAGTTTGGGTGATAGACAGCTTGTGTTCATGCTTCTGTTCAAGTTCTTGGGTAAAATTGAAGGAGAATTCCAAAAAGGCACTGGAGAGGAGAATAGTTCCTGCACACCAACTAAACACACATATCTACTCTAGTGATGGGAGCTAAGAGATTTTTATCACTGATAGAAAGAAGGCAGTCACAGAGTATGGCTCTCAGCTGTTTGTAGCAGGCAGTGCATTTTCACCTATAGTTTTCTTCTTTCCTTTTCATGCATTAAGTATTTTCTTGTGGTTTTGCAGTTCAGCAAAGCTCCTCTGAAGAGCAGAGACAGTTTTATTGTACACTGTGGAGCACCCTGCTCCAAGCTGCTGAACACTGTGATTCAGAACTGGGAACTCTCAGGGTCTCATCCTGCTGTTCAGGCACCAACTTGTGTTCTGGGTTTGGACAGCCTTTATTGTCTTGGCCCCTCAATTCCTCATAGGCAGAGAACATTCCTGTTCACAGTAAACACAGATTGTGTCTAATAGTCCAATCCTTATCCTGCTACCCCCCAACCAGTAGGCACCAGTATGCTAGAGAGTATACCTATAGCACACTCCACAGCAGAGTGCAGACATTCCCCAGTTAAACTGACCAAACCAGCACTGCTCTAAATTCGCGAGACATTAGTTCTGACCCCAAAGGCTGTGCGGTCATGCTGCACAGTGCCAGGCCTGAGCTAATGAGCTTTGCCTCTCAGGAGAGCTAATTAGTTCTGGTATACCAGCATGCTGAGGCAGCGGTATTGTTTCCAGTCCTGGAACTAGATCTGTTGGGCTGAGCTGTGGGCAGCAATGAGCAATGATTCAGGCACAACTTAGTCATGAAGGGCCCTGTGGTATGTGACAAAGGCCACAGTCAATATCTCATGTGGCAGCTTAAATGAGTTATTTTATTGAGAGGATTACACTCACCTTTGCAGGAAGCAGTTTTATTTATAGGCAAGTTTGCAATGTACCAAAAGTCCATCGCAACCTCAACATCCAGCTTCCACTCTCTTAATCTCATCTAAACAACAGAACTCCAAATCCTTAGCCAAACCTTTTTATTTATTTATTTTTAAATTTCTGCTTCTCGGTAAATTGTTATTTTCCTCCTATGACCATCTGGTCACACTCCACATAATTAACTCACTGTGACTGCAGAGGCCTTAGCTACCAGTGGCCCTTTTGTGTCTCTTCATTTCTACATCTGACACATGACTTTGAAGACTGAAATGATCTGGTCTTTTGACAATCGTGGGCTGATATTGGAGAACCGGTTATAATGCGATACACAAGAAGTTGAAACAGATGATCTGGTGTTATCTCTGGCCTTGTTCTTGGGGAGCTGTGAAGGACAAACACGCAATGATGTGCAAAATTCAACCATGGCAAGAGGATCCAAAAGAGAGAAACACACATGGGAAATGCCCCAGTCTTTAATGCCTGCATAAAGGGTCAGATATAATGGAGATGATAATGGAGTAGAGCCAGGGAGCAGAAGGCAGGACAGAAAAGATACTTTCTGTGTTTCTGAATGGCAAGCAGGCACATGTTCAACACGAAGTACTGGTGGTGCAGCTGGAGTAATGATGTTGGAAGAGGAAAGCAAATCCAGCATTTTAGATGCTGCATTTGGACTTTGGAGATTGAGGGACGATCCCCTGTTCTGGTACAGCTTCCCACTGGTAAGACCTTTACATGGATGTTACTGCTGCTTATATTGTCAAGGGACACAGATGTAGACCGGTGTCCCTTAACAGTATATGGTTCAGAGGACATACATTAACTGCAAGCTAGGTTCATATGTCAGGTGCTGCTGAACATGCTCTGGAGAAATGAGGCTCAGGCCTTAATTTATGGTGCCTGAACTGAGCTGTCAGATGGGAGCTAGGTGTCTAACCTCCCAACATGGCACATTAATTTATGCATTGGGTACTATCTGAAATGACCTTGGATATTTGAGACCTCACATGGGACTGGCAAATATGACATAGGGGTCACCTGTAACCACCTAGGGTTTCCCCTAGCTAGGCAGGATGCTCCTGGAGTGCTTCAAACAACACTAGATATCTTCATATAAGCAATTGACTTGAGCCCTGGAGCTCTACCATCAGTGAAGAGCAACTGAATTCACATTAGGTACCCACATTTGGTCAGCTCCGTAACTCTTCCAGCTCTGCTAACTGTAATGATGAGGAACAGATTAAGATGCCTAAACATACGTGCTTACTATTACCTTAGATGCACATAGGACACAGGACCTACAGGAAATAAGCAAACCCCTGGAGGGACATTTCTGTGCCTTTTCTGGCCTTTGAACTTACAAACACTTAAACACATTTATGCATTATAGCTAGTGAGATGGCAGAACTGAAAAAAACCGCCATATTGTGCTTGTTTGACAGGAAAGGGGGATTGAATCAGAAAATGGAAATTATCTACTCCAATTCAATGTAAGTTCCCCAAAAAAACTGAAGAAAAGCATTATTTCAAACAATATAGAGTTTTTTTCACATTTAACAAAGTACTGAAGATTAAACTAAATATTCATTGAAGGTTGAACATAATTCTTAATTTAACCTGAAATTATAAGTGTATATATTATTTTCAATGACACAGGACAGAAGAAGCCTAACCATGACTGGGACTCCATGCCCAAATGCCAACACAAAGCAACAGAAACTTCCTCCCACAAAGACTTCATAAACCAAAACCAGGTGGAAGACCAAGAGACTTGGAACAGTGGTTTTGCCATTTCCAGAAGTGGAGTTGTTGGAAGGTAGAGACACTTACCTGGTTTCAAACAAATGAAGAGGAGACAGCACCAGGTCCTAGAGTATGTTGGGTACATACCACACAGTACTCATATGATCATACAATAACTATGTCTGGAAGGGACCTCAGGACCTCATCTAGCTCAACTTCCTGATCAAAGCAGGGTCAGCTATCATGTAAAATGGTTATCACAAGTTTTATCCTCCAGATTTCATTGCAAGCTGCCTAATATATTTGCTAGAATTCAGAAGGTTGTTCATGCAATAAGGTTGTAAGCTGAGCTGGGATTTAAATATAACTGAAGTCTGAGGTTGAAATACAGGCATAGGCTAAAATGTCTAGGAGGCATCCACGGCAACTGGCTTGAGAGATTATCATTGATCGTGGGAATTGCACCAGGAAAATAAAATGGAAGCTGGTACAATTGTGGAAATGTAAAATATGCTCCCTGCACAAAACACAGAGAGGTGGGTCAAGAGATCAGCGCTTTGTGAGCTGTGATTCTGGGTCTTCCAAATTCTCTGCCCCTGAAATAAAGTCCTCGCTTTGAATATCAGCATGAGTAAGTGTGTGTGTTTGTGTGTATGTGTAAATGGAAAAGAATTATTCTCTTCCAAAAATCACACTTTTGTACTGTAGCTGAGATTTCAATGTGACGAGGAACAAATGTGGTGTCCTGTACACACTAGAATGGCCACTAGTGCCAAGGAGCCCATGTTGAAACACAAGTACATATCCTAATGTAGACAGACCCCAACACCCCTACAGAAATTTAACACCTTTCCTTCCTTACTAGGTAAGATGATGACGTCTTCCCCAGGGCCTGGGATGCTGCAGTTGGATCCACCCCAGCCTTGTTCCACATCATTCCATGTCTCTGGGTGTGACCATTTCAAGACAGCATCAGAAGGAACTACAAAACAGGACATACAAAGACAGAATTATCATTTTCAGTAGCTGGAAGAATTACCATTTCTTTGATAGTCGAGCATCTGTGGCATTAACATCCTCCTTTTGTCACTGATGAAGCAACACTAACTGCTCTTTGTTATGTTCCATGCTTAAAGGAAGCTGCCTGATGGGAAAAAAGATCTCTCCCAGGACCATGTTTTTAGAGTTAAAGGGCAGGGAGATAACTGGGGAAAAAAAAAAAAAAAAAAAAAAAAAAGATTCAAATTCTTTGGGAACCATCAAAAGCAAAGGAAATCTTGAGGTTTGTCATACTTAGCTTATGTTATGCCTTGTGAATATGCTTCACAAGCAACTGCTTCATTATTTTTATTTGTGCCATCCAAAGCTCTGAGCACTCTGAACACAAATTTAAGAAGAACAAATGAAAATAAAAGCCAGTCACCCGTGCATGGTGGCAAAACCAGATGATGAAAATGGTAACTAACTCTATCAAGAAGTGCCAACTCTTCTCATGCATTTTTTTTCTCCCCCAGTGCTCTAGAAAGCAGATTGAATTCCCAGGGCATGGGAATTTCCATACTTCCCCAAAGTGAAACATTTTTAAAAATGAGTGATCAACTCTCACAAGCTTGTTAGCCCTCAGAAAAACAGGAGTCTTCCCATTTCAAGGAGTAATTAAGACCTGCCTTGGAAAAGCAGTTTGACTGTGACATGTGGCAACTCCTGCTCATTCCCCAAAGAATTATTTTCCAGCTTAATCCAAAAGGAAACATTTAAGCCTTAGCATCAGGAAAATATTGGGAGAAATTCAGTTCACAAAATGTAGGTGCTTAACTTGCACTTGTATTTTAGACAGCTAATGAGCCAGTCTTCATAAATTAATTGCCTATGTTTGTTCTGCCACCAAGAGAGGAAGAAAAGCCTTCAAGGGGAAAACCTGTACACTAAGTTTAGTAAGCTCTAAACTAATGCAGGCAGGGCCTCCCTCTGGAGGCCTCTACAAGCACCTACCTCTGTCCTGCCACTGTAAAGGAAATTCTGGCATTTCTTTTTCTTGAGCAGACCTTCATTAGGTATTGAAAACACAGGGGCAAGCTCATGCCTAAGTTGGGGGGGGCTAGACCCTGCTCATTAACAACGTGGAGTAGAAAAACCCTCCATTGCCAGCACAGGGAAACACAGAGAAATTAAACCCAGGTGAAACTGGGTCTGTCTTTATGGTATTTGTTTGTCCAGGGGGAAAACCTCTGCAAAAAGAACTCTAAACCCTATTGCCATGTAAATTATTGTTTTTAATATGCAGCAAGGCAGCTATGCAACTAAGACCAAAATCTGGAGGTCTCCCTTGCCTGGTGTATTTTTCTGTCTGATTTGACATGCAACTGTGCAGTAACGTCACACTATTACACTAAGATAACTATGAAGCACTAAAATACACTGTAGTCCTACATTCTCCATGACCTTTCTGATCTGCTATGTTATTTCTTAACAAAAGTTTATAGTCCTTTATGCTGTGGAATCACACATTTATCATGAGCAATGGTAGATATGGCTCAATGAAATGCTTAAATGAATGCCAAGAAACCCTGTTGGGTTGATAGATGTACAAAATATTGAAGTGAAAAATGGCAATCTATTTCTGAAAAAGAAGTAGTAAAAAAGAAATGATGTGACTCCCAGACCAAGCCTTTCAGACACAGACTGTCACGCACCTGGGGTAGGTAAAGCAACTCTTTCCTTCTCTTTCAGTGTGACCTTAATTAAGTCAGCTCCTGTGACTGAACACAGAGAATTACAGGGAGTTACAGCAAGGCCTTACAAATTAACAGCAACAAAAAATCATATTAAATCAATTGCTACATGTGATTTTCTGACATTTTACATTTTTAACAAAAAAAAAAAAAGAAATTAAGAACTATATGTGTTTCCTAAGCATTTTTCTTTTTTGAACTTTGAGAAACGATTAAACAAACACATTTTAATTCACAGATAGAGAGGGTCTCAAGACAACTCATTAGAAACAGCTAAAAGAAAACATTCAACAATCAGAAATTCTAGGCTGGAACATGAATCTCATTTATCCCACTATAAATCCACAGCAGTTCCACTAACACAAGCGATATTACACCATTGAATGCATAATGTATTAACTGGCTCAAACAGCGAATTACAGCTTTTGTTTTGTAGTTTGGTTTTGATTTTTTTTTTTTTCCAAATCTGGTATCTGAAAGAGATGCTTTAATTAGTCAGACTTTATAGACTGAAGACAGGGACCCTGTGTTCTCTACTGTGAAAAGAGGTCAGAAGCAATTATCACAGTTGTAACCTTTGTGCCAGTATATTGTCAGCAGGAGAAGGGCCAGGATAATGCAAATCAAACTAAGAGGAGCAGGAGAAAACTGCTTCAGACCCAGCTAAAAGGTTACCTCCTCTTCATCTCCAGTGGGATATAAAGGCACTTCCTTTCAGTCACCAGACTGGAACAACTGTACGTTAAAATAGAAACATTCTGACAAACATAAATCTCCTGTTCACTGTCCAACCCCTTACAGTGACCCTAAAATGTCATCGGAAGATTTTTTGGGGGTAGAAGAATTGTACAAATGAAGCCATTGTCAGAACTTTCCTCAATTCCAGAACATGCCAGGAACTTTCCTACATGCGTATCAATCCACCGATGGGATTTCATGCCATATTGTAATTTACTTATTTTATCTTTAAACAAGTCTCTGTACTTTTAAATTGTGAGAACCATCCTTCCCTACCTCCCTCCTTTTCTCCCAGTGCAACTGAGCAAATTTAAAATAACTGAGGTTCATTAATTTTAAGTGTTCAATAAATTAGTATGAATAATCAAAAAACTTGATTCTTTCTGATAATTACTATTTGATGTCAGTTGAAAGCACTCGATTGAGTTGGCAGCATATGCTCCTATGCCAAATGAGGCTTCCATAATTAAATAGAAACTGATTCCATGAGGTTTTTCTCATGTCTGATTAATTAGTAATCAGGTGCCTCAGCCCTGTTCTTCAGTGACACCGTCTCTCCCAATGGTAGCTGTGATCTGATCCGTATATCAGTCAAGACAATCTGCCCCAAATCATCACACAGAGCTCAAACTGAACAGCACCATGTCTTTGGGTGGCCACAAGGTGAACCTTTGAGGAGAAAGAATGACATGAAGATGCTAATTTAAAGTCTTCCACACAGAGTTCCTGTGGCTTTTAGACAATACTATTCTGTGGGTACGTTTATGGTTATGGTGGTCTTCCTTCTCTTCTCACTTATAGCAGGACAAATCAGGAGTCAAAGGTGTTACATCAGTCTTAGGAAAAGTGAGAGAACCACACCCTGGCACTATCCTTTTTTGGATAAATAGGTTTTGCCAGATTTGTTGGGGGTTTTTTGCTTAATTTTGCAGGCACTACAATGCAATCATCTAATTAAGGGTGTTTGTATTGTTCAGAGAAAAGATGTTCTAATTAAATCCTGAGGGCACATAAAACTCGATCAATATGTTCTATAGACCTCATAAAGGGGTTCAGTCCCCTTACACAGTGAAGAAAGGAACCATTAAGAATTAACTCAGTACAGTCATGTTCAGAGTCAGGGCAAGGATAAAGGTTTTTCATATTCAAAGTGTCATCCAACCACAGAGCATGACAGTGCAAACCATTATAAGTCATTTATACCCTCCACGTTAGTGCAGGAATCAGGGGCTGAATTCTCCAGAGCCCTGCAACTTGCACAATTATTTATGTCAATGGGGTGTAAAGTGCACCAGTTGTGAATCAGTAGTGGTTTGTTACCATATCCACAAATATTCTTAAAAACTGATCAAAACAGGAGAAGTACAGGCTTTGGGAATAATCAAGACTACAGTGACATAGTCTTTCTGGTTGTTTTGTTTTGCTACTGAGTATGTTATCATTGTTTCTGTACAGGACAGGAAGAGATATAGGCAATACAGACAAAGGACGTCATTAGTAAACATTGAATTAAGGTGACTCTTCGCAAAATGTAGTTATAAGGCTCCAGGGTTTAGTTGTATAAAACCTTTATAAGGCTCATCAATTTTCTGTCTTATTGCAGTTCTTCCTGGATGTTTGGGCTGTGAATCATAAATATAGGCCTTCTTGACGATACTCCTGGTAACTTTCTTGTGGTTCAAGGCTCCTTGAGTGAATGTGAAGGAGGAGCAACTTAGTCTTTTATCAGCTTTGCAGTGATGGGGAATTTTGCCTGCGGATATTAGGAAGGGCTGAAACTAGGATAAATGGCTCCAATAGCCTGACTTACAAATAACAAGCAACTCCATGCTATTTAACATCAATTGGGCTAACATACATCACAGGGAAATCAAAACTTTTAGACAGCACAATCAACACTACAGTGAGACACACCTCTAGAAACTGGAGAACCTGGGATAGGATATTTTGTCATCCTCTACAAGGATCTGTGACAAGAGGTACCCAGATATATGGTATCATGGGGACACTACAGTGAGGACACAGATTGTTGCTTACAGCAGATTAATATTTGCAGAGGCAAAGGCATGAAATTCCTCCAGCAGAGATCACATAGTCAAAAAACAGCCCAGACAGGATTATAAGGGCATTTCATCATCTTATTTCTGTGACTGCTACATTCTCTGGTCTCTCTGCTGCCACACCAGAAGGACAGGAGCTCATCTGCCAGGAGAAGGTTGATTTTTCTCTTTGTGTCTGTTACAAAGGGCACCTCTTTGCTAAGAACTGACATTTCATTTCATGAAGGCCCATGAGCAGCCCACATCTGGTCAACTGACCTTCTGAAACAACTGATATAGGATGAGTTTTATCTAGCTGGAAGAAAAGACACATGCCTGTACAACCAGTCCCCTGTAACAAATTAACTCCATTCTTTAGGTCTTTCACCTAGGATTCTCCTTTACCCCTCAGCAATAAGGCTGTAGAAAATATCTTTGCTTATTTATTTCCTGTATTTTAATATTAGAAACAAACATTCTTAAGGGCCTGTTTTTTGTTCTGTACAAAGCAATTACAGAAACCCACAGAATGTAATGGAAGTGAGATCATTCTTTAGGAATTTAGAAAAGACAGTAAGTGTAATCAAATTATTTTTTTGAAGAACTATGGAAACTGCAAACCTGCTTCTGACACAGCAGTAATATGAGGTTGAGCCTCAGGCCCTCTTAACAACTCACACATGAGTAGCTTGAGCAAAGTCAGCAGGTTGACCCGTCTCCATAAAAGTTGTGTCTACTGAAAAATGTATTTGGTGGTAAATGAAAAGTTTGATAATCCTTTCAGTGATGTTTTCAATAATGTCTGTGTCCAGCACTTCAATTTTAGAAAAAAGCCAAGAGAAATCTGGAGGTGAAGCAAGCCAACGCTTTGTTTCATTACAAAAGAAAATGGTTTAAACATTTCAAAAGTGAACAAAAATGAAACAACAGCTCTCTGGTTTTTAGCCAACTCCAGTATTGCCCAGAGACCTTAACCAAGGAGCAGTGCCACGCTGTGGCACCATATGCTCGTATTTGTAACAGACTTAAAAAGCTCATAAAGTTATTATCGTAATTTACACAGGATATTTCTCCTAAAAATATCCCAGATGTCCCAGTGTGACGTTTCTTTCCACCTCCCTTGTTACAGTAAGGTTTTTTTGATTCAGCATGGTCACGTCATGTTAGGACCAATCTCCTGAAATGTGGTTGAGCCACAATCCATTAGTGTTTCAGAGAGCTACACAGCAATTTCAGTGCCCATCAGTGACCTTTGATGAACGCTTCTCTCAATACATAGGGTGCCCCAGAGAGATTAAGGATGATGCTACAAAGACCAAATAATGTCAAAGCAAAGATGATGATCTAGAAATGACTGGTACAGGATGCCTCAAGCTTCCTCATCTCCTCTTCACCCAGCATTCAGCTGGGATGTGGGGTTATCTGTCCGATGCCTATTCCCTTAAAATTGACTGAAAAGATTCTTTTCAAAGGTACTCGTGGGTTGATTAACAGGGTTTCATGTATGTAGGTAACAGTGAAAACCTTTGTTAAGAGGATCATTGCATAGGTAGCCCACATAGCAGAAACACTCTCCATTACAATTATTTCTCTCCATTCAGCATCCCCTGCATTGTCCCATGCCCAAGCCTAATTTACAAAACTGCAAGCATGCAAAGCATCAGGGGAAGTTAACTCCTTTAATCCCCTCCATACGGTATAATTTATTGCCTTTTGTGTTAGACAGACCTTTTTTCTCCCCCAAAGATAAACAAACACTTGCATGACGCCAGGCAATTTTGGATGGAAGGGGGCATGGAGAAAGCCTGAGCCCTATGTAAAGTGCTGGCAAAGGTGGCTTCATTCAGCTGCCCGCTTCATTTGAATAACAATATCTTCTCAGTCATGGGGTTTTCCCTCCCCTTCTCCCCCCTTTTCTCCCCCATGCAGGCCTGAGCAAAAGGCTGTGTGAATTCAAGAGCCTGCTTGTGAATGAGCTGGCATCTGATATGTATTTACTGATGTTAATTTTGGATATAATGCACCCCTGCCACTTCCCCACAGTTAGCCCTAAAAGGCTTTCTGATGGGCACAAAAGCAGAGGGTCAAAAGTAAGTTGACCCCTGCCAGAATGTACAATTATTGGAAAGAGGCGGTACACCAGCAGCTGTCGAAACCCCACCGGTGCGGCGAAGTGCTTCCAAAAGTCAGAGGATGACTAATACGCTCGAGCTCTCCCCTCCGCCCTGCAAGAGCCGGCTACTTTCTGCAGGAAGAATTATGGCCCTCCCGAGCAGCTGCAATAATTGTCTTCCCATTGTCCCCCAGCCCTCCCTCCGCCACCCCCTACAAGTGCCCATTGTCGGCACGGAGTCAAGTGATTATATGCTTGGGCTGATGCTGTTTGCGCCCAGCTGCCTGACTGCTGACACACGAGCATGGAGAGGGGGGACCCGCGTCTGCGAGACGGGACTCCGACATACCAGACCTTTTACATAAGTCAAACAGGAACAAATGACTCTTTATCAGCCCCTTCTCCCTTTGAAGTGGCGGCTGCTTATAGGCCCTTACAGCTTTTCCTCCTTAGCCCGAGCAAACATCCTCCTTTTGATATGCTACATGCTCATTATCTCTGCCCCATTTAATGATTTTTGATTGAAGGATGGCAGCGCAGTTGCCAAGAGGGTAGTTAAAGAGGCTCCACGCAGTCAGGACAACAAGAAAGGCTTTCCTTGTGCAGCAGCCTAAATTTGGAGTTTCTTAACAGTGTGTTCTTGTTCTTAGCAGCAGATAAGGGCTGAGCGTGAAATTCTTAATTAAGCAGTAAATAGAGAGTGGGGTGTCAGCAGATGCAGCCTGTAGCCATGGAGACCAAGTCAGATGAAGGAGGGAGCTGAGACTCAACGTCGGCCCCAGGCTCAGGCATGACTGACAGCTGAAGAATCCGACAAAGCTTGTAAACGGGATTAATTAGTTGGCTAATTATTTCATATAGTTAAATGTAAATAAAAAATAAAAAAAACAGCTTGCAGGCTTAGGCGGGAACATGTTCGGAAGGCCAGACCTTCAAATGTTGTCCTCTCCGGGTCAGTGGGTGGACTGGTGGGTTTTCAAGGCCAGAAGGGACTATTGTGGCAGCCTTCTCTGACCTCCTATGGAGCATGAATCTCGCCTCATGAGGTTTCTAATAGCTTCTCGTAGAGCTGGAGCATATTTCTCTGAAAAGACGGCCAAGCATCATCTAAGGACCCTGAGTGATGGAAAGTCCACCACATGCCATGAGTCTGCTCTGATGGCTAATTATCCTCACCCTCTCAGACTGCACAGAGATTAAGGGAGAAATTAAATGGCACACCAGGGCTAGGAATCTGCTTGCTTTGTTTCAGACTTTTACCTTACCAACAGCATTAGATATTAGGTACCTGACGCTGAATTATTGATCTCATTGCTATAAATGTCCTTGCTGAAAATGTTCACAGCATGAATTATACATGTTAGGTGTTTTCATAAATTTCCCCTCGTGTACTTTGGATGATTGTTCCTCTCTGTATTAAAATGAGAAACAACAATAAGCTCTTCATATAGTAAAAATGAAAGGAAGGCAAAAGAAGGACATGAAAGTATCTATGATACAAGAGTGACATATGCCCACCAGATCACTTTGTCCCAGTCTTCCCAAGACTGTCATCTCCTTTATTTTCAACAGTAGTAAGAGGCCAAGATATAGGTGTTATCTTCTGAGCTTTCCTATGCTGCCCTATTTATGAAAGTGTAATTCAGGATATACAAACTGAAAAACGGTTGACATTTGTATTTGAAAGAGCAAATTTACACTGTTAGTAAACTGAAATAATAAAAACACATTTCTCCTTTCTGTAGATACCTGGCATGATCTTGGGCAAGGCTACACTTACACTAGCCAATCTCTATGCTATATCTAACTAGGGCCAGGACATGGAACTAAGAGCTGGACCCCAATAACTATATTGCTGGCCAAGTTCCTGGCACAGCTTTGGCCCAGACCAATGCACTCTCCCAGATGGTGATCATCACAGTTTGGGAGTTAGAACAGGACAGGGATCTTTCCTAATTTGAAGCCTGGGTGCATCCAGCCTGTTTTGAGAGATAAAATATTAAGCTGTATGGACACAAGCTGTGCAATACCAGTTAGCCACAGGACCAGAGATGGATGCAGCAAGTGTGACCCTCAGACTGAGGTTAAGATATGGGCTTCACCATTTCTCCTCAAATGTACACTGGATGATTTTTATTGCCGTCAGACTAAGTTCAGTGGATTGCCTGCCCTCATTCCAGATGTGTTTTTCCCTCCACTGTCCCACCAACTGTTCTGGTTGCTCATTCCTAAACAGATCCTACATGAGAAAGCCATTTGAATGTCATCTCATCAGTGTAAATTAAGAGAAATTCATTAAAATTAATGGATTAGATCAGTGACAAAATTTTCTGTTACTGTGAAAGTCAGTATCTTTATATTTTAGCTTCTCTGTATAAGTCATGAAAGAGAAACTGTGCTTCTCAAGGGCACTGAAATGTTTTTGTGATTCCTGGTTCTACTATTATTAATAATGGCAACAATTACCTTGCCTATTACATATAGAACTTAGACCCTTATAAAATCATTTGCATGAGAACAGGAATTGCAGAAAATGTCCCAAATTTAAAAGAATAAATGAAATTTTAATATTGTAAATATCTGAATTTCTAAAAAAAATTACCACCATGCTTCATGATCTAGTGTACAAAGACAACATGCTCAAATGTAAAGGTCTATGCTGTCTTTCGAAGTTTATAGTCACAGGAAAAATTCTTGCACAGTAATCCTATTGCCTTCAGTGGGCTCAGCCTAGAGAGATTGCACATGATTTATTAATGATACATGTGATGTGGGACCAGCTGACAACAGAGATCATTAGTGGAATTTAATGCTTTTTCCTCTCCAAAACACCAATTCAAATTCAACTGATGTCACATCACCCACTATTTATGATACATTCCTTTTGTTGATAGATCAGGCATCAGATAGATCAGATAAAGATGGACCCGATGTGCATGCATTTACCTATTTGATTCATCTTTTTGAAGGACCTCTTACTTATTGAAAAGCCACTGAATGATGGCCTTGTGTCTGAGACCTTATGTAGTTTGGAGGTTTAAATTAAAAAGACATCAGCTCTGTCACCATTCTTGAACAGAAAGGTATATTGCATTCCTCATATTGTACTTACCCAAATAGGTTATCTTCCTCCGTCTGCTGTCAAGGTACCAGTCACAGCTCCTATGATGTTCGTACGAAGGCAGTGATTGGAGTGGCTGTCCAGTCCGTGTCCCACAGGACACCACAACCTCAGGATGGGCAGGAAGATCCTTGTGTTCAACCAGCAAGTAATTCCCAGTCGTGAAGTTGCTAAATGTCACTGAATACTAGAGAAGAGGGAACCAAAATAAACATGCTTCTGTCTGTGATTAGAGCTCCATGGTGTGCAGTATAAAGGGGTAAAGAGGATGGTGCTCCTCATGGGCAACATATTCTTTTGCAAAATGTGCACTGGAAACATGGAAGAGAGATGT